>NW_022437047.1:5511166-5589695 GCF_009761245.1 Sapajus apella
TTAATGTTGCCAAATAAATAACTCATGTTATAGCAAATAAAAGAAATTAGCAAAAAATATTTTATAAATGCATTAAACTGAGTAAAAATAAAAACATATTTACATTTTTGGTATTTAAAGATTACTTGATTGCTTTAAATACCTATATTAGAAAATAAAAATGTTAACATCTAAGTATCTGCTTTCGGAAGCTAAAAAATAAAGAAAAATTTTAATCTGAAGTAAAAGGAAAGAAAAGTATTGATAAGAAGAGCAATTTACATAATAGAAAACATTAATGAACATTAAGAACCTAAGACTTGTTCTTTGTAAAGATCAATAGAATTTTTGGTCAGATGCATAAAATTTTTACACAGTGATCAAGGGAAAAGAGAACACATAAATTGTCCAGATCAGGAATTAAAGAGGGTATATCACAACAAAACTACAGATATTTGAAGGAATATCCACTTTATATTAATAAATTCAACATTTTTGATTCACTGTTTAAAACTCTGAAAACTACAATTTGCTGGCCTGGCGTGGTGGCTCATGCCTGTAATCCAAGCACTTTGGGAGGCCAAGACGGGCGGATCGCCTGAGGTTGGGAGTTCAAGACCAGCCTGACCAACATGGTGAAACCCCTTCTCTACTAAAAATACAAAATCAGCTGGGTGTGGTGGTGCATGCCTGTAATCCCAGCTACTAAGGAGGCTGAGGCAGGAGAGTTGCTTAAACCTGTGAGGCAGATGTTGCAGTGAGCTGAGATAGCACTCTGGCATGGGCAACAAGAGCGAAACTCCATCTCAATGAAAAAAAAAAAAAAAAAAAGAGGAAGAAAGAAAGAAAACTACAATTCGCCAACATTAAAGAAATAGAGAATCTGAATTAGGGAATATTTTAAAAATTTAAAGTTGCTTATGTAATTTTTATGTGAGGAAAATTCTAAGATTAACTAGTTAAATTTTATCAACTATTTATGGAAGAAATAATACCAAAGTTCTACAAACAGGTTTAGAAAATAGAGAATATGAAAATATCTCCTAACTCATTTAATGAGGCCAGCATAAAAACTCTGATACAAAACTTGACAAAGATTCTACAAGAAGAAAAATACGACAACTATTCCTTGTAAACTTACATAAAAACTTGTCAAAATATGATCAAATCAAAGCCAAATTGTATATACATATATACATGTATACATAGGGTACACATGTGTCCTCTTGTGTGTAGATGCACATCACCACATGAAGTATACTCTAGAATGCACACATACATACACACAAAACCAAGAGTGGTCAATTTCAATTCTAGAAATGAAAGGAAAGGATAAACAGTGAAATAAAATTTAAATATATAACAAGCCCCTTCTAGGATAAAAGGGGCTCCTGGCTGCTTTAATCCTTGGCACAAGGATTGTGAGAGGAGAAGGAAGCCACCAGACACTACAGACACAGGAAGAATGCAACAGCTGAATTTCAAATGCATTTAAGTGACAATTTAGAGCCCCAGTTACAAGGTGAGACAGCCCCACATGACAAGTATTTTTAAGGGGACGAAAGTAAGTGAACCCAAGAAAGACTTTAGGCAGGGCAGATAGGCTAAAAGAGACCCCTCGACTTCAACTGCAGTTGCAGGAGAACCTGCTGAAATCTGAGCGCAGTGAGTAGGATGGAGAGAATGCCCACAAGGATTTCAGCTCTCATAATGATTACTAGACAGCAGCTGTTCACTGCCTGAGCTGGGGCAATAGAGTACTCCCACACCGAGGCACAGAGCAATATAGCCTGCTAGAAGGCTGATGGCAATGAGAAAACTAAAGGGACACTGGACGTTTCAGATACTCTGGTCTAAACTGATTACCTGGCCAAGGCCAATTCAGGAAGAGGGACAAGGAAGTGGGTGAGACAACCCTGAGGACAGGTACACAAGTCCTGCTGAAATCTGAGAATCATAGGTCAGGGAAACTGATATGAAACCTTCAAGAAAATCTAGTTAAGGAAAGATTCTAATCTCTTTACAAACAATTTGAAGGCGAAATCAAAACGAAACACTAAACTTGATCTAACACCAGAATTTATGTATGTTCTTTACACTCCTCACTGACTAACGAGGCAGGCTCTTTTTTGAATGGAAATATCATTTATTTTATTCTCTGCAAACAATGCTTAGTAGTATTCAATTAAAAAAAATATAGATCACATGTAAAGGCAAGATAACAAAACACAAAATGCTACACATTTCTGAATTATCAGAGTGGGCTTTAAACTAACCGTGATCAAATGTCAAAAAATTTTCTACAAAATAAACAGAATATAGAAGAAACTTAGCAAGGAGATACAAAGGCCAAATGGAAGAAGTGGAAGTGAAATATGATAAAGAATTTTCATTACAAGTTAATCAAGATACTAGATACAGCAGAGGAAAGATGTTGAGCCCTCAGCTAAATTGGGGTTGCAGTACCACAGTAGCTAGCAAACTTGCCCTAACGAGAAATGAAGGGGAGTTGGATAAGGGTGTTTACTGTGTGCCTTTCATGGAACGCTTGTTTTATACCTGGAGGACAACATACTATGATCAGAGGGTCCCTCACACAGAAAGCCTACTTATTTCAGCAGAGGCCCCTGTGGCTCTTGTCTGACCCACATCCTGATCATTGCCCTGGCACTGGGAACATGACTTCAGTCTCCCTGGCATCCTCCAAAAAATCCAGCCTGAGGTAGCTCCTAGTTCTTCAGATGGAAGGTACAATATTTTTTACTTTAAGTTCTGGGATACATGTGCTGAATGAACAAGTTTGTTACATAGGTAAACCTGTGCTATGATGGTTTGCTGCACCTATTAACCCGTCATCTAGGTTTTAAGCTCTGCATGCATTAAGTATTTGTCCTGATGCTCTCCCTCCCCTTTCTCCCAACCTCCCAACAGGCCCCAGTGTCTGATGTTCCTCTCCCTGTGTCCATGTGTTCTCATTGTTAAACTTCCACTTATGATAACCTGGTGTTTGGTTTTTTGTTCCTGTGTTAGTTTGCTGAGGATGATGGTTTCCAGCTTTATCCAGGTCCCTGAAAGGCACAAATTTAATACGTCACCACAATAGGAAACAAGTTCAGCAATTTTTACTTAACAGCTCCTGGGCAAGAAGGGCATAAGCCAGAAAATAGTCTTCTGTCCCCAGGTCACATGAGGCAAGAGTGAAGAGTCAGACACAGAGAGAGAAACGCACAGGGCAATTAGTGATATATACATGTGTGTGTATATATATATATATCAGTGGCAATGGAGTGTGAATCACTTTAAGTTTATGGGCAAATGCCTGAATAGTCCATTTAAAGAAATCTTGGGAAAGATGGGATCCCAGTCTGCCATGTCCAGGAGATGCCTTTTAAGTTCTTACCTCTGGTGACCAGGCT
The DNA here is from genome assembly GCF_009761245.1 of Sapajus apella. Classification (NCBI taxonomy): domain Eukaryota; kingdom Metazoa; phylum Chordata; class Mammalia; order Primates; family Cebidae; genus Sapajus; species Sapajus apella. Next base: position 5,514,562 of record NW_022437047.1, read on the forward strand.
AAGCATCCTAGGTGTGGCGTAGAATTGGAAACTGTGTCAAGAGTGACTGAGCCCTACTTCTAGTGAAAATTAAACTTGCATTCAAAATGGATGACAAGGCAACATGAAGTTATTATAATAACATTCACTATAAAAGAATTCATGAAATTGAATACAGGTCAATCGAAATTATCAAAACTGAAACATGAAAAAAAAAGTAGAGGAGATAAAGTTTCCCAGATCTGTGGAAATATCCAATTTTAATATGCTATTACTAAATTCTGAGGAGGAGAAAAAGAGAAAAGAACAATAAAATATTTGAAGAGATAGTGGCAATGAACAGTTAATGTAAAACATCAGTTTAGAGAGCCAAGAAGTTCAGTAGATTTCAAACAGAATGGTTACAAAGAGAACTATACTTAGGGTATGTATCATAGATAAAGAGAAAAATCTTGATAGAGGTCAGAGATAAAGTATATTTTACACAGGGGAATGATAATAAGAATGAGAGCTAATTCTTCATTAGAAACATGGAGACTAGAAAATAATAGAACACCAGGTTTAAGTGATAAAAGAAAATTGTCAACTTATAATTTAATATTCAGTGAAATATTGATCAAGAATGAAGACAACACCATTTTTAGATTGGAAAAAATAAAATCTGAAAACAAATATGTCTTTGGAAGGCCTGCATTACAAAAATAATAAAGATGTTCTTGAGAGTATTTTATCTGAATCCAGATAAAAACCTCTTTATCCACAAAGAAATGAAGGCAATTGAAGAATAAAAAACTTCAGTGAATATAAATGTATTTTATGCATGTTTTACTGAAGGTCTTTGAGATATTATTGATGGTTAGAAGTAAAAATAAAATAATATCGTTTGGTTTATCATGTAGGTAGGAGTGAAATACATGAAAAATGCAGAAATGACAGAGGAGAATAATTGGAAACACTTTGTAAATTTCTCATATTGTTTATGAAGTAGTAGAATATTTTTGAAGAAATATCATGAAAATTAAAGCTATATATTATATATAACCATAAAAGCAACAAAGAACATAAAAGAGAATAAATGAAATACTTGATACACCCAAACAGGCAAGAAAGGGAGAAACAGACAAACAAAGGGCAAACAGAAATGAAATACTGGGTTGGCTACTCTCCCCATCTGGAGATCCTTAATTGTAGACGCAAGTTCTTTTTCCATGCAAGGTAACATACTTGCAGGCTCTGGGAATTTGTGTGGTTGAATTTAGAGGGCTATTTTCTAAAGTCTATCATAACCAAATACAGATTATTTACAAGAAACACTCCCTAAATACAATATAAAGATACAGAAAAGTTGAAAGTAAGTATAGTCATATGTTGCTTAATGATGAGGCTATGTTATAAGAATGCATTTGTAGGTGATTTCGTTATTGTGCGAACATCAGAGAGTGACTTTATACAAGCCTAGATGGTATAGCCTACTCCATACCTAGGCTACAAAACTGTGCCTCATATTCCTTTACTGAATGTTGCAGGCAGTTGTGACACAATGGTATTTGTGTACCTAAACATAGAAAAGATATGGTAATAATACCATATTATAATCTAATGTGACCATTGTCATTTATGCAGTGTGTTATTGTTGGAAATGTCACTATGTGATTTATGACTATACTATATGAAAACTAAATAAGACAAAGCTTATAAGGCTATATTAATATCAGAAAATGCAGACTTCAAGTGAAGAGTATTATCAGAGATAAAGTTCAACATAATAATAAAAACGTCATTTAATCAAGAAGATAGAAAACCTTGTGTATCTATGAAACTGTTCGAAACCCCCAAATACATGAAGCAAAAAGAACAAAACTATAGGGAAATATATGTACAATAATATTGAATATTTAACATTACCCTCTGTAAGTGATAGAACAAGCATATAAGAAATCAGTAAGTGCTTAGGTGTCTTAACCAACACTCTAAGTCACTTGACTCGTTCTATCTTAATAAGTACAGTATTCAACAAAAACACAGACTTTTTTTGGCAATGTAGATTTTAGTCTGTGCCTTAAAACAAGTCCTAATAAATTTCAAAGAATTAAAAATCATACAAGAATACATTCCATGATCAAGATGACCTTAAATTGAAAACACATAACCAATCAGATTTTATAAAACTTCAAATATCTGGACATTTGCAGCACACTTGTAAGTAAGTCATAAGTCAAAGAAGAAGGAGTTAAAATATTATGTTAAAATATGCAAAGGGAGTTAAAATATTATGAATTAACTGATGATCAAAATGCAGTATATCAAAAGTTGAATGCTGCAACTAGGGTGGTACTCAGAGGGAACATTGCTGTTTTAAATGCTAACATTACCGTTCAAAAAGCAGAAAGATATAAATTCAGTGATTTATGCGGCCATCTAAAGAAGGTATAAAAAGAAGAGCAAAGTAAAATCACAATAAATAAATGAAAAGAAATAATAATAAAAAAAGAGCAGAAATCCACAAAGTAGAAAATGTAGAAGCAGTAGAGAAAATGGACTGAAGTTTGTTCTTGAAAATAATTTAAAGGTGACACACCTCCAGCATTAAGGTGAAGGAATAAAGAGATAATAAATTACCAGTATTGGAAATAAAATATTTTATTGTTTCTCAGGAATAAAAAGGAAAATAATTACATATTATAAACAGTTTTTGATAATAGGTTCAAATGTTATATGAAATAGAATTTTTAAAACAGCTTATCAAAAGTGACATGACTAGAAGCAGGAAATAGAAATAGCTCTGTATCTATTGAAGAGATTGAATTTGCAATTAAAATAAATAACTTCCAACACATGCAGAAAAAAAAAAAGTATTTCAGAGCCAGGTGGTTTCACTGGTGAATTGTGTTAAACGGTAATGAAGAAATAACGCCTAACCTACACACACAGTTTCAGAAAATAGAGGAGAAAGCACACTGGCCAACTCATCCATGATATGAAAACCAGACAAAGACATTACAGGAAATGAGAATTACAGACATAAAACCCTTAGGACTACACCTAAAAGAAAACAAAAGCTGGCTGGATGAGGTGGCTCACTCCTGTAATCCCAGCATTTTGGGAGACTGAGGCAGGTGGATTGTTTGAGTCCAAGAGTTCAAGACCAGTCTGGGCAACATGGCAAAACCCTGACTAAACTAAAAATACAAAAAATTAGCCAGGCATCGCGGCATGCACCTATAATCTCAGCTACTCAGGAGGCTGAGGTGGGAGAATCACCTGAGCCCAGGAGGTTGAGGCTGCAGTGAGCTGAGATTATGCCACTGCACTCCAATCTGAGCAACAAAATGAGACCCTGTCTCAGAAAAAAAAAAAAAGCTTAAAATAATAGAAAATCGATTACACAATGTATAAAAAATGCAAAATATATAATCAAATAGTTTTTATCCCAGAAATGCAATTAACACTGAAAAATCATTCAGTATATTTAATTATATTAATAGGTTTTAAAAAGTCACATGACAACTGAACTCTATGCATACAAATCTGACAAAATCACAACTCTTTCAAAATAAAATCTCTCAAGAAACTAGGAATTGAAGTACAGTTCCTTTACTCTGAAGCAGTATTTTGTAAAGCCTGCAGCTAATACAGTGGCAACATATGCAAGACTTTTCTTGTAAGATCAGTAATAAGAAAACAGGTACTTAGGCAACATTGTACCAGAAGTTCTACCTAGTTCAATAAGGCAGGAAAGAAAACTAAAGCTACTAAAGTTTGAGAGGAAGACATAATATTGTTTTTATTTGCAGGTGACATTACTGTGCATGTCAAAATCCTAGGAAATCTAAAAGAGAAAAAAAACCTACTGAAATTAATAATAGCAGTTACTAATATTGCAGGGCAGGGTGTCAATATGCAAAAATCAACTGTATACAAAAATCCATTTGATTTCTATATATTAGGAATAAATAATATGAAACAAATTTAAAACTACAATGATGTTCTAAAACATAAAAAACAAATTTAACAAAATGTGTCTAAGAACAGTACACTGCAAAGTACAGAACAGTTATGAAAAAAATTAAACAAAAACTAACTTAATAACAAGGTACTCCATGTTTATGGATTGGATGTTCTAATAGTATAAAGATGTCAATTATCTTAAGATCAATCTTTAAATTAAATGAAATACCAATCAAAATCCCAGCAGGATTTATTTTTGTAGAAATGATCAAGCTGATTTCAAAATTTACATGGAATTATGAATTATCTAAAGGAGACAAAACATCTTCAAGGAAAAAATAAAACAGACATATTACCTGACTTCAAAATTTATTATTGAGCTATACCAATGAAAATTGCAAAGTGGATTATATGCATCAAAGCTCATTTATTGTCATCTTAGGGCTTGTGTAGTTAACAATTAGAAAGATTTTTGTCTCAAGAAAAATATCAAAAGTCATTAAAAGTAAATTACAAAAAAAACATATAAAGGACTATGTCTGAATCCTGTTTAATTGTGGACTTGGGAGGTCACTTAAATTTCCAGGGGTTTATTTCTGAATCCAGGATAAAAAATGCCTGCTACCAAAGAAATTGTTGAATTTTCTTCACAGAATTAGAATTGCAAAACCTCTTCCAGTTCTCCTTTACCTGGTGTATTATTAGATGATGATATTTTCTGTTAGTCTGGCCCAGGATATGGCATCGCAGGCATGACCACTAGACCCCCAAATTGTGCCTTCCACTAATTCACATTAAAAATGGAACTCCTGGGTCTACATTTCTGAGACTGGATATCTTCTTTGTGTGACTTTATTTAAATTGAGCCCATACTCTATGAACTGTGTCTTGGATACTAACTTTATTGCCAGCTTGGAGAGGCAGAAATGGAAAATATATTTTACATATATATAAAAGAATATATTTTATAAATATATATAATACATATATTAGTATATACTTCCAATATCTTAAGTGAGCTTCTGCTAATGAGCACAACCTCTTCTTGAAATTCTCTTCTCATCCACCCCAGTACTTGCTCCTAATTCTTTCTTTCTGACAAATATTACTGTGTCTTTTTCATTGTTTCTACTCCTTCTTACCCTATTCAACACCAGTGTTCTTATTCTTATCTTTCTTTTTAAATTTATACACAGTTTCTTTCATTTCTACATTTTCTGTGATATCATATATATGATTGATATGGTTTGGCTCTGTGTCCCCACCCATATCTCATCTCCAACTGTAATCCTCATGTGTTGAGGAAAGGACCTGGGGGAGGTGATGGGATCATGAAGGCAGTTTCCCCCATGCTGATCTCATGAAAGTCAGGGAGTTGTTATGAGATATGACAGTTTTTTAAAGTGGCAGTTTCGCCTGTGAGTTCTCTCTCACCTGCCACCGTGTAAGAGGTGTCTTGTTTCCCCTTCATCTTCTGCCATGATTGTAAGTTTGCTGAGGCTTCCTCAGCCATAAAGGACTGTGAGTAAATTAAACCTCTTATCTTTACAAATTACTCAGTTTCAGGTGGTATCTTTATAGCATTGTGAGAATGGAATCATACCGTAACTATAGATTTTAACTTCATCTTGGTTCTTTTGACAAAGTTTCAGATCCAAATTTTTAACTGATTTTTTAGCACATCCTGTTTTCCAGGCTCTGGCACTTTACTTTTGGCCCGTCTCAAATGAAGCTCACAACCACCTCCCAAACCATGTATCTTTTTTGTTTTGTTATCTAAATGAGTACCATCAGCATCTGCCTAGCTGTCTAAATAGAGATCTCAACATTCATCCCTGTCACCTCTCATAGTTCAAGTTCTTATTTGTGTCACTTCTAAAATCATTTACTTAATCCCTGACATTGACAAGTTCAAAATAGCCTTTTAACTGATCTTTGTTTTATAGGCTTAGCAATTCCCACAATGTGGTCCCTGGACTAGCTGCATCACCCTCTCTGGGAACTTCTTGGAGATCTACTGTCAGAAACTCAGAGGGTCAAGCCCAGTAATCTGTGCATTAGTAAGCACTTCAGGTGATTGTGAATTCATGCCAGCCTTAATCACAAGCAAGGCAATGATTAGCAGCATGGTATCCCATTGTCTTTGGTTAAGATTCAGGAGACCTGGGTTCAGGTGAGTATGTGCAAGACATTTCACCTAACTGCATTTTAATTTCTTCATTTGTTCATCAAATGGGTTTCATTAGATTATTTTTATGATAGCTAAAAGAACATTCCTGAATGTTTTTTAGGTGATAAGTCCTGTGCTAAAGGTTGGCATGTATTAACTCACTCAAAGCTCAATAAGAAAATTTTGAAGTAGTTATTTTTATTGCCATTGTATACATTAATGAACTGAAGTATGGAGAGATTACTTCCCCAAATCACATAGCCACAAAATTAAGGCATGATTAAAATGAAGCTAATGCCAGTGAGCATTCTCTTCGACTCTGCCCTCTCCTACCTCTATAGCACTCTTTTCTGTGCAAAGAGTGGCAAAAGCAAGCCAAGTGTCTGAGTCAAATAAAATACTGTATATAACACAGGTATTACCTACACATGGTGTTAGAATTCAAACTAAATGAAATACTCTCATGTTTTGATAGAGCACTGAACTGTTCAACTCAGAAAATTGGACCATGGATGATGAACAACACTGGGGAGTTGATTCCCATTACATTTCCCACAGGTAAAGGTACTTGGGGGAATTTCTCTGAATAAATATGCCATTCTGCATATTTTGAAAGTACATTTAAACTCTTCTAGTAATGAGTCTGCAGATGTGTATTTCAGGATTGAGTGAGCAAATTAGTTTAAGGGTTTGCTAATTTTGTAGAGAACCAAGGGCAAATCTGTTATTTTCTGAGGCTGAAATTTAACACAGGCATTGGTACATTTTTGTAGTTCAAAATAAAGAATGTTGGGTGAATAGTTCAGGAGAAGTAAACTTGCAAAGATAAACTGATATCTTTTTTCCCACAAGGACAGCACTTCTTTAAATATATTACTGTTAGGGGAAGACAGTTCCTTCTCAGCTTGTTTTCCCTAGAGTGGCCCCTTCTCTTTGAATGAAAACAGCAATCCCTTGTTTCCTAAGCCTGACACCTAAGATTAATTGTGGACATGTCACTTTTCCTCTCCTTGAATATCTACTTGATTACTTGCCTAGATCTTACTTCCTAATGGTCAAATTCAACCACTTTTCTATTAATATATCTTTATCGCCACCACCCTAATTCAAAATACCACTACCATTGGCCCAAGCCTCTGTATTCCCAAATGTGTTCTCGAGAATTCCATCTTTTGTAACACAAGTTGAACAGTGTAATGCGGTATGTAAAACCTGACAGTAGTGAACTAGTTCTGTATTGTTATTATAATGAATTACCACAAATTTAGAGACTTAAGACTACACAAGTTTATTATCTCAGTTTTTGTAGGTCAGAAATCTGGAAGCTCTGTTAAATTCTTTTTGCAAGCTTTCTCTATACTAAAATTAACGTGTTGGCGGAATTAGAAGATGCTTACAGTTATCTGGATGAAAAATAATAGTGGTTTGAACTAGTGTAGGAACAGTGGTATAAAGGAAAGTTGAGGATTATTTTACAGGAGAATATAGAACTCTCTGGAACTTGCAACAAGAAGAGTATTCGTTGGAGGTAAACTAGGCAACCAAACAATTTTCTCAGTTTCCAAAAAAAGTAAGTATGATTTGTCAAGAATCAAACATGTCTTGCTTTCCTATGGAATATGATACGACCTTTTCACTTTGCAAATGTCCCAGCACCTTTCTGACATCCCATATAGTGTACAATCCAGTCATTCTGAAACTTTCGCCATTCCTTGAAGAAATTGATTAAATGAATGACCCAAAATTTGTGCCTGGTGTTTCCAGTGCCTAGAGTGTAAACTTCTCTGCCTGGAAAAATCATGAAAGAGCCAGCTCAAATGTCACCTTCTCCATGAATCTTTCCCTTACTGGCCCCACAAACAATGCATTTGTTTCCATTTAAGGGCCCCCGAAGCACTCTTCTCATACTGCTGTCACATGACTCGTACTTTAGAGTTGATGTTGGGTTGAGTTGCGTTGTATACTTCTGTGCTTCTCCATTGTAACAGTCAAGGTTATTTTGAGAAACAGACCAGTAGGATGGAAGTATATATAGAGATATAGATAAAGGAATTCAGTATAGGGAATTGGGTCACACAATATTGGAGGCTGAGCCCATGATCTGCCATCTGCAAGCTAGAGCCCCAGGAAAGCTGGTGGTGGATTTCCAGTCTGAGTGTAAGAGAAGATCAATGTTCTAGTGAAAAGGTAGGCAAGGAGAGAGAGAATTCTTTTTTACACAGCCTTTTGTTCTATTCAGGCCTCCAACACACTGGATGAGGCTCACCCACACTGGGAGAGCAATCTGGTTTATTCAGTTCACCAGTTCAAATACTTTTCTCTTCCAAAGACTTCCTCACAGACACACCTAGAATAACAGTTAAGGAAGTATCTGGGCACCCCACAACCCAGAAAAATAAATGACATCAACTGACACTATGATTTTCACATTAGTAATAATGTTCTACATGTTTCTTCCTTCCCTGACAGTGCCAGGCACATAGGAGGTGCTCAGGAAATGCTTGTTAAATAAACCAGTACATTTTGTTAATATTATAAGCACGCCAGTCTTTTGAGTAAGAAAAATAGTACCACAAAAACCAAATACAGTAAGAAAATTGTTCTAGCACCCATCCACTTGGTAGTTTGAGGGCTGTACATGTTTCTGCAAAGCACCACACACAGCTGACAAACTTAAAGGTAAGCAAAGAGATCAGCTATTTCATTTTACAGTATTCATTTGTGGAGGAAAAAATGAAATCTTGGTTAAGCAAGGATATGGTAACATGCATGGTAACCACATGTGGGTTGAATGTCAGCTCTTTCAACAGTCTAGTCTTGTTTTGTTTTATCTGGAATGATAAGATCCTGGTAGGCGGAACCCCTTCAAAGGGGTTTTAGAATCCCTCACCAATTTTAGTTAAGTTCTCTTTTAGTTGGCTCCTTAAAAGGAACTCCTGAGAAAATAATAAACTTTTGTGTTCCTATTCTTGTTCTTGTTATTCTTCTCCTTCTCTTCTTTCTTCTCCTTCTTCTTCTTGCTCTTCTCCTCTCTTCCTGTCCTTCTCTCTCTCTTGTTTATACAATGATTATTATCGGGTGTGATGTCAACTAAGTAAATCATAGCAGAAAAAATTCAAAATGCTTTAGAGACTAACCATTACCCAGTGTTCCATTTTGTGCAGCCTAAATACTCAAGGAAGGTGTTTTCCAAGCTACAATAACCCTGTTTAACTAAAGCTGGCATTTCTAGATTTGATTTACAGTGAAGCAATTGGTGTGCATTATGATCCTAAGATTTAGGGATGTAATTATAATATGTAGTAGACATTGATGGTATAAATAAAGTGGAAAGAGAGAGCTAAAATCTATGAACTGTATATTCATATGTTAATACACTGCAATATAAAGAGAATTGCCAGCCAAAACTGTATTGAGCCTAAACAATGAGTTCTTGCATCCTCCTGTAGATTTATGGAATAAAAATATTATAATACTCTCATAAGGCCACATCAAAGTATTAGAGCTACAAAAGTCTCTTTGCTTGAACAACATAAACCATCAAGTTTTATTATACTGGCAAATAATACTAATAAAATTTAAGAAGAAATTGAGCCTAATTTATGTTTTTTCTGAAATACATTTACCATATAATGTGGGGAGGGGAATTGGGTATCTACAACTTTCTTACAATGTACTGAGCTAGATGGAAATTTATTTCCTGATTGCCAAATAAAGCTAGTACTTTACCATAATGCATAGAACCCTAGAAATGGAAGCTAGAAGGCTATTAGTAATAAATCAGTCCAAGTCCCACATTTCATAGATCAGGGCTCTGAGGGCTAGAATTAGAAGAGTAGTCATTCTCTAATTTAGGAAAACTATCTAGAAAACCACAATAAGAATGAGGTCTATATCAAAAATCCAACACTTTTATTCCTATACTTTAAAATCACTTAAATGCTATATTTATTTTGTTCTCTTAGGAAAAGAATGGCCATCGTAACAAATCCAGAAACAAAATGTCAGTATACAGACACTCAAAAGATCCAAGACTCGATGCCTGACAGATTGTAGCATACTAAGTTTCACAGAACAGCCGGTGCAGGGGGTGCAGGTATTGGTCCATTTGGGGCTGGATAAAAAGTCAGAAAAATCTGGTCAATTGTCTGATATGATCATCAAGACAAACAACTGGTCTATCAATAGACTGAATATGTGCTGTAGTTTTATGCACTAGAAGAAATATATATAACAGCTGAAAAAAATCAGAGTATTCATGTGTTGTGTTCTTAAAGTGAAACTAACCCCCACCCCCACAGTACCTTAGTCAGACTTACCAAGAAATCTAATTCCTTTCACTCTTTCTTACGGTTTTCCAGCTGAATGCATGAGATGATGGGAGGTAGGAATTCATATTCAAACTGGTAATATTTAATAACACAGAAGATAAAAAAGCAGGTTATTTATCTATAATTGATCTTCCTTTAACTCATTTATATCTATGTGGCATTCCTACAAGTTAGGCCACTGAATACACCTTAGGGGCTTATGTATCTACCACTACCCACCCTTCCAGAATGTTATCACTGATGTAGATCAATGAATCCTTTTTTACTATCTCCAAGTTCAGCATACCTATCTCTTCTCTCTTTCTTCATTCCAAAACTTTGCCAGATATTTTTCAATTATTTAAGAATTTGAGATGATGAAGATTCTGTAATATTGGGGGTAGGAGGAGATAAGAAATAATTATAAACCCAAGCTATTGCAGTTTTGAAGTTACCAAGAAAATTGCTTTAGCATGGGGCAGAGGACTGTGCAGCCACAATGTCCATTTATGTGAATATTAATTGATGCCACGTTTTCACAGAATGTTGCTTCATTGCAGGCACGTGTTCATCAGAAACTACATGAAGAAGACCCTTCTCATGGAGATAGAGCACCGCTTAGTGCAATGATCCCCTAAACTGGTGTGGCTAAATTCACCTTCGGGTGGAAAGGAGATCATCTAGATTGTCACATAAGCACAATGAAAGAGAACTTTTAGTCCCTTATTCCAAAAGAAAGACAAAGACTAGCTCAAACTCCTAAAAATTATCAATATCAATTTATAAAAACAAGAATGAAAAGAAAGCAAGATAATAAAAGCAATATAAGAATCTTGTCCCTCTGTCATCATTTGACTAAATACCAATAATGGGTATGTAACAAAATAAACACAGGGAAGATTCGAGCAAGATGAGTGACTAGATGTAGCCAGGTAGAACAGCTGCCACTGAGAGACTGGGGTACCCCTACTAGATCTTTGGAGGGAAGGCACTGAAGGAGGACAGAGAGAAGACACAGAAGCTAGGCTGAAGAGGGAAGAAGCTGGGAAGCCTTCATGGGGCTACCATGCACTGGGATTCACTTGTGGCTCAAAATAATTCCAGGGGAATTGGTGAATTGAACTGATAAGAATTAACTCGCTCTTGCCACGGGCCTCTGGAATGCAGGCAGGAGGATACCCCTCGGCCACTATGCACACTTGAGTTGGCAGGGAGAGCTACTTAAAGAAGTAGTCAGCAGGCCAGCAGGTGTGGAGCCCAGAGGGCTTAGTGCAGGAGTGTTTGTAACAGAACACGACCAGCAATGCCCATGCCCCTAGGCTCCACTTGGCTCCAGATGAGACTTTACCTTTAGGGAACTGTAGGATCTGAACTCTGTAGGGTGGTTTTGCCCATCAGACAGGGCCAGTCACACCTGAGCACCTTTGGTCTGCTAGCCTCTTTTTGGACCCCGGTCTGGCTGCATCTGCTTGTTGTGCAGCCTCATGTTCCCTAGGGGCCCACATTATAGCTCCTGCTATAATACTGACTGTGTCTGACTGGCAAACAGCTCCTGCAACAGTCCACCCACTCCCCAGTGCCCTCTAAAGCTTCCCCCCAGCACACAGCCACCCCTAACATCACTTTTCTGGCCTCTGAGTGCACAGGCAAATTTTGCCTTCTCTGCCTGCCAGAGCACAGGTGTGTATGCACCCTGCCTTACCTCTATTGCTGGCTGGAGTGCACTCCACCCACCCTTCCCTGCTCTACTGGCATTGCAGTTGAAACCTTAGCAGGCACAGAACCCAGCAGCCCTGCCTCAACCAGCACCCCATTCCTGTGCAGACACTACCACAGGAGCGAAACTAGGCATGGAGAACAGTGGACCCTCCCCAACCCTGAGCAACCACAGAGGGCTCACACAGACCTGTGCCCATCAGCACCTTGCCCCTGTGCTAACAACACCACCAGCATGACTGCATGCACAGTTGCCAATGCCAACCTCTGCAGCCATGCTGACTTCACTGCTGCTGTGAATGCCTGCACAGAGGCAGGAACCCTGGCACCCTGGCATAGTCAATGACCATGCACCCTACTGTGCCACCACTGCTGCTGCTGCCGGCATGTGAAAACAAGGATGGATACTGCCACTGTGCTATGAAGTGCTTTGGTTGACACCACCCATCCGAGTGTACTGGCCAGCAGTCCCAGAGAAGGTTGGCCCCCTCAGTGCAGTAGGTTTCTAAGCTTGAGGAGTCAAAGAACAAAGTTGGGAACCAATACAACTCCTCTAGAGTTACAGCACATAGTCCAGGAGTTAGGAGTTGAATCTTCTGCCCCTAATAGCTTCCAGAAATGAAAATTGTTGACAGAACCTACCTAATACCACAATCAAATCCTCAAAGTCCTTAAATAGGATACAAGAAAAAAAAAACTTAAAGGATGGTAACTTGAAATATGGAAGGAATGTCAGCCCACAAAGATGAGAAAGAACCAGCACAAGAACTCTGACAACTCAAAAAGCCAGAGTGCCTGCTTTCCTCCACATGACTGCATTACCTCTCCAGCAAGGGTCCTGAACCTGGCTGAGATGGCTGAAATGACAAAAATAGAATTCATGACATAGATAGGAATAAGGATTATCAAGATGCAGGAATACATTGAAACCCAATCCAAAGAAGTTAAAAATCATAACAAAAAATAAAGGAGCTGACAGACAAAATATCCAGTATAGAGAAAAACATAACCAACCTGACAGAGCTGAAAAAATATGCTACAGAATTTCATACTGCAATTCCTAGCATCAGTAGCAGAACAGATCAAGTAAAAAAATGATTCTGAGAGCTTAAAGACTGGCTTTCTGAAATAAGATAGTCAGACAAGGATAGAGCAAAAAGAATAAAAAGAAACAACCAAAAGCTCCAAGAAATATGGGATCGTGTAATGAGATAAAATCTACAACTCACTGATGTCTCTGAAAGAAGTAGGGAGAATGAAAAAAACTTGGAAAACATATTTTAGGATATCATCTATGAGAACTTCCCCAATGTAGCTGGGGAGGCCAACATTCAAATTCAGGTAATGCAGACAACCTCAGTAAGATACTTCAGAAGAAGATAATCCCCAAGACATATAATCAGCAGATCCTCCAAGGACAAAATGAAAGAAAAAATATTAAAGGTAGCTAGAGGGAAAGGTCAGGTCGCCTACAAAAGGAACCCATCAGACTAACAGCAGACTTCTCAGCAGAAACCCTACAAGCCATAAGAGATTGGGGGCAATATTTGACACTCTTAAAGAAAATAAATTCCAAGATTTTTATATCCAGACAAAGTAAGCTTTATAAGCAAAAATAAATAAATAAATAAATAAATAAATAATATCCTTTTTAGACAAGCAAATTCTGAGGGGATTCATTACCACCAGATCTGCCTTACAAGTGCTCCTGAAGAAAGCATGAAATTTGAAAAAGACTATTACTAGCCACTACAAAAACACACTAAAGTAAACAAAAAAATGACACTATAAAGCCACCACATAAACAAGTTTGCAAAATAACCAGCTAACATTATGAGGTCAGGATCAAATCTACACATATTAATACTAACCTTGAATGTAAATGGGTTAAATGCCCCAATTAAAGGAGACAGAGTGGCAATATGGATAAAGAATTAAGACCCATTGGTATGCTGTTTTGAAGAGACTCATCTCACATGCAGTGATACCCACAGTCTCAAAATAAAGAGATGGAAAAAATGTACCAAGCAAATAGCAAACAGAAAAAATGAGTAGTTGTAATCCTAATTTCAGACAAAACAGATTTTAAATCTACAAAAATCATAGACAAAGAAGGACATTACACAAAGGTAAAAAGTTCATTTCAGGAAGACCTAACTATTGTAAATATATATGCACTCAACACCGGAGCAAACTGATTCAAAAAGCATGATCTTAGAGACTTTCCAGGAGACTTAGACTCCCATGCAATAATAATGGGATAATTTAACACCCCACTGAGAGTATTAGGTGAACCATTGAGGCAGAAAATTAACAAAGACATACAGGACCTTAACTCAGCACTGGATCAAATGGACCTGAAAAAACCTATACAGAACTCTCCTCCTCAAATCAACAGAACATACATTCTTGTCATTGCTACATGGTACGTAGTCTAAAAGTGACCACATAAATCTGACATAAAACACTTCTCAGTAAATGCAAAAGAACTGAAATAACAACCACTCTCTTGGACTACAGTGCAACAAAATTAGAAATCAGGACTAGAAAACTGCACAAAAATATATAATTACATGGAAATTAAATAACCTGCTCCAGAATGAGTTTTGGATAAATAATGAAATCAAGGGAGAAAGCAAGAAGTTGGTTAAAACTAATGAGAACAAAGATTCAACATACCAGAATCTCTGGGACACAGGTAAGGAATAGTTAAGAGTGATATTTATAGCACCAAACACCTACATCAAAACATTGGAAATATCTCAATTTAACATCCTAACATCACAACTAAAAGAACTGGAGAACCAAGAACCAAGAGCAAATCAATACTGAAGGCATTAGAAGACAAGAAATAACCCAAATCAGAGCTGAAATGAAGGAGATTGAGACATGAAAAACCATTCAATAACTCAAGGAGTTGGTTTATTGAAAAAAATAATAAAAAGATTGATCAACAGCTAGATAAATAATAAAGAAAAGAAAGAAGATCCAAATAAACACAACTGGAAATGGCAAAGGAGATATTATCACTGACCCCACAGAATGACAGATAACCATCAGAGATTATTTTGAACACCTTTGTGCACGCAAACTAGAACACCTAGAAGAAATGAATAAATTCCTGGAAACATACTCTCTCCCAGGACTGAACTAAGAAGAAACTCAATCCCCGAGCAGCTCTATAATTAGTTCTGAAATTGAATCAGTAAATTATACCCTATCAACCAAAAAGAGCCCAGGATCAGAAACATTCAGAGCCAAATTCGACCAGATGATAACAGAGCAGGTAACATTCCCACTATAACTATTCCAAAAAATAAAGGAGGAAGGACTCCTCCCCATTTCATTCTATGAGGCAAGAATCATCCTTACACCAAAACCTGCCAGAGATAAAATTTAAAAAGAAAACTTCAGGCCAATGTCTTTGATGAACAGTGATACAAAAATCCTCAATAAAATTCTGGCAAACCAAATCAAACAGCACATCAAAAAGCTAATCCTTCACAATTAAGTAGGTTTTATCCCTGGAATGCAAGGTTGGTTCAACATACACAGATTAATACATGTGATTCATCATATAAACAGAACTTAAGACAAAAACCACATGATTATCTAAATAGGGGCAGAAAAGTCTTTCAATAAAATTCAACACCCCTTCATGTTAGAGACTTTCAATAAACTAAATATTAAAGAAACATACCTCAAAATAAGGGACATCTTGACAAACCCACACAAACACATAGTCAACATAATATGGAATGTGCAAAAGCTGGAAGCATTTTCTTTGAAAGCCAACACAAGACAAGGATGTCCTCTCTCACTACTCCTATTCAACATATTATTAGAAATCCTGGTCAGAGCAACCAGGCAAGAGAAAGAAATAAAGGGCATACAAATAAGAAGAAAGGATGCCACACTATTCCAGTTTGTAGATGGCATGATTCTACACCTAGAAAACCTTATAGTCTTGGCCCAAAAGCTCCTTAAGCTGATAAACAACTTCAACAAAGTTTCAGGATATAAAATTAATGTGCAAAAATCACTAACATCCCTATTCACCAACAACAGTCAAGCTGAGAGCCAAATTAGGAGCACTATCTCATTCATAATTGTTACAATAATAATAAAATACATAGGAATACAGCTAACCAGGGAAGTGAACAATTTGTTGCAATAATAATAAAATACATAGGAATACAGCTAACCAGGGAAGTGAACAATCTTTACAAAAAGAACTACAAAACACTGCTCAAAGAATCAGAGATGACATGAACAAATGTAAAAACATTCCATACTTACAAATAAGAAGAATCAGTGTCATTAGAATGGCCATATTGCCCAAAGAAATTTGTAGATTCAGTGCTGTTTCTATCAAACTACCAGTGACATTCATCAGAGAACTGGAAAAATCTGTTTTAAAATTCATATGAAACCAATAAAGAGCCAAAATAGCCAAGACAATCCTAAGTAAAAATAATAAAGCTGGAGGCATCTCACTACCTAACTTGAAACTATACTACAGAGCTACAGTAACCAAAACAGCATGGTACTAGTACAAAAACAGACACATAGACAAATGGAACAGAACAAAGAGCCCACAAATAAGACCACACACCTATAATCATCTGATCTTCGACAAACCTCACTAAAACAAGCAATATGGAAAGAACTTCCTAGTCAATAAATGGTGCCAGGATAGCTACCTAGTCATATGCAGAAGATTGAAGCTGGACCACTTTCTTATATCATATACAAAAGTCAATTCAAGATGGATTAAACAGCTAAATATGAAACCCAATACTATAAAGGCCCTGAAATATAACTTAGGCAAGATCATTCTGGACATAGGCAAAGATTTCATGACAAAGATGCCAAAAGCAATTGCAACAAAAGCAGAAATTGACAAATGGGATCTAATCAAATTAAAGTGCTTGTATACAGCAAACTATCAGCAGAGTAAACAGACAACCTATAGAAGGAGAGAAAACATTTGCAAACTATGCATCTGACAAGTCTAATATCCAGTATTTATAAGGAACTTAAATAAGTTTATGAGAAAACAAACAACCTTATTAAAAAGTCGGCAAAGACATGAACACTTTTCAAAGGAACAGATACGTGTTGCCAACAATCATAGGAAAAAATCTCAACATCACTTGAAAAATACAAATAAAAATACACATCATTAGAAAAATACAAATCAAAATCACAGTGAGATACCATCTCACACCAATCAGAATGGTTATTACACAGTCAAAAAATAGGTACTGGCAAGGTTGTGGAGAAAAATGAAGCCCTTATACACTGTTGGTGGGAATGTAAATTAGTTCACCCACTGTAAAAAATAATGCAGTAATTCCTCAAAGGCCTAAAATCAGAACTACTATTTTAGGCCTTTGAGGAATTACTGCATTATTTGACTCAGCAATCTCATTACTGGGTATATACCCAAAAGCATATAAATCACTCTGTCATAAAAACATGTGCATACATATGTTTATTGCAGTATTATTCACAATAGCAAAGACATGGAATCAACCTAAATGCCCATCAAGGGTAGACTGAATAAAGAAAATATGGTATATATACACCATGGAATTCTATACAGCCATAGAAAAGAACAAGATTAGGTCCTTTGCAGGAACATAGATGGAACTGGAAGTCATTATCCTTAGCAAACTAACCCAGGAATAAAAAGCCAAGTACTGCTTGTTCTCACTTATGTGGGAGCTAAATAATGAGAACATATAGACACATGGAAGGGAACAACAAACACTGGGGCCTATCAGAGGGTGAAGCATGGTGAGGGGGAGAAGATGAGGTAAAATAACTAATGGGTATTCAGCTTAATATCTGGGTGACAAAATAATCTGTACAACAAACGCCATGTTGTGAGTTTACTTGTGTGACAATCCTGCACGTGTACTCCTGAAGTTAACATAAAAGTTAGTAAAAATAAAAAGGAAAACATCTCTCATCCAAGAAAAAGGAATACAGGAAAGAGCCACTGAAGTTTGAAGGTACATGTGGATGGGAGGGTCTACGTTATTGTTTACCAGAGAAAGTATCAAGTCAATAGTTTTACATATACTGCCTACTCCTTTCGGTGAGGCTAACATATAAATAACAATAGCAGCTTTCACTTACCTAATATGTACTGTACTATTCTAACTATATATATCAACTAATTCATTCATCAAGGTATATATGTAGAATTGTTATTCTGACCTTACTAATAATGGAAATGGAGAGACAGAGAGTTTATATGACTCCCTCAAGGTCACAAAGCTAGTAAACAGAGAAGTTGGAATTTGACAGAAAGGGTATGCTGTAATTGTCCTATGTTTGCATCTCTTAGACCACCATTCAGCCCATGCCCCCGGTTATCTGAAGTTCCCATGGGGTTTTCAGTTGTGAATGTTCGCTGAGACTGAGGATCTATAGCCTTTCCAAATATCACTGGGGTATTGGCAGGACAAATAGCTATCTGGTATGCCTCGGCATGATTTTACATGTGGAAAGGGAAATCCTGGTTATTAACAGGAAAGCAGCAGCTGCTCTGGTCTCTGAGTGCCTTCCACTTCCCAGTCCCCACCCTTGTAGCACTCTGATAGGACTTCCCACAATGCATGAAATAGTGTGCTAATACTGACACAGCCAGGGCCTCTAAGACCTTATTCCACTTTCTGGCCAGCATCTGCTCGGTCTGCCAGTAGCTGCACCATACCAGCTGGAGTAAATTTTTGAATATACGTCTGAATATGAGACAAACTGAGGTTATTGGGAGGAGTCCTGTGATGGACACCCTATCTTGGGACATAATGAACCTTCATCTCAGTTTCTCAGAAGATCCCCAAAGTGGAGATAGCTGTTTAGGAAATACTTCTTTTGATGAACCTGCTATTATTCATTCATTTCCACCAGTACCTGGTATTTCCTGTGAGGTAAAAACATTAGTTGTGAGTTAACATGATATACAGTATCAGCTCTTAGTCAGTAACTTACTCCAGTGTACCCAGCCCCAGAAGCTAACCCCCTAACCCTAGTTCTCACTGTTGTGACTGGCAACAATGGCCACTTGATGGCTGGGAGAGATCCTTGGCCACTGAGAAGGGAGCATCGGGTATGGAGAAGGCATTGAACTAACATTGATTCATACTTTCCTAAGTTGATGGAGTCACCGGATTAGACCACATAACCTTATAGTTTCAAGAGTAAATCATTTGGCAGAGACAGGGTGCTAACAGAAAGAAGTAAAAATAGAGAAATTACATTGGTTTCATGTTCAAGAGTGTAATTATTGAAATAGTATTTCTCCACTCATATTGCAATGTATTAAGACATATCAAAGGTGAAAGAAATAATGAAAATGATTTAGGCTGACTTCTGACTCTCTAAAGCATTCTTAAAATATGGCCATCTAGTTGCATTAGATAATTTCATGAGGAAGAGATCAACATTTTACAAAGAAACACTAATTTTTAGAGATAGTTCAACACTGAAAGGTCTTCCTTATATTTGCACAATGGAGTATAATTCGGAAAATACTTTTATTCACATTATCTCATTGTCTCCTCATTACTGCCCTGCAAAGACCGAGGGTCATCTTTTCGGACATTTATTTCAATTGTCAGAACTCAGGAAATAAGAGAAAATGTAGGCAATTAAATGAAGTTATTCTGACCTCAGTAGAGCACTCTGAAAAACATCAAATGGAGCTGCTTCTGATTATTTTGTTTTCTTAAATCTCTCACTTTTAAATAAAAGGAAGATATAGCAAAACTTACTTTCTCTTTACCACTACAAAACTAGTTAATCCAAGGCTCAATTAAGATTTTTCTTTGTTATCAGCCATTATTGGTGTATGCCATCTCTACTTCTCTTATTTCTATTTTTATTCATGCTTCAGACATTGATAATGACAAAAAAGAAATATTTGTCTTCCTAGCAGGCATACCCCCACCACACACACACACACACACACACACACACACACACACGTACTCTTATTCCACCACCTCATCTAACTGTTTAAAAACTATCAATATCAACTACTTGAAACTTTAAAATATAGACATGTATTTGGTTTAACAATTGCCTTTTGAAAACTAAAATATGTTTTAGTTTTAGTTCCAAGTATGTCATTAACTTTGATGCGAACTCTGATATTTAATAAAACTTTTTATTTCTACTTTTTGAGTAGCAATTAATTTTTTTTTTTGCAGAAACTTTTGAACATTCTTTTTTTGCTTTTATCATTTTTAATTGACACGTAATTGTACATAATAATGGGGTACAGTGTGGTATCTTGATACATGTATAAAATGTGTAATGGTTAAATCAGAGTAATGAACAATTAAATATTTAAACAGAAATCTGGGTTTGAGAATAGAGCAAAGACAGGAATAGGGAGGTAAGTTTTCAGCATATTGTCTTTGATGAGTGAAGATCCAGGGCCAGTTTGGAACATGTATTAAATAAGGAAAAAGGGGAGGAGCAAGAGTCAGAAGAGAGTGTGGGGGAGGAAGAATCAATGACCAGCTGCTATTTTGACGCTGTCTGGGCAACTTCTGCAGTAAAGATCTAAATACTATGCCCAGCACTCTCTGTAAACACGTCCTTCTAGTGGCTTAAAGCCTAGGTGGGTGGCTATAGGTATCAAAAAAATATGTATTTATATCAACACAGCCTAAATCACACATATAAATATTTTATTACATGTGAGAACTAAAATATATTAGAGATTCTGGTAAAAAAGATGCACTTACATACAGAGGCAAAGGGAGTATGCTCTGTGTAAAGAGGAAATCCAATACACACTTGACTCCATTTATTTTTCCATTCCATATTTGTATATGCCATGCCTACTATGTGCAAAACACAGTACTGGTAGTGTCTGCAGAATGGCTGTTGACCTACCAGGTAGAAATGGAAAATGTTTCCAGGGAGATCATAAAGAGACTTTGGGATGCTTATTTTCAGACCACCTCGAGAGGTCTTTGAAAGTCAAACTAAACATATTGGATTTCATCTTGTAGGCATTACAACGTCTTGCAGCAAAGCATTATACAGCAGGTCCTCAAATAAAATTGTTTTGGTCATTATTGTTTCATATAAAGCTGTTGACAAAAATGGATAAATGAATACAAATTATTGTAAAATAAAACGTCATTTCCCATAATCATACAAATTAATGCCTGTAAATGATGCAGTACAAAGCACTTAGCAAGCCCACCATATTCATGATTGTGCTTGATGGTGGGAGATGCTCCTGACAGTGTTGTCTTTGAAAACATTAATTCCTTGATTCAACTCACTATACTAAGACTGTGTCACTCACTAATGCATGAAAAATCGAGCAAGTAATTATCTGACTTGATTTTAATTAACCCTTCTTAAAGGTACTGATAGCTCCGATTTATTTCAGGGTTTAACACTGGAAATGCTTTGGGTCTTTATTTAGAAGTTTGGTGATGTTTTGTGGCCAGAAATAGGCCATAGGGAGCTGGCCATAGTGCTGCGTACCTCTAGTCCCAGCTGTTCGAGAGGCTGTAGCAGGGGATCATACGAGAGGAGTTTGAGGCTGTAGAATAATGGCACCTGCAAATAGCCACTGCACTCCAAGCCAGGCAACATAGCAAGATCTCATCTCTTAAAAAGAAGGAAACAAATATGTCCTGTTAACTTAAATCTTGTTGATATCAATGAGCCTATGCGTTAAAATTGGTTTCGTTACACGGCATCGTATTTGAAGTCACAGTTTCCAAGAAGGTTTTGACAATGTTAAGTGAAGACTTACTGTGGATACATTTCTAAAGAAAACACATTATTTCCATCTAAAAATTTAATGCTCTATTCTTGAAATAGCATTTTCAGAGAAGATTTCAGTAAAATGAATGTTGCTGAAAGTAACCTATAATTCCCTAAGGGAGCAATATTAATTAGACAAATATGTGCCTCTGAATTCATACAATTTGCATTTCATTTTATGGTTTATTTTTTTCAAACAGTTTATTAAATGATTGCAGTTGCAGATGGTTAAATTATTACCATCAGATGGCTGCCATGGCTGATGTTACAGAAATAGGATAGAATCTGGTTCTTTATAAATAATAGAAAATCAGTGTTAAGTTTAAAAAAAAGCATGACTTTCTGCTATGACTGGCCCTTGATGTCAATGAGCCCCAGAGAAGATAACAAGAAACAATCTGTAGGAATGTCCATATTGGCCAGGAAATCCTGGTAAATCAAATACCCTCTTTCTATCGAGACAGAAGCTTTCCCTCCTCTCATGACATTCTTTAACATACCTGGTCAATACCAGTTTTGGATCAAGGTGGCTGTTAAAAGAAGATACTAGATCTCAGATTCAGCCAGCATTGACTGTTGTGACCAACTGTCCAGTCTGCCCAAGACTGTCCTAGTGACAGCCAGTGCCAGCATTCAGTACAGCACTTCTTTTGTGATAATGAATATAAAGGGGTTCCAGAAAGTGACGGAGGTCATCCTCCATATGTCAGCAAAAACTGGGCATCAGTGCGATCTTTTTAAATCTAGAATGTGCTAAGCTGTGGATTATTGTTTTATTTTTGTAGTTAGGAGTAAGTGAAAAAAGTTGTGTATGAATGCCATCTACTAACACTGTTCAGGATAAAGAACCATTTTACAAATGATTTTGTATATTTATTAAAATCATTTCTAATAATCTCCACTTATATAAAAAGAATTTAGAATTGCAAACTAAAGTTATAGTGATTAGCATCTAAAGTAGGGCTTCATTCCAAATTCATATCAATGCAATTCACCTAGATACAGATAGGCAGAAAATGCTAAATCAAGCACAGAGTTTTCTTCAATATTTATCAAACATGCAACAGATTCTTGTTAGGCCTATTCTCTGTTCTCTCTACTGGGCTTAGGGGTAATAGTGGGAAATGAAAACATAAAAGCCTCTGTCATCATAAAGATGCTAAGATTAAAAGTGGAGAAGTATGGAAGGAATTGAGCACAAGGAACAAACTCGTTGGGCATATATGTTATTGATGTGTGTGTAGGAAAGAAATGGAAAGCTTCATGGAGAAAGCAATGTTTAAACTAAGATCTGTCACATGTATAATACCTCAAATTATTTAGGAGGTATCATCATCCATCATCTTGGCAATACATTCATTGACAAGGTATATAGTGTTGAAGGAAACAAGTGGTATGGTTTGGGTCTGTGTCCCCACTTAATTTTCAATGTCAAATTGTAATCCCTAATTCCCTAGTTGCAGGTGGAGCCTGGTGAGAGGTGATTGAATCATGGGAGTGGTTTCTCTTGAATGGTTTAGCAACATCACCTTTGGTGCTCTTCTCATGATAGTGAGTGAGTTCTCTCAGATCTCGTTGTTTAAAAATCTATAGCCATTCCATTTCTCTTTCCTCTTCCTTCTCCGGCCATGTGAAGTGCTGGCTTGTGCTTTGCCTTCCACCATGATTATAAATTTCCTGAGGCCTCCACAGACACAGATGCCAGCATCATGCTTCCTGTACAGCCTGTGGAATCGAGAGCCAATTAAACCTCTTTTCTTTATAAGTTACCCAATCTCAGATATTCATAGCAGTGTGAAAATGACCTAATACAAAGTAATTTCTAAGTTTCTGTCTTGGGCACTTCACAGCATGCTGTTCTCATTTCTTAGAGATAACAGTTCGGTGCAGAAAGGCAGTGAATTCAGGTTTAAAATAAAGACTAATTGACCCAGTGGCAAGGGGAACAGTTACGTAGGTGGCCACCAACTACAGGCAAAAACAGGTTCAAGGGTTGCCTTGTGTAATGAAAGATGGCAAGATCTATTTATTTGCACAGCAAGGTTTATATTCCTAAGAACAGGACATGGCACCAGTTGTCCTCTCAGTTTAGGAAAGGCGTTGGGGTTCTTTCCAGCAAATGAACACAATAATGTGTTAAACTGCATTGACAGATGGACAGAACTCAGAATAATGAATTTAATAACATATTGTATTTTGCATTTTTAAATTTTTTGCTACTTAGTGTTGCTGACTAACCAGCAGCTTTGGCATGACAGAGAATCTTGTTATAAACAAAGAATCTAGGGCCTCCTTCTGCCTGCTGAACCAGAATCTGAACCTTAAAAGACCTTCAAGAGATGGGAATGCACATTAAATTTACAAAGTGGGCTTGAGGCTACCCATACCATCACATTTTTGCTTCCGAAATTGTCTCTTAAGAAAATCTGAACACCTGAAAAAATATGAAGGGAGTATGATCAGAATGCTGAGGAAACTTGACACATCACAAGGAAATGTTAAGCCAAGAAATAGGCTAACATACAAGAAATACGGCTTTTCAAATTTCTCAGTCTGTCATGTGAACTCAAGTATAAAACAAACAAACAACAAAAAAAAAAAAAACAAAAAACCAGCAACAAAATCCTTAAAAGAAAATGTACCTAATTGTTTAGTGGAGATGATAGCGGTAGTATCTGCAAATTCTCTAACACTGGAGATACACCGAACAGGAAGGAAGAACTCCATTAATATTTATTTTGTCAACTAATATGAGCCAGAAACTTCACTGTGTTTTCCATGTTTCTAATTTTACTGGATGCCTGGCTTTACAATCCTCACAGAAGATAAAAAGCAAACAAAACATAGCGCAAACAGAAAAAGACGAAACACTGAAAGCCCAGGCTGCTTTCATTACCCCTATTGGCTTGATTCCATGGCAATTAGAATGGCCGCAGTGAGCTTTTTGCTTCCATTTTACGGCTGGTATCTGGTGTTTTGTCTTGAGCTTCCCATCCCCTACCCGTCCTCCCAATGCTAACCACTATATTTTTCACCCAATTTTTATCTTTATTTCCTACATGTGGATGCACAGGTTCTCTTCCATTTTATTGGCTGGCAATTTTGAAATCTGTAAGTGGTAACGGGATTTGAGCATGGTTTATGTTGGCTATTATGCCTTGTCTGGGTTGAATGCTGTGCAAGGTGTAGGAATGTCTGCAAGGTCAGGCTTCAGAGCTTTTATTAGCCTTGGATCTCATTTGGTTTCAAGCGACACACTGATAGTGCCCTTCTTCTTGGTGCTATTTCCTTTTGAAAGAAGATGCTTTCCATATTTCAAACCTCAGCAGCGCACTGCATGAAGTAACACAAAAGAAATGAATCATTGGTTGCTGTTTTATCTCCAAGATTCATTACATAAATAATACGGGGTTTTATAGTTAATATGCACAATGGTGTTTACAGTGAGTTGACCAGTAAGCATGTGAAACTTCCATGTTACAAATTGTCTTAAATGCCACTAAAGAAGTAATGACCTTGTAAAAATCAAATGGAAAAAAGTACAAATACTGTTTTTCTGCTCCTAATTCATGCTTGTAACTCTGGAACTGGATGTACAAATTTTCACTACAGCCTGGTTGGCCTAATGTAATTCGTGAGATATTGTGCGGCAATTGTATGAAAGAGCTTCTCAACTCTGGGGAGCCAAGCGTTGTTAGAAGTTGCATCTATATGTATTTCTTGTTTGTTTTCCTCAGTAGTTCCTTCATTACCTAATAACCTGAGAGGATCAAAGTTCTATCTTTTGAAAATTAACGAGAAAGAAAGAAAGAAAGCAACTTATACTTAACATCATCTACTGTGTACTGGGAATCTTAAGCATATTTTATTTAGTCCTTACAGTAACATTACAACTAAGCATTATTATTACATTTTAGAGTTAAAGAAATGGAGCCAAGGTGATGTGAACAATTTACTCCCTCCATACTTACCATGTTGTGCATACATTGGGTTTTTCCTCTTTTCAGCAATATTATATGACGAAATCGTTATCTCCATTTTGTGGAGGAAAAGATGGTTGATAGGAGTGTTTAAAAGTATACCTTTTTGACCTCTTTGAGTCTTAGTTACTTATATAAAAAAGTTTCTCTATTTGGCACTATTAAAATTACGGACTGGATAACTTTCTGTTGTGGGAGACTGTCTTTGTTGCGGGAGTCTATTCTGTGCATCCTAGGATATTAATTAGCATTCCTTGCCTTGCCTGCTACTAAAGGTACAAGGTACATTCCCCCACCCCCAGCAATTGTGGACACACACAAACAAAAACTCTAAACATTGGCAGATATCTCCTAAGGGGCAAAATCACCCCTAAGTAAAAGCAGTAATGCAAAAAGATAACCACTGCAAGCAAGCAGAAATTCTGGGATGCTAATCAAGGTCCTGAAGACTGCAAATCCTTTGGTCAATCAAATAATTACTAATAAGCAATTATAGCTAAAATTTATTTAGTGCATGCATGTGAAGCAAATACTATTATTCCTTTTTTCCTACAGGGAAAGTGAGACACAGCAATGTTAAATCATTTCTTTAAGTTTGAAGGCCTAGAAGTGGTAAAGTGGTGATTTAAACTCAGGTAATATGAGGTCAACCAAAGTTTTTTGTTTTTTTTTTGAGATGGAGTCTCCATCTGTTGCCAGGCTGGAGTGCAGAGGCCCGATCTTGGCTCACTACAACCTCTGATTCCCTGGTTCAAATGATTCTCCTGCTTCAGCCTCCCAAGTAGCTGGGATTACAGGCATGCACCACCACACCTGGCTAATTTTTGTATTTTTAGTAGAGAGACGGGGTTTCACCATGTTGGCTAAGACGGTCTCGATCTCCTGACCTTGTGATCCACCCTCCTTGGCCTCTAAAAGTGCTGGGATTACATACATGAGCCACCGCACCTGGCCATCAACGCATTTTTTATACACGCCATATCTTCTTATGTTAGACACTCTTGGTAAACTATCCAGTAAACCTTTTCAGCACCTTCTGCCTCGCAGGAAAAGCTATCTTTCCATCAGAGGGGCTTCTGCTGTCAGAGATTTGATTTCCCTTTCCATATATCAGTGCCATAATCCACTAATCCGTCATGACTAATGGGTTTGGCTTGTGGTGATGTGGCTGCTGGTGGTGGACATTCTTGCAATTTTTTTCTCTTGGATAAAAGAGAATGATGTGCTAAGTGACGCTTCTCCTTTTCCTACCATTTAGATTCTGAGACATGGAATCTATTGTGAATACAACAGCAAAGTCGTGGCATGAAAGCCAGGGTTTTGAAGACTAGGAGAAGATGGGTGAGATCATTGAGATCCTAACTGACCCTGGGACTACCTACCTGCAAACATCTATTTTGAGAGACAATAAAATTTCCTATTGATTAAGACACTGTTATTTTGGCATTATTTTATTTGCAGCTGATGTTATCTTAACTTGCATGCTCCAAAGAAGCAACTATTTTAGAAATCTCTTGTTTTAAACCTTTTTAAGGAACTCAGAAGCAGACTATTGACTTAATCATACTCTTTTATTCATGACACATAACCTTCTCTTGCTATAAATATGTCTTTATTTCTTTTTATCTATATTTCCAGCCAGGAATATATCTGACGGTTTTGATGTGATCCTCTTTATTAACATATAATTATGTTAAATGTTGAATTGCCTTCTGTTTGTGTATATGACTAATTGATATAATAAAAATAAGATGAATAATAACTAGTATTATGGATCACGTCCCAGGCATTTACCAAAGTGTGCTTTTCATACATCGACAAAAAAACATTAGTTGGGCATGGTGGCATGCGCCTGTAGCCCCAGCTACCTAAGAGCCTGAAGTCAAAGAATTACTTGAGCCTGGGGACCTCAAGGCTGATGTGAGCCATGAGTATGCCACTGCACTCCAGCCTGGGCAACAGAGTGAGAGCTACCTTGGCTATGTGGGCTCTCTTTTGGTTCCATATGAAGTTTAAGGTGGTTTTTTCCAGTTCTGTGAAGAAGATCACTGGTAGGTTGATGGGGATAGCATTGAGTCTGTAAATTACTTTGGGCAGTATGGCCATTTTCATGATATTGATTATTTCTAACCATGAGCATGGAATGTTTCTCCAGCTCTTTGTGTCCTCTCTTATTTCGTTGAGCAGTGGTTTGTAGTTCTCCTTGAAGAGGTCCTTTACATTCTTTGTTAGTTGTATTCCTAGGTATTTTATTCTCTTTGTAGCAATTGTGAATGGCAGTTGGTTCTTGACTTGGCTCTCTTTAAGTCTCTTATTGGTGTATAGGAATGCTTGTTATTTTTGCACATTGATTTTGTATCCTGAGACTTTGCTGAAGTTGCTTATCAGTTTCAGGAGATTTTGGGCTGAGACAATGGAGTCTTCTAGATATACAATCATGTCCTCTGCAAATAGAGACAATTTGACTTTCTCCTTTCCTATTAGAATACCCTTTATTTCTTTTTCTTGCCTGATTGCTCTGGCTAGAACTTCCAGTACTATATTGAATAGCAGTGGTGAGAGAGGGTATCCTTGTCTAGTGCCAGATTTCAAAGGGAATGCTTCCAGGTTTTGCCCATTCAGTATGATATTGGCTGTTGTTTTGTTGTCAATAGCTTTTATTATTTTGAGATACGTTCCATCAATACCTAGTTTATTGAGGGTTTTTAGCATAGAGAGCTGTTGAATTTTGTCAAAGGCCTTCTCCACATCAATTGAGATAATCATGTGGTTTTTGTCTTTGGTTCTGTTTATGTGGTGAATTATGTTTATAGACTTGCGTATGTTGAACCAGCCTTGCATCCCCGGGATGAAGCCTACTTGATCATGGTGGATAAGCTTTTAGATGTGCTGTTGCAATTGGCTTGCCAGTATTTTATTGAAGATTTTTGCATCTATGTTCATCACGGATATTGGCCTGAAGTTTTATTTTCTTGTTGAGTCTCTGCCAGGTTTTGGTATCAGGATGATGTTGGTCTCATAAAATGATTTGGGAAGGATGCCTTCTTATTGGATTATTTGGAATAGTTTCAGAAGGAATGGTACCAGCTCCCCTTTGTATGTCTGGTAGAATTCGGCTGTGAACCCAACTGGACCTGAGATTTTTTTGGTTGGTAGGCTATTAATTGCTGCCTCAACTTCATGCCTTGTTATGGGCCTATTCAAGGTTTCGACTTCTTCCTGGTTTAGGCTTGGGAGGAGGCAAGTGTCCAGGAATTTATCCATTTCTTCCAGGTTTACTAGTTTATGTGCATAGAGTTGTTTGTAATAATCTCTGATGATGGTTTGAATTTCTGTGGAATCTGTGGTGATAGCCCCTTTATCATTTTTTATTACATCAATTTGGTTATTCTCTCTTTTCTTTTTTATTAATCTGGCTAGTGGCCTATTTTGTTGATCTTTTCAAAAAACCAGCTCCTGCATTTATTGAGTTTTTGAAGGGTTTTTTGTGTCTCTCTCTCCTTCAGTTCTGCTCTGATCTTAGTTATTTCTTGTCTTCTGCTAGGTTTTGGGTTTTTTTTATCTTGCTCCTCTCGCTCTTTCAATTTTGACAATAGGGTGTCAATTTTAGATCTCTCCTTGCTTCTCATGTGGGCACTTATGGCTATATATTTTCCTCTAGAGACTGCTTTAAATGTGTCCCAGAGATTCTGGTATGTTGTGTCTTCATTCTCGTTGGTTTTGAAGAACATCTTTATTTCCCACATTTCGTGAAGACTTTTTTCATTCCTTTTTATCCTTTTTTCTCTAATCACGCCTTCTTGTTTTATTTCATTGAGTTGATCTTCGACCTCTGTTATTCTTTCTTCTGCTTGGTCATTTCTGCTGTTGAAACTTGTGCATGCTTCCTGAAGTTCTTGTGTTGTGTTTTTCAGCTCCATTAATTCACTTATATTCCTTTCTAAGTTGTCCAGTCTCGTTAGCATTTCATCAACTCTTTTTTCAATGTTCTTAGTTTCTTTGCATTAGGTTAGAACATGTTCTTTTAGCTCACAGAAGTTTCTTACTACCCACCTTCTGAAGCCTGATTCTGTCATTTCATCACACTCATTCTCCATCCAGCCTTGTTCACTTGCTGGTGAGGAGTTGTGATCCCTTGTAGAAGGAGAGGTGTTCTGGTTTCATGTGTTTTCATCCTTTTTGTGCTAGTTTCTTCCCATCTTTGTGGATTTATCCACCTGTCTTCTTTGTAGTTGCTGACTTTCGGATTCGGTCTCTGAGTGGATGTTCTGTTTGTTGATGATGAAGTTATTTCTGTTTCATAGTTTTCCTTCTAACAGTCTGGCCCCTGTGCTGTAGGACTGCTGAGGTCCACTCCAGGCCCTGCTTGCCTGGGGATCACCTGCAGCAGCTGCAGAACAGTAAGGGCTGCTACCAGTTTCTTCTTCTGCTATCTTTGTCCCAGAAGGATACCCACCAAATGTCAGTCTGATCTCTCCTTTATGAGGTGACTCTTTGGGCATATAGGGGTCTGGGAGCTGCTTGATGAGAAAGCCTTTCCTTTATAGGAGCTCAAGGGCTGAGCTGTGAGCTCCATTGTCCATGCTGGACAGGTACGTTTAGGTCTGCTGCAGCAGAACTCATAAACCGCTTTTTGTTCCCAGGTTCTCTGTCCCAGGGAGTTAGGGCTTTATTTATGAGTTTCCATTGTGCTGCTGCTGCCTTTTTTTTCAGGGCTGCCCTGTCCAGCAAGGAGGCAGCCTAGTCACTGTCTGCCTGCAGAGGCTTTGCTGAGCTGCTGTGGGCTCTGCCCAGCTGCTGTGTGAACTTCCCTGCAGTCCTGTTTCTATGGGTGTAGTTAGAACTGCCTCAGCAATGGTGGACAACCCCTGTATTGGCAAACTCTCTCTGTAATGGCGGGTTGCCTTGACAACAGCAGGCAGCCTCAGCAATGGCAGGTTGCCTTGGCAATGGCAGGCTGCCTCAGTGATGGTGGAGTGTCTCAGTAATGGTGGACTCCCCTCCCCCACAGAGCCGGACTGTCCCGGGTTCAGCTGTGCTTGCTGTGAAACTCTCAATCCAGAGAGTTTCTGATTGCTGTTCTTTTGTGGGGGTAGGACCAGCCGAGCCTGATCACCTGGCTCCCTGCCTCAGAGCCTTTTTTTTTTATTAGTTGAACGGTCGACTCTCTCCCAGGTGTTCCAGTCGCCTGTTGAAAAGGCTCCAGGATCTGTGTGATTTCCCCTGCGGCAACCCACTGCGCTGGCTTAAACAGCAGAGCCGAGACTCATGGCGCTTTTTTTACCCAGCAACCTCCTGGCCTAGTTCCCTGTTCAGTCCACTTTTTAATCAGATGAATGGGTGACTTCCCAGGGCACCAATTGCCAGCTAAAAGGGCACCCGGACCAGTGTATTTTGTACAGAGAACCACCGCACCGGGGTGCGGGCAAAGCAACCGTGCCAACCAAAACAGCGGTGCTGGTGACCCATGGGGCACCTCCCCCTGGGAATCTCCTGGTCTGTGGGCAATAAAAATGCAGCGTCCACTCACCCTCTGCGCTTTCACTGGGAGCTGCAATCCTGAGCTGTTCCTAAACGGCCATCTTGGATCTTCTATCCACACATTTTAAAGCAGCGATTTTATTTTTTAATTATTCTTAACTTCGGTCTACCATTTACAGGGCAGAAGAAAGAGCACTTTGAAGGCAATGTGCATTCTTTTGTAAAAAAAAATATGCTTGTTGAAGAGATAGATATTTATCACAAATCTATAAGCCCTTTAAGAGAAACACGGAGCAAGTGATTCTCCAGTTGCAGTGAGAGGAGAGTGTCTTTGGGTGAACTAACTGGTGAGGAATGGCCACATTCTTCTTGATGGCAGCTCCTTGATAATATGGCAAGATTTCGGAGCCAAGAAATACACAATGACCAAGGGAAGGAGGACCCGAGGTACAGGACATAGCGGCCTCCTCAAAGAATCCTATGACACAAACCTGGTTTTAAAAGGGCCCATCCAGAAGTGTTGAGATGACATGCAGATTGGAACAACATCTAACTCAAGAGTTTCCAATGAGAACTGGTAACTACTTACCAGAGGGAATTCTCCAAAATGTTGGACCTCAGGGTGTTTTCAGAATTTGAGAGGACACTGAATCCCAAAAGTGACAAAAAATTACTTTTCATTTATTTAGTGGAGTGTGTGTGTGAGTGATGATCAGAGTCATACTTATAGTATCCAATTTGAAGCTATTTCAGCCCTATAAGGTGAAAAACTCACTAAAAGCAGCTGTTACCAGACCTCTTCATTTTTCTTCAAGTCGCTATGGGGATTTTCTGCAAACCAAAGATTGTTCATGCACATCTGATAAAAATCACTGTTCCTGATATCTATTAATTATTAGAGTGGTAAAAAAAAAGGCATAAAATGAAGAGTCTTATTTGGAAATAATGTTCAGAGATTGAAAACTTAAATGAAGAACACCTTAACAATCCTGTTTCCTAATTCTGATATTGCTTCTTTTTATCTATGTGATTCGAGCTGTGTTTGCCCTCAGCACATAAGCTTTGTCATATTGGGGCCGTTACAGAGTTAAGATCTTTCTTTGCTTTAGGATATTGCTCCTTTATTAACAAAGGGAGTATTCACCAAGCTCATAAAGATTTTCTTGAAAATATGGGGGAAAATACTGCGTCCATAGATATTGAACCATTTCTCTAAACAATTCAGCTGTTGATATGATTATGAAACCCCAGCACAGATTCCAGGAAAATCCATCTGAATTTTGTTTTCATCAACTAATAGGTATTTGAGGAAGATATTTCATCTCCTTGTAGTCTGATGCCATAGGTCTGTTTTTAAAAAGCATACCATCTAGTGAAATTGAAATTACTTTGGTCCTATTCTATCTTGGTTGAATTTTTATCAGTAACTGCTTTGAGATATGTGGTGAAAATATAACTATTTGGCTCTTGAAAAATGTTGGAAATGGATTATTTATTTTTAGTTTGTAACCAAGATGTAAAGTCTCTCAAGCACTATACGAGGCAGAATTTCATTTAGTCAGAGGATATTAATTGAGAAAATATGTATGATTCTAAATTTTTT
Organism: Sapajus apella; assembly: GCF_009761245.1. Taxonomy (NCBI): domain Eukaryota; kingdom Metazoa; phylum Chordata; class Mammalia; order Primates; family Cebidae; genus Sapajus; species Sapajus apella. Next base: position 5,547,559 of record NW_022437047.1, read on the forward strand.
TCACAAATAAAAAATAAGCTATTCTGTGAGTAAATTAGTACTTTGAGGTAATGGCCACGGAGCTGTCTTTGAAAATCTTTATACAACAACAATAAGAAAACTCAGCTGCTTCCAGGACTGATTTTATTTTCTCTTATGAATTAACTGTTTTCTTGTATCTGCCTGTTGTGGCACTGCACAGATGACAGATAAGAGCAAACGCAGAAAATGCTTTTGGTATCCCCTGACAGCCTCGGGACCAGGCTGGTACACCTATCTATCTGCCATCTGCTTTCAGCATTTGTTGCTCAGCGTTTGGAACTATCCCCTTTCTCTGGAGCATCTCCCTCAGCCTGTGGGCTCCAACTTGCCCATGAGACATCCTACAGCCAAACGCTGACTGTTTTGAGCATACAAAACACCAAACGTCTTGTGCCAGGTGAAGATCACTTATCCGGAGATCCCTGAAGGTCAGGAAATGCTAGACTTCGTGAGCCTTACCCAAGTATTTCCCACTCTTCCACTTTCCTCACTCTCTTACAGATTTTCCTGAAAAGAGTACACCCCTTTAGTAAAGAATATGCATCCGCTCCTTTCCTCTGGCTCTGGTTCTGGGGAAACACAGGTCATGTTGTATGTCCCAGCTGAGGAGGTATTTCAAGAATAACAAGGTGGAGAAAGACATTTTTGTGTAGTGGAACCACATATGCCTCAACTGAGAAGAAAATAGTTGGTTAGAGGGTACAAAAATACAGTTAGGTAGAAGTAATACATTTTAGCATTGGATAGTACAGTAAGAAAATAATTCATAATAATTTATTATATATTTCAAAATAGCTAGAAAAGAGCATGTGTACCATTCCCAATATGAAGAAAAGATAAATGCTTGACATGAAGGATATCCCAATTACCCTGATTTTATCATTACCCATTGTATAATGCATCAGAATATCACAAGCACCTCCAAAATATGTACAATTATTATATGTCAATTTCTCAAAATAATCATGAAAGAGCAAACAACCAAAAATCCTAAAACCTGATTCTGTCATGCTCAGAAAAGTGTTGGCGTTAAAATATGTAATTTAAAGTGGAAGGAGTAGGGTTGTGATGAGAAGTAAAACCGTAAATGTGGGTTCCTGTCAGCTCACAGGGGCCATGTATATGTCATCATCCCAGGATGACCACAGGGGCCTGTGCTGACAGCCAGAGTTGAAGCAAATTCAAATATCCTCTATCAAGGCTAAATTCTCCCTCCTCTGTGATTCTTGTGTCTTTCCCTCCTTCTTATGTGGGTTTCAGTGAGTAACGGCAGCAGTCATAGATGTTACAGCCTGACATTATGACACTCTCAGACATAAGAGTCTTGTACTTTCTTCGGTTTGCACAACTGAGAACCAATAAATCCCTCTCCCTCAGCACTTGCCCAGATTATTTTCCTGGCTGTGCCTGATAGGAGCATGAACATCCATGAGATTAATCTGCATGCTGAATATAAATATAAGACAGGAGAAATGTTGTCTAGGATATAAATAGCAAGCACCACAAAATACCCAAGACATCCTCTGACTCTCACGAAATAATCTCCTAAAATGTCTTGAACTTTCTTTTTTCTTTGTTTCTGTTTCTCTCTCTCTTTCCCTTTTTTCTTGGAGATGAAGTCTCACTCTGTTGCCCAGTTTGGAGTGAAGTGATGTGATCAGACTCCCAGCTCAAGAACTTCTCCAACCTCCTACCTCAGCCTCCTGAGTAGCTAGGACCACAGGTATGCACCACAATGCCTGGCTAATTTTTCAATTATTCTGTGGAGACGAGGTCTCACTATGTTGCCCAGGCTGGTCTGGAACTCCTGGATTCAAGTGATCTTCCCACCTCAACCTCACGAAGTGCTGAGATTACAGGCATGAGCCACCTTGCCCAGCCTTCAACTTTCATGTTACTTACAATCTTCCCCACACATTGAAATTTCATGTGTGTTGTGTACCTCCACTTCTCAAAACTGTTCTCCTGGAAGTGCTCTGTGGAGCCTGAATGAGCAATTAGAGAAGCTGACCTGTGACTCTCTTCTCAGTTTGAAGCAGTCTTTCTGTCCAGATTGAGAGCTGGCAGAGAAATTCTGTGATTGAGACAATGAGTTTTTGAGTAATAGATCAGACCAAATTATAAGTATTACATTTCACCTGGCTTGCAGACATTGGGAATTGGGGGTGACAGATGCTAGTCTACGTACCAGCTTAATCAACCTGAAGTCTTTACAATCCCTCCAACGGCTTAGTCAACTTGAAGTCTCCACAAAGCAACTCTATGTCTCAGAGCTATTTAGGACAACCAGAGCCAGATTTTCCTCCAGCTTATTAAGCAGCTCATCCTTCAGAATACTGGTAGAGAGCAGGACGCAAAGGTCGGAGCAGAGTGGTTGCTACTCACCCGTGTTTACCTAAACTCTAAGCAGAATCTTTCTATTGTATATTTTTTAACTACAATAATAATATATGAAGAAAGAAGAAAAATGCAAAACAGTTTATCACAGAGGAAGGAAAATACATAATCATAATGACGACACAAAAAATAGTGACAAATTAAGTCATTTTGATGCAGCTGATTTGATGCAGTCATTTTTTGTAGGGCATTTCCATTGCAAGAGGCATTATGAAGAAGTGCACTTGTTGCAAATACTTTGCTAAGGCCTCACAAAAATGACTACCTTAAAATGCAGAAGCCATGTGTACAGTAGATAGTGCCATATGGAGGCATGGTCTTTATCACTGTTCTACTCCGTTTCCTCACCTACCCTCATTCCAACAGATTAAGCTGAGGAATGGCAAGATAAAAAACAGGACCAATGCAAACAGATCTGTTTTGTACACTTCTTCAAAATAGAATGTTCCCGGAGGACAATGTGGCACTAGTTATGGACATTCAAAATGGTATTGAAGTTGAAATGTGCATCCTGAGAAGTAGCATTTTTTCTTATAGATATGAGTCTTTGAAATTAAATTGCTACTAGATATATATATATATATATACACACACACACACATACATACATACACGTGTGTGTACATATGTACATGTGTATATATGTATATGTACGCGTGTATATGTAAATGCACACACATTTACTTACACACACAGGGGGAAACATTTCTGTCTGGCTACATTGTTCATAAAAACAAAATATTGTAAACAACCTAATGACAATTAACTGGGGATCAATTTCACAAATTTATTGTAAAATCCTTTAAGGGAATTATTTGTAACAAATAAAAACAATTATACTTATGTATGTGCATCTGTGTGGGTGAAGTGATGAAATGTATTATGATGTCATGACTGGCCAGGTGTGGGGGCTCATGCTTGTAATTCCAGCACTTTGGGAGGCCGAAGTGGGTGGATCATTTGAGGCCAGGAGTTCGAGACCAGCCTGGCCAACATGGTGAAACCCTGTCTCTACTAAAAATACAAAAATTAGCTGGCCATCGTGGTGGGTGACTGTAATCCCAGCTAGTGTGGTTGTCACAGGACAATTGTTTGAACCTGGGAGACAGTGGTTGCAGTAAGCCCGGATTGGGCCATGGCACTCCATCCTGGGTGATAGAGTGAGACTCCATCTCAAAACAAAACAAAATTATTATGTATGATTATAGTTTGGAATTTAATTATTTATTTAAAAATTTCTTTATTATAAAATAATATATATGGTATTAATAGCTAAGATCTAAAAGAAAATAAATTGGGGCTGAATGAAAACACCAAAATCAAACGAAAGGAACTTTTACTAGTAAACATGAAACATACTTTGAATAAAATGAGCTAGATAATATTTCTTGGTTTTAAAAATTAAACTTGGGAAAAAATAAATTACCTGACAATTGATCTTGCAATTCTCTGCAGTGTAATCTCTCCAAAAAATTATGATAAATGTCTTTTGGGAATTTAACAAAATGAGTTGAAATTTCCTTTAAGATCTTAAACTAATATAAACACTTAAATATTGTTTCTCCACAATAACGAATAAACCTTTTTTAAAAATGGTGTATTGGCCGGGCACTGTGGCTCACATATGTAATCCCATCACTTTAGGAGGCAGAGGTGGGCAGATCACCTAAAGTCAGGAGTTTGAGACCAGCCTGGACAACATGGTGAAACACCATCTCTACTAAAAATATTTAAAAGTTAGCCATATGCAGTGGCGTGCACCAGTAATCCCAGCTACTCCAGAGGCTGAGGCAGGAGAACTGCTTGAACCCAGGAGGAGGAGGTTGCAGTGACCCAAGATCACATCACTGCACTCCAGCCTGGGTGACAGAGCAAGACTCCCTCTTGGAAAACAAACAAACTAACAACAAGTGTGTATGGAGTATTCATAAATGTGACCAAGTACTAGATTCAAACAAAGTCTCAGTGTACTCCAAAGTAAAAGTAGCAGAGGTGGTATTCTCTGGTAACAGTGAACTGGGACAAGAACGTAATACAGAATGAAATATTAAAGAGTCTCTAACACCTGGAAACTACAAAATAAATAAATAAATAAAAATAAACAACAACAACAAAATACCTTTTTAAAACAATTTAAGAAAAAAAAATCTAAGCTCTAATTGCAGTCTCCCTAAAAGTATCAATGATGAAAGCCATTCGTATCAGAGCTTTAATTGAAGATAGAATAAAAGGAAAACAAAGAGCATGGGAAAGCAGAAGGATGGATTTAATAAAGATAAAAGCAGAATGTAATTAATTAGAAATAAAAATGACTAAAGTAATAAAGAAACCAAACACTGAATGTTCTAGCTAACATACAACTAGATAATGCAGAAGTAGAAAGCACAAATATGTAAAGTAATACATAATGAAGGATAAATCACCATTGTTGTAGGAAATTAAAAGATTCTGAGAGACTAAGTTGTTGGACTCTGCAAAAATAGTTGAAAACCCAGGGTGAGGCGAAAGAGAAAGTTTTTAAGTTTCACTATATTAAATTGATGTAAACACAAAAACAACATTTGTAGATTACTTATTCCAGGAAAAATCGAGTTGTGAGAATATTATCCCTACTTCCAAATGACAAAATTCAGTTATTTTCTCATTTCACTGTAGTTAATCATGTGAAAGAAATGAGTCATAAAAGTGTCAGACACTTTTCAAAACAAGACATTTATGCAACCAACAAACATATGAGAAAAAGCTGATCATCACTGTCATTAGAGAAATGCAAATCAAAACCACATTGAGATATCATGTCATGCCAGTTAGAATGGCGATCATTAAAAAATCAGGAGACAACAGATGCTGGAGAGGATGTGGAGAAATAGGAACACTTTTACACTGTTGGTAGGAGTGTAAATTAGTTCAACCATTGTGGAAGACAGTGTGACGATTCCTCAAGGATCTACAAATAGAAATTCCATTTGACCCAGCAGTCCCATTACTGGTACATACCCAAAGGATTATAAAGCATTCTATCATAAAGGCAAATGTACATGTATGTTTATTGGGGCATTGTTTAAATAGCAAAGACTTGGAACCAACCCAAATGCCCATCAGCGATAGGCTGGATAAAGAAAACGTGGCACATATACACCATGGAATACTATGCAGCCATTAAAAAGGATGAGTTCATGTCCTTTGCAGAGACATGGATGAATCTGGAAACCATCATTCTCAGCAAACTGACACAAGAACAGAAAACCAAACATCGCATGTTCTCATTCATAAGTGGGTGTGGGTGTTGAACAATGAGAACACATGGGCACAGGGAGGGGAATATCACACACCAGGGCCTGTTGTGGGGTCGGGGGTCTTAGGGAGGGATAACAGGGGATGCGAGATTGGGTAGGGATAACATTAGGAGAAATAACTAATGTAGATGACTAGGGGATGGATTCCACAAACCACCATGGCATGTGTATGCCTATGTGACAAACCTGCATGATCTGCACATGTACCCCAGAACTTAAAATATAATAAGAAAATAAATAAATAAATATAATAGTCTTATAAAAATGCAAAAAAAGAGAAATTAGTCAAAAAAATAAGAAAGAGAATTCTCATTTTTATTATTTGCTGCCGATGTCAATGTATACTTAGAAATTAGATTCAACTGATAAAATCAGTTACAATGAGGAAAGTCAGACAAGTTTCTAGAGAAAAAAATTATATACAGAAATCAACAGTTTTCCTATTTATAAACAAAAACAATATTTATGTAATAGGAAAATATCCCATTTGAAATAATCTAAAAAGTGATAAGCACCCTCTGACAGATTCAGTGTTAAAATAAGGTGATATAATACCTCTTAATAAATGTAACAAAACACAACTATCTGTATGTGAAGATGATTTTCAACATTCTTCAAGTACTTCAGAGCCTTGAACATGTGGAAAGTCGTGCTGTGATTAGAAATAGGAAAACCCATATTTGTCCAAATGTCAATTATCTCTTACTTAATGTGACCCAATTAGTAATACTTGATTTTTATTAACTGAATAAATATAAGCTAAGTTGTAGGGAAAGCTAAATAAGAGAATAATGAGAATAAATCTGAAAAAATAATAGGTAAAGAGAGGGGAGGCTCTCACATATTAAATGCATTATAACAGAATAAAAAAGTATAATAAAATCATAAATAGACACAAATTAATGGTAGAGATTCACCAAGTACATGCCAATGTTATTATTAAAAAACAATCGAATTTCAAATAAATAGAAAAATGATGAATTATACAGTAAATGTTGCTTTTTTAACTACAAAGTAGTTATCTAAAGAAAACAAAATTATGCACACCTTACATCTTACACTAAGTTAAACTTCAAATGAATCAAAGATGTGAATACAAAAAGTCATATTTAAGGATACTTAAAAGAGAAAAATACTGTATAGTAAAAATGTCTTAAAATATAAAAGGGGGAAAACCTGTGCAATTATGACACAAAACCCAGAAAAATTCAAGTTGTGACAAATTTTATTATATTAAAAACATTTATAAACCCACAAAGAATTAAAAATGAAAATGTAAATGATCAACTGCAAAACATTGTACAAATCATATTGCAAGGAATTCACTGTCTTATTAAAAAAGCATCCACTAATCAATGAACAACTAAACAATGAACTAAAACATGAACAACTAAATGGAAAATGGGCAAAAATTAAAAGGTTTCATTGAAAGTAAGATTTAAGTGGCTTAATCACACTGATAATACAAGAGACACAAAGGAAATACTCAAAATCAACGTGGGAAGAAGTCCCAAGATGTCAAATACGAAACTATTTGAACAACAAAATAAATAATATGAATATGAATAAGCCATATAAATGAATGAGTCAATCAATCAATTAGCAATAAATAAGTAAATAAGGAGGAAAGGAGAAACTCTTCCTTAGAAGATAATTCTATCCAATCAATGTCAAAGGTCGAAGAAATGATGGAAATAGAAAATCACCACATATCTCCACCAATACGTACTAAAATTGGTGGGTGAATAGATGATGAAAAATATTTGCATAGCCTGGAAGTATGTTTCAGAAGAGATTCAATAATTACAAAGGAAATACTGCAATACAGTTGGAAAACCTGTCAGGCACCAGATGAACCCAGTAATTAAATTTGACATCGTCAGAAATGGAACAAATCCACATCATATGCCTATGATACTCTGAAGTATCATCACTTCTGTGGTATTCTTACCATAAAATTTAGTCATGAAAGAATATCACAAAAGCCAAAATTAGAGACATTATAGAAAATACCTGGCCAGTCCTCTCTAAAGATGTCAAGTTAATAAAAGAGGTAGGGGGAGAGATGGAAGCATTCCCCTTGAAAATGGGCACAGGGCAAGGATGCCCTCTCTTAACACTGCTATTGTCCTAGCCAGGGCAATCAAGCAAGAGAAAGAAATAAAGGGCATCCAAATAGGAAGAGAGGAAGTCAAACTGTACCTGTTTGTGGATGACATAATCCTATATCTAGAAAACTTGCAGTCTTAGCCCAAAAACTCCTGATATACAACTTCAGCAAAATCCCAGGATACAAAATCAATGTGCAAAAATCACTGACATTTATATATACCAACAATAGTCAAACTGAGAGCCAAATCAGGAGTGGAATCCCACTCACAAATGCCACAAAAAGAACAAAATATCTAGGAATATACCTAACCAGGGAAGTAAAAAATCTTTACAAGGAGAACTACAAAATACTGCTCAAAGAAATGAGAGATGACACTTGTATATGGAAAAGCATTTCAATCTCATGGATAGGAAGAGTCAATATTGTTAAAATGGACATACTGGCCAAAGTAATTGATAGATTCAATGCTATTCCTATTACACTACCATTAACATTCTTCACAGAATTATGAAAAACTGTTTAAAAATTCATATGGAACTAAAAAAGAGTCCAAATAACCAAGGCAATCCTAAGCAAAAAGAACAAAGCTGGAAGCATCACACTACTTGACTTCAAACTATGCTACAGGGCTACGGTCACCAAAACATCAGGGTACTGGTACAAAACAGACACACAGACCAATGGAACAGAATAGAGGACACAGGAATAAGACTGCACACCTACAACTACCTGATTTTCAACAGACCTGACTTAAACAAGCAATGGGGAAAGGATTCCCTATTCTATAAATAGTGCTGGGATAACTGACTAAACATGCAGAAGTTTAAAGCTGGACTTCTTTCTTACACCACATACACAAATTGACTCAAGATGAATCAAAGAATTAAATGCAAAATTTCAAACTCTAACTAAACTCTGGAAGACAACCTAGGCAATACCATTCTGAACATAGGAACAGGCAAAGATTTCATGTTGAAGACACCGAAAACAATTGCAAAATTGCAACAAAACAAAAACTGACAAATGGGATCTAATTAATCTAAAGAGCTTCTATACAGCATAGTAAACTATCAATGGAGAGAACAGACAACCCAGGGAATGGGGAAAATTTTTGCAAACTATGCATTTGACAAAGGTGTAATATCAAGCATCTATAAGGAACTTAAATTTACAAGAAACAAACAACTCCATTAAAAAGTGGGCAAACGACATAAACAGACAAAGGAGACATACATGTGTGGCCACCAGTCTTATAAAAAAAAAGCTCAAGGCTGGGTGTAGTGGATCACACTTGTAATCCCAGCACTTTGGGAGGCTGAGATGGGAGGATTACTTGAGGTCAGGAATTCGAGACCATCCCAGTCAATGTGGTGAAACCCTGTCTCCACTAAAAACACAAAAATTAGCCAGGCATGGTGGTGGGCGCCTGTAATCCTAGCTACTTGGGAGACTGAGGCAGGAGAATTGCCTGAACCAGGAGGGCAGAAATTGCAGTGAGCCGAGATTGCGCCACTGCACTCCAGCTTGGATGACAGAGTAAACCTCTGTCTCAAAAAAAAAAAAAAAACCTCAATATCACTGATCATTAGAGAAATACAAATCAAAATCACAGAGAGCTACGATCTCAACCACCAGTCAGAATGGCTATTACTAAAAAGTCAGTAAATAACAGATGCTGATGAGTTTGTGGAGAAAAAGGAAAACGTACACACTGTTGGTGGGAGTCCAGATTAGTTCAACCATTGTGAAAAACTGTGTGGCAATTGTTCAAAGACCTAAAAACAGAAAGACCATTCTAACTAGCAATCCCATTACTGGATACATACCCAAAGGAATATAAATAGTTCTATTATAAAGACACATGCACATGTATGTTCATTGCAGCAGCACTATTCACAACAGCAAAGATATGGACCAACCACATGCCCACCAATGGTAGATTGGATTTGAAAAAATGTAAATATACACCATAGAATACAATGCAGCCATAAAAAGAATGAGATTATGTCCTTTGCAGGAATATGGATGGAGCTGAAGTCCATTGTCCTTAGCAAACTAACACAGAAACAGAAAACCAAATACGGCATGTTCTCACTTATGTGGGAGCTAAGTGGTGAGAACAGATGGACACATAGTTGGGAATAACACACACTGGGGACTATTGGAAGGTGCAGTATGGGAGAGGGAGAAGATCAGCAGAAATAACTAATGGGTATCAGGCTTAACACCAGGATGATGAAATAATCTATACAGCACACCCCCACGACCGAAATTTACTTACATAACAAATGTGCACACGTAACCCTGAAATAAAAGTTAATTAAAAATAAAAGCATCAAGACAACTAAGTAGAATGCATGAACTTGAATTTAATCCTAGATCAATAAAGGACATTTGGAGAGTAATTTGTGAAATTTTGATAAGGTATGGAAGTTATAGTCTTTTATTAATGTTAATTTCCTGATTTTGATAAATGTCTTGTGTTTATAAAAATGTTAATATTTGAGGAATATGGGTGATGGAAATACCAGAATTTCTGGTAATTTTTTGCAACACTTTTTACATCTTAAATATTTTCCAAATGAAAAGTTAAAGTTTAAAAGTTAAAAATACTAGAAAATATATTTCTTCACTTATAAGCCTAGCAAGAAACCAGTAGTTTTATGACAATGCTGGTTCGTGTATGAGAAAACAGAAACCTTAATATGTTATTGGTGGAGGGTAAAAATTGGTAAAATTTCTATGAGGTCCATTAACATATAAGTCTTACATTGAAATTTAAAACCAGTTGACTTGGTCTTTCTACAAATGGGATTTTATTCTCCGGCTACACTTGCATGTGTGTAAAACGGCACATGTACAGGGATAGTCACTGCTGCATTATTTTTATTTATTTATTTTATTTTATTTATTTATTTTTCTTGAGACAGAGTTTCTCTCTTGTTACCCAGGCTGGAGTGCAATGTTGCAATCTGGGCTCACCGCAACCTCCGTCTACTGGATTCAAGCAATTCTCCTGCCTCAGCCTCTGAGTATCTGGGACTATAGGCGCGCGCCACCATGACCAGCTAATTTTTGTATTTTTTAGTAGAGACTGGGTTTCACCATGTTGACCAGGATGGTCTCGATCTCTTGACCTCATGATCCACCCACCTCGGCCTCCCAAATGCTGGGATTGTAGGCGCGAGCCACCATGCCTGGCCTGCAGCATCATTTTTAATAGGAAAAGGCCACAGATACATTCATTTTTATCCAAAGAGGACTGGTTGAGTCAACAGTCCTCTAAAAGTAACAATAAGTAAAATAAAATAAAATAGCAGTATTTAAATCAAGTATTTAAATTCAAGTATTTAAATCAATACTTGAATCATAAAAGAATAAAGAAGCACTTTATACAATGCTGTTGAATACCTTAAGCTATGTAGTTACATGGAAATGACAATGTTTATAACACTGTACCCTTTTTAACTTTTACATATATTGGTTTGAAAGGAAAGATAAGAAACTGTTAATAGTTAGGAGCTAAGCAGTCAAGAGCATAGACACCGCTTTTTGATTTCCTGAGTTCCAATTTCAACCCTGTCACTAATAGTTGTAATGACATGAGTCAACTACAGAGACTCAGTTTCCTCATCTGTAAAATGGGAAGCTTACAGTTGCTATCTAAAGGGCTGTCCTGAGGATTCACTAAGCTAATTGATTTGAAATGCTTAGAACACTGCATCATACTTAAAAAGCTCCACAAATGCTATTTTTATCATGCTTTTAAGAAGAATTTTGTTAGTGTGATGCCAGGGGAAGAAGAAAATCATTCACTGTATACATTTACACATTTTGCATTTTGAGCTGTGTGGATTGTGCTAGCTATTTAAATAGAGAAGGGAAAAATGGATGAGAAAAATAGAGAAAAAAATCAAATGAAAAAATAAATTTTTTTCACTTTATAAGGAGAAAAAAAAACTCAAAGTTCTCATACTTGTTATCAAATAGTGTCCCACTTGGGACCTCAGTACAAATACCTATTCTACTGGAGAGGAATTTACATCTCAATATTATACTGAATTATTGTTGTCTATATTTGCCATTTTAATTATTGGCTTTATGTTTTAATCATATTTATTCTGACAATATTAATGTCTTAATTAAATGATCTGAATTTTGGAAATTTTGATTGTGTTGGTTCACAAAGAAATCAATTTCTTTTTTTAAAAACCACAAGTGTTATATTCCAAAACACTTGCTTTTATTGGCAAAATACAACATATTTTTATTAACCATTAAAAATAAGATTTTATTTCAGTATTCATGCAAGCTAAACCATGTGGGACTAATAAGTATATTAATAGTACCAGGTAAGTTATAGGCACAAGAATTTATCAAAACTGTAAGAGAACCATACATCCAGATTATCTTTCTACACAAACAAATTTCATAAATTCATTGTGAATAATTATTTAGAGTGGAGAGAATTTGCGAAGTGTGGCTTTGGATAAAATATGATTTGATTCAATAAAATGCCTTTAACTAATTTAGCTAAGTTAAGAAGCTTTATTATCCTTCATCTTTGATTCCAGAAATGGAAAATGAAGCAGGAATTTCAATTTGCCTATAAAGCTATAAGTGACTGTACATATGCTCATGGGGCTTTAATTTCATTAATTCTACACTCTCTGCCAAGACTAACACTATCAATGAAAATTAATTTGATATCAAAAGCTCTTATTGTGTTGCAGTTAAACCTCATCATTATGTCCTTTTTTTAGGAAGAGAAAGTGCCCAAGCCCTTCTTGTCAAGGTCTGAGTTCTACAAGACTTTGTATCAAACTATTACAGACACTTAATAAATTTGGAGTTGCAGCCTGAAGCCACATAATATGTCTTCTTAGTCTTATTTTAATATCCTCTGCTTGCAGCACGACCATAAAACCAGCAAATGTGACCTTGAAATTTCACAGTAAGAAAAATGAAAATGGAATGAATGAGACTTTACCTTCCACATGTCATGCATATTGCTGTATGTTTAGTATACATTATTTCATTTAATGCTCAAAATATTCACAAAATGGAGAAGTTGTTAGTCCCATTTACAAATAAAGAAACTGTTAAAGAAGTCATATAAATTAAGCTAGGATAGAAAACTAACCCATATCCCCTACAATGACATTTATTCTTTCCCAGTTCTATATCACACAGCTTTTTTCCACACCTCCCTGCTCTGAATGCCTCCTCCCAAAACTCAATCAGTGATGAGATGCAGTGAAGGTGATAGAGGAGACAGACAGGGAAGAGTTAGGTAGAGAAGGGTGGGATCCCTGATGAGGGGTCCACCCTCAGGCCTGTGCCCATGGACCAAAGTGAGGACAGGCACTTCTGTTTTCATGCCAAATGTTGCATTTTCCAAGACCACTCTGGCCCAGCATGCCTCTCATCCTGTCCCAGTTTAAACACGAGAGACCCTAGCAGGATCACACACAAGCAGCTAGATGTCAAGAGGAGCAGGAAACCACACTGACAGACACCAGGAGACACTTGCAGGCCATCAGTGGCAGGAGGATATGGAATTCGGTTGTGGGCAATCCGAAGAGAGTCTAGGGGCTGGGCAGCCCAACTCCAGGAGAAGACCGTCTTTCCACTCCATCCCCCTTCTTACCTCCCCATCCATCTCACTGAGAGCTGCTTCCACCCCTCAATAAAATCTTGCACCCATCCTCCAAGCTTACGTGTAATCCAATTTTTCTGGTACACTAGGGCAAGAACCTGGGATACAGAAAGCCCTTTGTCCTTGCCATAAGGCAGAGGATCTAATTGAGCTGATTAACACAAGCCGCCTGCCGACAGCAAAGCTGAAAGGGCACACGTGCCCACTGGGGCTTTGGGAGCTGTGAACACTCAATCCTAGATGCTACCGTGGAGTCGGAGCCCAACGACGCTCCCCACAACCTGCTATCTGCATGTTCCAAAGAAGTGAGCCACACCCTTGTTGCACGCCCTGTGAGCGGGGTAAGGGGACTTCTGTTTCAAAGGTTTGACTGTAGTCTAGGAGAGTGATTCTGAAACTGTACTGTACTTACGAACTATCTAGAGGGTTTGCTAAAATGAAGTTTCTGATTGGGTAGGGCCAACTTCCGATCTTCTGCATTTCTGGAAAATTCTTAGGTAAATGCCCCGCATCTCCTCCATGGACCATGCTTTTAGTAGGAAGCACTAATGCCTCGTCTTCTCTCTGTGGAACATTCCAGCTCTAAGCAAAAGCTTTGTGAAATGCCCATTGTACAAATTGCTTCTCAGATATTTTGCACTGCCGCCTCATCAGGTTGGCCAGTCTAAACTGATTTCAAACTTCACTAATTTCATAAGCGATGAAGAATACCATATCCACATGTTTTTTCTTTCATTACGTAAGTAATGCATATTTGTTTCTAACTTTCAGAAAGTAACAACAAACAAAATTGAATAATAAATGATAAACTATTTACCTAAAAGCTACAAAGGGGCTCAGAACAACATTTTGATGTATCTCTTTCCGAATTATCATGAATATACCACTTAATCTCTTACCGGAATTATTTCTATGTTAATAAATACGGATCTACACCACCATAAAACAATCAGAGGAGCTTGTCATTTTCCATGTAAGCCTACAACCTGTATGTTAATTTCTCTAGGCCTAGTTTTCTCACTTAAAAAATAATTTGAGCCAAGTAGGCTGACAGGTCCCGTTCTAGCCCTCTAATGGAAATCTCCCTTCTTTACTTCTTTATCTCAGTGTTCCAAATTGCTGCACACCAAGCACTCCATCCTCAGTTCTCAAAAGCTTCCACAAGTCCAAGGTTAAGAAAATAGCAGGTATGCAATTTTTGCCCATCTCAAGGGATTTAGCTTTAAAGAAATGTGTACACCACGATAATCTGCATTTAAACCTTCATAGCATGAACTGATATGTACGATTTTTCTCTGTCTCTTCTCTCTGCTGCTTTAGCTGCTGAAGATCAGCTATGTCTTCCACCAAAGAAAACTTCTTTCTTAGATTTACTTCGGTTTTTCAGAAGAAAATATAAAATATAGAAAATACCATCATGAGCCTTTACTTGTGCAAAAACATCATCTTTGGGTATGCACATGCTCTTTTTGATTTATTTAAGTGACATTTAGCACATCAATATTGAGCTTGCCATTTCATTTTCTGCCAGAAGATATTTTTATTAAGTGCTAT
Organism: Sapajus apella; assembly: GCF_009761245.1. Lineage (NCBI taxonomy): Eukaryota > Metazoa > Chordata > Mammalia > Primates > Cebidae > Sapajus > Sapajus apella. The sequence continues at coordinate 5,562,599 of NW_022437047.1, forward strand.
GCAACTCCATTTAATAAAAAAGTGTCATGTTCTCCTGTGCACTTTCACGAAGCTAATAAGATCAACACTATAAAGAAAATTAATTTAGGGATGGGTGGGTGACAAACAATTTGCTGAGCAAATCTGTACTTCTCTGTGTGGATGCTGAATGGCTCTCATGTTTAAAAGTGCACATTTAACGGAATTTAGTTTGCTGGGGTCTCATTTGAGAAGGGAGAGAATAAAAATTTATCCCTCGCTTGCTTCTCCTGTTTCCCCTTCCCCCTGCCTTTCTCTCATTTACAATCTTCATGATGTACATGACTGTTACTCAAGATGCTCCTCTGTAAATTGAACACCATTTATTTTTTGAGACAGAGTCTCAGTCTTGTTGCCCAGGCTGAAGTGCAATGGCACAATCTTGGCTCACTGCAACCTCCACCTCCCGGGTTCAAGTGTTTCTCCGGCCTCAGCCTCCCAAGTAGCTGGAATTACAAGTATGCTCCACCACGCCTGGCCAATTTTTGTATTTTTAGTAGAAACGGGGTTTCTCCATGTTGGGCAGGTTGGTCTCGAACTTTTAACCTCAGGTGATCTGCCTGCCTTGGCCTCCCAAAGTGCTGGGATTACAGATGCCAACCACTACGCCTAGCCTGAACTCCAATATTGAACTACCTCCTATTGGGGTAGCTTTGTTCTTGTTAAACTTCCAGATTTGCACCTGCAAGTTCCTCTAAAGATACTTCAATTGTTTTTTGAACTGTAGGGATTTGGAAGGAGAGAATTCGATGTTCCCCTCTCCTCTTTCCTCCCTCCTTTCCATTAACTTGCTAATTTTTGTATTGAAACTCCTAAAATTTCTGCCAAATCTTCCAATTTCATAGAACATCAAACATCTTTATTTTCTACGTAATCAGCACTAGTGGCAGAGTACACAATTCATGACAGGGTCACTGCACTCCTCTTACTAAAGTGTTTTATTTTCCCTTTCATGCCATCATATGAGCAGTCATTTGGACAAACATAAGCCACAACTTCTGTCTTACGGTGTGCCACACACTCAGAAAATGTGGTATATTATTTCTGTGAGTAGTGATTTCAAATACACATTTCTGAGTACGCCCATATGTTGCAGCAGAGTTAGGAGACTTCAACAAAAATGTCATGCATTTGTCTTTTTCACTCCCTCAAAACCACATTTTGCACAGGAAGCGGGAGGTCCAACTCCTAACTCTAGAACTAGACTGGCAGAGTTCATGCCCCACATCCACTATGTATTGGCAAGTTCCTTAACTTTGTGTGCCGGCGATTTCCTCTTTAAAATGGGACTATGACTAGGCGCGGTGACTTATGCTTGTAATAACAGCAATTTGGGAAGCTGAGGCGGGAGGATAACTTGAGTCCAGGAGTTTCAGGCTGCAGCGAGCTAGGATGAGTTTTCAGAAATTCATTTTCAGTGGTTCTCATTGTGTGAGCTTCCAGAAGGCCACAGCCAATACCATTTCATCTCCTCAGGAAGCGGTGAGCCAACCTGGACTTCCTTTGTGTGGAGCCATCTTCTGCGCCTGGTGAGCTTTGCCTGCCACAGACACATCTCAGTTCATGAACTGCTTACTAACAATGAACCTTCGATCCAAGCATAAAGTAAAAAAGAAAACAAGATGAAGAAACAAAAAATGCCTCTAAATGTATCTCAAATGATATATTATTGCCTTTGATGATTAGAGATATTTTCATTTATATGTTGATGTATTCACTCATTCATTCATTTAATCAACATGTATCAAATATCAGTGGTAAAACAAGCACTGATTAACAGGATTAATGAAAAAATTATTTAACATTAGCTGGTAATTTGTAACAAAGGAATGATGATGTACATGGAGCAAGGATCACATAAAACAAATTAAGTAAAATCAAGGAAACATAGAAGCAAAAAGTCTACTTATCCGAAAGCCCCCATGGAGTTATTTCAATTTACTCTTGAGACTTCCTGGGGTAGAAATTTAATTCAATCTGTTGAAGTACTTCACGCAGAAGATAATGTTAGAGATGAGTCTTGAAGCAATCAGGCAACTTTTAAGATTAAATTTGGTTGGACATAAGAGAAAAGCCTTATATCACAGGAAGCTAGACATAAGTTTATTTCTCTCATATAAAATAATACAGACAACAGTGATTAAACACACACACACACACACACACACCACTCTTTGGCTTATTATAAGCCATGTGCTCCTCCAGCATTAACAGATATTAACTTAATTAACACTGAAGCCAACTCTGAGCTGGTGATATTTTTAGTCCTATTTTACTTTATTTTATTTTTAGAAACAAGTTCTTGCTCTTTCACCCAGTCTGGAGTGCAGTGGGGAGATCATGGCTGACTACAGCCTTGATTTCCTGGGCTGGATCACCCTGGATGAGCTGGGACTACAGGCACCTGCCACCATGCCTAACATATTTTTAAAAAGTGTTTTTAGAGGCAGAGTCTGGACATGGAATGTCACTATTTTGTCCCAGCTGGTCTCCAACTCCTGGGTTCAAGGAATCCTCCCACTTCAGCCTCCCAAAATGCTGGGATTGCAGGTATGAACCACTAATCCCAGCCCTCACTTCACATATTTTTCTATTTTATCTCTAGGTTGCCCTGACTAGCATTGTTGATACATTTTAACCTCTGAATTAGGGATTTTTACTTATTATTCTTCCTTTATACTAAAACGTTGAGAGCAGAAAGCTCACCAGTCTGTGAGTGTTTGAATGTGTATCTGAGCTGCGCTATTACCTGAAAGACCTAGGTAAATGCTAAGATGACAAAATTGCTGGTTTTCATTTTTAAAGTACAGCCACAATAGAAAACCATGACAATGGATTGCTTTAGTATAATCCAGGAGGCAAGAAGCTAGATGAATCTGATCTCATATTCACCTTTGTAATGGGAAGACCTTGAGTACAGGAATTTGGGTTGCAGCTTCAGCCAGCTGTAGCTTCGTTTGTTTTCTATTTTGTTTTGGTTAGGTAGATTTCTTTTTACATCCTGAAGCCTGGGGAGCTGTGACGGGCAGCAGCAAAGGTTGACATCTGTATAGGAAGACACTGGTGAGGTGGATGTGGAGGAACAGGAGGTGATAAAGATTGTTCAAAAGATGATATTTTGAGGGTGTGGGGTGGGGAGTAGGGTTGAGAGTGATTTTTAATATTCATATATTAGAAACGTGCCCTCTCAAGGTATTTGGTTTTGTTCTTAATTTTATGGGAAAATATATCTAATGCTTACCACCACTTTTTTCTTGAGATGATATCTCTTTAGCCAATATGATCATTTGAAGTTCATTTTCCAGAAGATTCTTGAGGAAGAACTCATAGCAATAATGTTCTCAGAGTTTTTGCATAATGCCATCAGTTTGTTCTCTTTGTAAATTAAAAGTCATATTTATAATTTTACATATCTTAAATATGTCACTTTATTTTCTTCTGGTATAAAATATTGTTGAAAATTTTATTATCTAATTTTACCTCACTTATATTTCAGAGGCTTTGTTTCCTATATGTCCAAATGAAATGTTTAAAAAATCCAGCAATCTTATTAGAATATGCCTTGATATTGGGTATTTCTAGTTGGATAGCCTCAGGTGTGCCATCTTGGCTCACCGCCATCTCCATCTCCTGGGTTCAAGTGATTCGCCTGCCTCAGCCTCCCGAGTAGCTGGGATTACAAGCATATGCCACCACGGCTGGCCAATTTTTATATTTTTAGTAGAAATAGGGTTTCTTCATGTTTGGCGGGTTGGTCTTGAACTCTCGACCTCAGGTGATCCGGCCGCCTGAGGTCAAGAATGTGCTAGTGTTTCAATGTGCGATTTTAGATGATTTTTTCTCTTTTTCTTTTTAAAAAATTTAGGCCAGAGTTCTTGTTTCCTTGCTTTGGTTTTGTTTTCAGAGACTCATACCATTTCTATGGCAAATTCTTTTGCTTATTGTCAATATCTGTCACTGTCTCAATTCCTTTTTATCTCTTTATATTTTTTAATTTAACTTTTTCCTTTTTCATCTTCCATTTTTTAAGACGTTATCTTTTTAAAAAAATTATTTTATTCTTTCAGGTTTAGTCTTAATTTCTAATATTTGTTTATTTATTATTCTTTCTGGCATTTGGTGACCTTATTTCTGAATTTTGTTCATTTTGATTCATGTTTTTATTTCATGCGCTATATCTTCTCAATGTCTTTTAGCTCATTTCGAAATATTAGGTGACATTTTTGGTTTGATTCTTGGGCTCATCTTTGCGGTGTGCACTCATAGTCTATAGGGCGCTTCTCCAGCTCCTGATCCTCATGCTTCTTCTTGTAATAACTTTGATTCAGGTTTAACCTTGACACTTCTTTGTTGCTCCAAATATAAGTGTGTTTTCTGTTGTTTTCTTTGTTCTTTTACAAGACAGAGAAATAAACTCTGTCTATAATTTGAGACTTTTCTGTTTTTCTGTGAAATTAACTTTTCTGATCTAATCTTTTGGAATGAGACAAGTTTCAGGAAAGCTTTTCTAGCTTCACAGAACTCCCTCTTTGGTGCCTTTTTTTTTTTTTTAATTTCCTGGTTGTGTTTGTGTAGACCTCATGTTTTCCTTCTTTTGTCTTATCCTGCTCCATTTTGATTCAACTCCTAAAATTTTCTGCTTAGTTAGGGTCCTGTCCTAAAAGGGAGTGCTGAAGAGTCTACCTGTGGAGTTCTTAGGGCATCGGCTGCTGTGATTCTTTAGTTTTTCTTCCTTTTGGCCTCCTGCACTCACTGGTTCTATAGAGGGAAAACTTATTCCCAGTTTTAGCTGCTGTTCTACACTTCACCTTTAAGTTTCACAGAGAAAATCTGTTGGTTCTTTGGAGTTTCTTTTATTCTCATATCCAATAGACACCACAATCATTGCCCTTTTGTCTTGCTGCATAAAGAGTGGCATAATGTCTATTTTGTGGCTATTGGTTGTCTGTGTGTTTTTGGTTTCCTTATAAGTTGCTGTCGACTTTTATGTAGGAATTCAAGATGATTAAAAAGTCTGTTAAGGGCCTGATGACATTAGAAGAAGGTGTGTAAGGTCTTTTACAAAGCATTGAAAACAGTGTTTAGCTTAGGTGTTTGAAGTTGCCTTTAGGATCTATAAAGGGGTCAAATATGACCAAATTTACCTCATTCCTTGATGTTCTTTTGCTATCACTCGAATCAACAGCAAATAGCTGACTTTAATAGGAAAGGAATGTCAATAGCTCTTTACAGAGGTGATTGTGTGAAACTTCTGAATAGCATTTTTTTATTTGGAAAAAGAAAAAAATGTTAAAGAATTTTGAGAGAGTTGAAGCTGTTTATACAAAATTATGATCAGTGTGGATGAGGTGTGGATTAGACACCACATTGAGGTTGCAAAGTGTGAATTCTTCAAGGAAAATTCATATGAGAAATTTTTTTTTGTAACCCACAATGAGCAGTTCATATTTAAGCATCTGACAGGGGTGGGGACACACCTACATACTTCAGCCTTGAGTGACTACTTCCCTTCTTAAGTTTCAGCTGTTCGGTCTGGTTCTAGCTAGACTAATAAATGCTTTACATTTTATGTAACTTTTGAGTAATCATATATTCCAGTGGAAAAAGTATGCTAAAATTACTGAATCTTTATCTTGGTGGCACTTTCACCTAAAATCCTCAATAAAACTAAGCCTAGAATTAAATTCAGTTCTCCAGAGGCACTTGCTAAATGCTTGTTGATGGATTGACTAAGTGATAACTTGCATAGTTCAGCACTTGATGGTTTGCAACCATTATCACCTATTATTTGGTACCTTTAACTCCTAGTCAAGACAACAGTGAGTTAGATATTTTAGAGATAAGGAAATTGAGGTTCAGATTACATCTAGGACATAGTCAAGTTTCCTGTTCCATGTGTTTTGCTGTATCTACTATCTCACAGTTTCTGAACTGATGACTATTTTGTAGGAAGAGCTGGAAATTTATCTCCATTTACACTAGCTTCAGAAAAATATATGTAGGCATCATTTTCATAAATTCATGTTTCTCTGCTTATGTTTCTCATATACTTATTATATTCATTTTTAATGACTCTCTCCCAAATAAGGATGCCTTCTAAGAAATATATTCAAGAATTTTCCTCTTGTAGTTAATGTCCTATGAAAAGCCTATGGTAATTGATCGTCTGTTATGTGCTAACTACTCAGCTAGATTTGTTCACAGAATTTTTTTTTGGTAGCTGCACCAACTGTTAACACACTTTTTGTAGACTTATCTCTCTTTTACAGGTTAAAGCAGTTAAATTATATTCCCTGGTTCACATGATTAATTAGCTAGAGCTACAATTCAAAATGAGACTTAATTTCAAATTAATGTGGCTTTATACATAAAACACTGACCTTGCCTCTGTGTTGGGATACAATGTATAAGATTTACCACATTCCATATATGTCCAAGGTCTTCCTATCAGATTTTTTGTTTTGTTCTGTTCTGACTCTCTTATGACTTATCCAGGAAGATTTTTATCAAGCAGATTTTTAAAATACACAAACCTCTATACACTACAATAAAAGCTTTTTTCATTGTGTAAGCTACATAGAATGCTTATACACAGTATGCAGTTAAATGTTTGGCTTTAAAACAGAAGCTTCTTTCTCTTGACAATGATTTGAAGCCCTTCTTTCACAAGTGGTGCTCTTTAAGAATATAAGTGGCGCATATTTATGTCCTAGCCAGCTCTGGAATGTAAGTGTGTTGGCTGTTCATGAATAAGAGAACAAATTGCTCAGGGGGAGTTTTATCGAACAACAGGTATGTCTGGGGTGGCACAGAGTATGAACATGTGAGTGAGTTCATTGAATCACAGAGGAAAGCCTATCTGAATGTTGTAACTTAGAGCCAAATAATTCAGAAAGAGATTGGGGGAAAGCCTGATCTGTAGCAAAAGGATAATTTCATTAGCAAGTATGGTTTCTCAGTATAGCCATTGTTTTCTCATGTGGTATGGATATAAAAATATGTGCTTCAACATTATTCATAAAAAACATTTTGTAAAGAGCAAAAAAGTACCATATGCAGACGGCATTGTAAACAAAATATTTCAATCAATTGGTGACAAATAAGGCTACTATTCATATATGCCTTGCTAAGAGGAAGATGAAGGAGGTAAGCTTAGGGAGACAAGTTTTTGTTTGCCAGAGTTGGAAAAGAAAAGCAGATATTGCCATGAAGCAAGGAATCCTTTTCCTTGGACCACACAATGCGAACCATCAGCTCCATCCTGCAGGGTAAACAAAAGTAATGGTGAATGGCCAGTGTCTAGTTGACAAGCTGTACATGGCAAAATGCAACTGTTAAGAATGTGTGTGTGTGTGCGTGTGTGTGTGTGTGTGAAAGAGAGAGAGAGAGAGGGAACTTCTCATTTGAAAAAAAGAAACCTGAGACATTACTTTCTTCCTTATTGTTCTCCAGGAAAAATGACTGGATAAACCCAGTGTGGTCAAGGATGGGCCAAGGGAATTGAAATGTTTATTGCCATACATTTAGAGAGGGTAAGTGCTCTCAGTACATAATTTCATTTGGGAAGATAGGACAATGGGGTAATTTAGGCTTTTTGTGCAATTTTATAATTATTCTTCTTTATTTGAACAGCTTTAACAGTGTTTGGATTGATTTAATTTGATTGATTTAAACTGTCTTACAGCTGCTTAGGAAAAATTATAAACGAGTGAGTCAATTTTCAACTATAGAATTTTAACTGAAATTCAGCCAAATCCAGTGTCATTAGAATCAAGGTAAGATTCAAGTAAAAAGAACATAGTTTGAAATCTCCTGGACTTTAGGAAGAAATTATGTTTCTTTGAAGCATTGAAGAGGTGCATGTGGGGAACAAAGCAGGGGCAAATTAAAATAGCATTAGAGTTTGAGGTTTCTAGAAAGTAGACCTGGGTGATTCTAGAACTTATGTGGATTTAGGAGGTCTATCCAAGTAGTAGTAGGTTGAGAAAGATACCAAACAGCCTTTCTGAACTGAAGTTCTTAATATGGGACCATTCATTGATTATACATCCAGTACCAAAATAGAAATTGAAACATCCCATAAATTCAAGGTGAAGTGACCTAGTGTACTGATGGTATCAGAGCTCAGGTATTGAGGTTGGAATGTGCTGATATGATTCCAAGCAGGTGGGGTCAGTAGGCAGCAAATTTGAAGCTTTCTCCATAACAAGAAGAGGCAGCAACATTTCTAGATTACTTGGCTCTGTATCCAGTCTAAGCTGAATTGATAGTTATCCACTTAAATATTCTTCCCTATCCTACTTTCTGATTACTAATAATTCACCTTAGATAGAGCATAGAACTTGAACCAGGAGCCAGACAATTAGTGAAAAAAAAAAAGAGTGATTGTAATGAGCTCTCTGAGAAATATAAATCAGCAAAATCCCAGCAAACACAGTAGCCACTGGCAATTAGAGAACCTTATGGAGACCTGAAGATCATGGTGAAACATGTCAACATCACTAATGATGTGTTTGAGATTAAGCCTGGGATCTTAATGTCCTGCAGCACCCTATAATCATTTTGCTCTTCAACAAATATTTAATAGAGCAAAATGTGGGGGCATAGTGCCAAATATTACGGCATAATAGTGACATTAAAAAGACAATAATTACCCTCAGGGAGCCACACTTGACTAAAAAATATACATCAGTAGACCCAGAATCATATGTTCATTGAGTTTTGGAAAGTTATATGGTTCAGTGAGAGTAAGTTGGAAGTAAACCTACTCCAGCCTCTAACAGGGGCAGTGATAAAGGGAGAAAAGATCAAGAGACATGAACTGGAGATGAACAGATGGCTACAGTAGAGAGAGGCTGCAGCTGCACTAGTAGGCTGCCATGAACCTTCAGCTATAGAGAGTATAATGCAATGTGAGTAAAGAAAGAAGGCCAGGAAAATGTCGTAATACCAAACTCAGCTCTACCCTGTGTGATATGCACATGATCTACTTGAGAGGTCAGGAGATAAAAAGCAACATCATGGAAGATCTTTTCTAAAAGCATGGAGTTGGAGGGAAAATTCTATGAAGATAAGGAAAATAAGAGAATGGCCTGGCACTGGTGGCTCACGCCTATAATCCTAGCACTTCGGGATGCTGAGGCAGGAGAATCTCTGGAGCCTAGGAGTTCAAGACCAGCCTGGGTAACACTGAGAAACTCTGTCTCTACAAAAAAACAAAAACAAAAATTAACCAGGTGTGGTAGCATGCACCTGTGGTTCCAGATATTTGGCAGGCTGAGGTGGGAGGATAGCTTGACCTTTGGAAGCGGAGGTTGCAGTAAGCTATAATTGGGCCACTGCACTCTTGCCTGGGTAACAGAGCAAGACTGTCTCAAAAAAAAAAAAAGAAAAAGAAAAAAAGAAAAAAATGTATATGAGAGAATGTATTTGTCACTCAGTAGTTTAAAAGTGATGGCTGAAATTGTAGAGTGAGAAGAAGGAATTACAAAGCAAGGTGAGGCTGAGGTAACTGGAGAGAATATTTGAATCAATATGCTTTTGACTAGGGCTGGTAAACAAGAATAACAACGTTCTGAACAATTACAGCTTAGCTAATTTCAAATTTCCTATGCCCATTAGCTCTGACTTACAGGTGGACTGTGGGGACTTTCACCTCTCTGGAAGCATTCACCCACGGCCTGAATAGTATGTGCCTCTGAGGGAGTTTAATCCTGGTGCTAGGCCAGTCACGTTTCAAACCTTGGAAACTCCATGTTTTTCATAACATTTGAACCCCTGATTAACTTATCTTTATAGCCACTCTCTCTACATAAAAATGAGGGCAATATGTGAAAAAGAAAATGGCTTGACAGAGTTAAAGATGATTCACACACATTTACTTTGAAAGAGGTTAATGGCACTAACCAGACGCTTTTCATTTCCTCTCCCATGATACTCTCGGGAGAATATTTCAAGATTGACTTCCACATTGATTTTTTTTTTTTTTTTGCTTTTTTCTACATTTTTTTCTCTTTTATTCCCAGAAAAATCAAATAGCATTTCTTGAGGATCTATTATATGACACACATAGTGCCGTATGATAGATTGAATAGGTTTACTTACTGCAGAATTTTTCACTGCCTTTAAATAAGGCAAATAAAATGCACATCCAAGAAAGACCTATACCTTGCACTTTTAATTGATTTTTTAACCAGAGGGTACCTTTGTTGTGAATGTCTTTCAGGAATTTCTTCTATGGAATATACCTTCAGAAACACTGGGCCAGGTCAAGAGACCAGGCTAGTGTGTGGCTACCTGAATAGGTTATTTGAGTAACACAGCAAAAAGCTTTTTGGCAAAAGAATTTGGACTCTGTTTACTAGACTGGCAAGGTGGAAAGACACAATAGATTTCTATATTATTAGTTTTCTTTGAATTAAACTGGTTTACTTTTATAAAATGTTTAATCCTGAAGCGTGCAACACAAAGAAATATACAGGAATTTTTATATACGAGATAGGCTTGTGTCCTCATTTGAAATTTATCAGCTGTTAAAGTTTTGATGTATTTGCTTTAGATCATATTTTGAAGAGCTGATTACAACAGCAAATATAATTTAAAAAACAATTTTTAATACAGACAAAAATCAAGTTGAAGACCATGTTTATGCTATAGTATTAATACATACAGTTTACATATTGGCAAAAATTACTATATAATGTTTAAAGATGCATAAATATATAATAAAATGCAAATATGTTCATGGGAATTATAAACTCTGAATGAAGGATTGTGGGTTTCTCTAATGATAATGGAAGAGGAGACTACTCAATTTTGTCTGTATTTAATTCCACCATAAAAAATAAAAACAGTATTTGAAACAAAGAATAATGCTTAATTTATAAAGCTACATGATGAATGTCTCAGGTCTAATCCCCTGGAAATAGAATTCTTGGCTTCCTTGCTGGAATGTGTGCTGTGTCAATACTGAAGTGATTTTAAAGAGAAATTAAGTTAATCCCATTATTGAAATATAGTACTGGTTAATCATCATCTAAATTTTTTTCACCTTCTGTCTCGTATCAAAAGCTTTAATTGTGTACAAAACTGTGTCTTTTAATTTTCCCATTTATTTATTTTATTGCATTTTAGGTTTTGGGGTACATGTGAGGAACATGCAAAATTGTTGCATAGGTACACACGTGGCAGTGTGATTTGCTGCCTTCCTCCCCATGAACTATATCTGGCATTTCTCCCCTTGCTATCTCTCCCCACCTCCCCACCCCCCACCGTCCCTCCCTTATTTCCCCCCAACTGACCCCAGTGTGTAGTGCTCCCCTCCCTGTGTCCATGTGTTCTCATTGTTCAACACCTGCCTATGAGTGAGAACACACGGTGTTTCATCTTCTGCTCTTCTGTCAGTTTGCTGAGAATGATGGTTTCCAGTTTCATCCATGTCCCTACAAAGGACCCAAACTCACAGTTTTTGGTGGCTGCATAATATTCCATGGTGTATATGTGCCACATTTTCCCTATCCAGTCTATCGTCGATGGGCATGTGGGTTGGTTCCAGGTCTTTGCTATTGTAAACAGTGCTGCGATGAACATTCGTGTGCACATGTCCTTATAGCAGAACGATTTGTAATCCTTTGGATATGTACCCAGTAATGGGATTGCTGGGTCAAATGGAATTTCTATTTCTAGGTCCTTGAGGAATCGCCACACTGTCTTCCACAATGGTTGAACTAATTGACACTCCCACCAACAGTGCAAAAGTGTTCCTATTTCTCCACATCCTCTCCAGGATCTGTTGTCTCCAGATTTTTTAATGATCGCCATTCTAACTGGTGTGAGATGGTATCTCAATGTTGTTTTGATTTGCATTTCTCTGATGACCAGTGATGATGAGCATTTTTTCATATGTTTGTTGGTCTCATGTATGTCTTCTTTTGTAAAGTGTCTGTTCATATCCTTTGCCCACTTTTGAATGGGCTTGTTAGTTTTTCTTGTAAATCTGTTTTAGTTCTTTGTAAATTCTGGATATCAGCCCTTTGTCAGATGGGGAAACTGCAAAAATTTTTTCCCAATCTGTTGGTTGCCGATTCACTCTAATGACTGTTTCTTTTGCTGTGCAGAAGCTGTGGAGTTTGATTAGGTCCCATTTGTCTGTTTTGGCTTTTGTTGTCAATGCTTTTGGTGGTGTCTTTTAATTTTATGGGAGTTTTTTTTTTTTTTTGCTTGTGTTTAGTTTGGACCATAAGGACTCTACATTCTCTAACTCAGGGTCGGTAAATTACAGCCCAAGAGATGAATCTGGACTGCTGCCTGATTTTGTCATGCAGTCCTGCTTATTCATGCTTATTCTTGCTTACTCAAGCTGTCTGTGGCAGTGTTTGCCCTACAGTGGCAGAGTTGATAGTTGTGACAGAAACCAAATGGCGTGCAAAGCCTAAAGCATTTACTATCTGGCCCTTCACAGGAGAAAAGTTTGCCAACCCTGCTTTAAAGGATTGATCATATTTACATTTTGCTTTTGGAAAATTCATATGTGGTGGGCACAGCAGTGGAGAAGGGCTAACGTGTTTGGCCAATTGCCCTTTACTGTTTTTCAAACAGAAACTAAAAAATGTACTAAAGCCAGTTGTAACGACAATGCTGTCTTGAATCTCTGCAAGAATAATTCTAAATGCAAAAGACCCCACAGTGAAACCCTTTCTTGCCCTAAAAAATTTCTGAACTACAACAGGGAACAATTCAAGTAAAAAAACAGTATTAAGATATGCTAATACAATTTGCAAGTAATCATAAATTACGAATTTGGGCAATAAATAATTGTGGTCTCTATGTGAAAACACACACACACACACAAACACACTATTTTCTTTGTGTGAACTGGCTGCTTGCTTTCTGGAAGGATATATATCACAGGGATGCCAACGAGGAGCATCTTGTCTGATGCTGATGTGTCTTTGTCTATGTATCTATTATTAGTAATCTTAAAATTGTGTTTCACATCTTTTTCTAATATAATTTAGTTTCAGTAATCTCATTAATCACACAAAAGCTGAGTAAGGCTCACAACTTTTACAGTTAGGTATATAGATATAGTTAGATAAATATCTACATAAAATATATGCATAAATATAGATATACAGGCAGAGAAATATGTATATATATAATTATATATTAATATATATAAATAACATATGTATTGAAATGTATGTTTCTTACATAAAGATACAGTTAAATATCTACATAAAAATATACACATAAATATAAATATGATACAGACATAGAAATACCAGCATATATAATTATATATTAATTTATGGATAAATAACATATATATGTTGTGAAACATATATATATATAAATATGTTTCTTAAGCCAGTTTTTGTCTACATGATTACTGTGAGTGAAGGGACATCCATCCAGATCAGCTAGGTGTTTGCCCACAAATTGGGTAATTGGGTGCATTCATATTTCTCTTTTTTTTTTCTCAGCAATGCTTGGTTCCTTATAGTATACTTTGATCAGGCATTAAGCTCAGCTTCAGGTTGATACAAATTTACACTGATAGTTCTGAGAGCCAGAAAGGGTATACCGAGGGACCAGGCCATGTGTGCAGCTCCTCCCCTCTGGTTTTTCTTGTTCAAAGCCTCTGAGCCTGCTGATTTCTGTACTTAATTTTGTTTCACTAGGAACACAGCGTCCCTTCTGGCAGATTGCTGCCACAACATGAGAGAAATGCCCAGCTTAGGGACTGCTTCCAGTGACAGAGGTTGCAGCACCAACCATGCACTTGAGCTGCCTCAAAGGAGCCACTCACCTGTGTGACAGCACAGCAGTGCTGTTGAGGATTTCAAGTGCTCTTCTTTCCATCTGCCCTCTCCTTTAACTCTTGCCTGTCAAGACTAAAAACTGTACCAAGATTCTCCGAGAATTTCCTCTATTAATTCCTGGCAAGTGGAGGTATATATGAGACCCTGGTTGAAGTTATCCCTCTATTAGCTCTCTGTTATATGTGGAGAAAATGTTTGATGTTGTGGCATCAAACGTCTAGTGATAATATAAAAAATTCCTTTTGAACATATGTGGAGTTTAATGGTGGTGGGTTAGGGAGGCATCTAATTAGATGCTTCATGTATGTTTTCATTATACAATATAGTTTTTAATTGAAAAGTTTCCTCCTATACCTATTACTAAAGCCCAATAATTTTCAAAGCATAATCTCAAATGGGAACACAAATTGAACACAATTTAAGTTTTGTGAAAGGAAAAAAATAAAAATACAAAGAAAAAATGGTCCTTTAGAGACTTTCTCTAATTTCTGCTGATAATGTATGGTGATCTCTTTTCTGAAAACCAATCTGTGGGCTAATAGTTTGACTATATGGAGGGCTGAGAGAAATAAAGAGAAAATGTATTTTCTTGTGAGTCTGTATGGCTGCTATTTTAACAGTTCATATTTGTATTTTGTGTTTCTTTAATTTATTGGTGTGACAAATAACTCATTCATGCTCATTTATATTGATTTTAATATACCACGAATAAAGTATTTACATTACAGGCATTTCGTTATCTGTAATCTCAATATTCAAATGTTTGTTTGTTCTTAGAAACAGTCTTTATTTTTAATTTAGTAGATCCTAGGTGATGTAGATGAGAATTTATTTGTAAATGCAAACATCCGCAAACATACTTATTCATGCTTATTAAAAAACAAAAATATTCAGTGCCACCAGATGTATATCTGAAAACTGGGTGTCTGTATCCTTCTCGGTTTGCAGGTAAAATTTAATGATGATAATGATACTGAGAACAATTGGAATTCTATTTCTTAAGCTTTGCTATGAACCAACACCATGCTAGGCGCTTTGCCTATATTTTCTTATGCTTTATTCAGCTTACCTTGTTAGATAATGTTCGTCTTCCTCATTTTTGGATGATTTGATTGAGATTCGGAGAGCTTATATGACTTGTTCGAGGCCACTTACCCGGAAAGTGGCAGAATTACAATTTCAAACAAGGCCTGCCACATTCTAAAATATAAACTCTTAATTACTACAGTATGTAATTTTACTAAGATAAAATACACTTAAATTCATGACAAAGAGATTTCCCTCCAATTTTTTAGGCACTAACCGCTCTATAAGACCAAGAAGTCTGTAGTTTTCCCCCACTGCCACCACTGCAATACATTAATAGTGTGCAATCTTTACCATTCAGGATGTTTCATATCTCAAATTAATCACATTTTATTTTATTCACATCCACTTTCACCTTTTTTCTTTCTTTTATCAAAAACATTCAGAATTCCATAACTATATGATGTCATATAAATGCCATTTGACTTTAAAACTTCAAATTATTTACCACATCATTACTCATCTGTGGGCATGGCCCCTAGCACAGAAGGAATAACAGGCAGCAGTTGGGATTCCACTAACCTGGGAGATCATCTTTGATTTTTGGTTTAATATTTGTTAAAAGATGAGCCAAACTGGAATATCAGCAGGTACATTTGAGCACAGCTCCATACTTGATTTAATATTTGCTAAATATTAAAAATATCAAATGTTAATATTTAACAAATATTAAGTCCACCTTCTCCAGGACTTTTGTCAATGAAATTCAGAAATACAATTTTTCTCAGTGTTCTCAGTGGCATAGCAGAGATGGAAATTTTTGTCCTATTCAGGGATGGGGGAACTTTGTGCAACTTTCATCCAACAATAAGATCAAAAGCTGAACAGAAAGTAGTCTAGACCTTAATAAATCTTTCCCAAAACCATTGATGTTGTGTAAAATTTGACTCATAAGACAACTTAATGGGCACCAGGCATTTATAAGTCCTCCATTGCCAAATGATGTGGAATTACTGGCTCTAGGAGTACAAGCTACCCCAGAACCTTGAAGAAAGGCTGTCTATGCTCCAGGAGGCAGAGAAGCAGAATGAACGTGTGCTTTTAACCACTCTATTTGGCTGTGTTCTGATAGTTACTTTCATAAGATGTATTATTCCTTTCTTTGAAAAATTCAAATTTTAAGGGATAAAGATATGACCAACAAGTAGGGATAGATGACCACATCTTTTCTTTTATCTTGGCCAGATTTATTATAATTTATATAACAAAATTTAAATTTGGCTTGATTTTAATTTGATGAGTTTTGACAAGCATTTATGGTCATATAAAGACTATTACCACAGTAAAAATATAGAATATTTCTATCACTCCAAAAAAATCCCCTCCATTTTGTGGGGAATTCCCTTCCCTGCTCCTTGGTTCAAGCAATCACTGTTCTGACATCTGTTCCAATAGTTTGGTGTTTTCCAGAATGTCATCTAAATGCAATTACATAATATGTACTATTTGCATAAAGTTTTTTAAGATTTATCCATATTTATGCATGTGTTAGTAGTCTATGATTTTGTGAACCGTATTTTATTACATTGATGTACCACCAACTGTTTATCCATTAGCCAGTAGAGACATTTCAGCTGTTTTTAGTTTTGAGCTATTATGTATAAAACTATTATAAAATTTCAAGTACAGGTTATATGTGTTCAAATGTTTTCATTTTTCTTGGCTTCAGATTGATTGGTATTATGTCTTTCTTCATAAGAAACTGCCTGTTTCCAAAGTGTCTGTACCATTTTGCCTTTCCAAGAGTGACATATGAGTTCCGGTCATTTTTCCTACTTGACAGCATTTGGTATTGTCCGTCAGTTTTTTCAAGCTAAGCTATTCTATTAGGCGTGTACATCCACATGATTTTAATTTACATTTCTCTAAAAACAAATGATGTTAACATCTTTTTGTGCACTTATTTGCTATCCATTTGTCTCCTTTGGTGAAGTGTCTGCTGAAATCGTTTGCCCATTTTAAAAACTAGATCGTATGTTTTCTTATTATTAAAGTGTTAGAGTTCTTTACATACTTTCTGACAAAGTTCTTATCAGATATCCGTTTGCAAATATTTTCTCTCACTTTTTGGCTTATCTTCATGCTTTTTTTCAACAATACCTTTCAAAAGGTCAACACTTTATATTATTTTAAAGTACAATTTGTCAATTTCTCTTTTATGATTTGTACCTTTTGAATTCTAAGCTAGGAATTTCTTACTAAGCCCAAGGACACAAATTGTTTTCTTTGTGTTTTCTTTTAGAAGTTACATAATTTTATCTTTTCCATTTAGATTAATGAGGAGTCTTACAAAACATCATAGGAAATGATTATTATGAAATGATCTGTGTGAATTTTAAAATTTTTTTCATACCAAAATAAGCTCATACTAACTTGTATGACATTACTGAACAGGATCTAGTTTGAGGCACTAAGGAATGTAAGACATCAGTTAAAAAGAACACCTATCAGAGCAACATAAATTCTGCTAAAATTGAAGAAAAAAAAATACCAAATACATGGTGAAGCTTGGGTGGAAAAACGGTGACTCATTAATGCTTTATGAAAAGTTTATGGAGACAATGCTCAGAGAAATTAGCAGTTTACAAATATATAACTTATTTTAGGAAAAGACAAGACAAGGTTAAAGATGGAGCCCACAGAAGCAGCCAACCCACATCAATTTGGAAGGAAAAAAAATCCATCCTGTTGGGCCTTAGTTGAAGAACAACGATTAACAGCAAAAACAGTAGCCACACCTCAATTGTTTCAGCTTACAAATTTCTGACTAAAAAACTAAAGTTGGGCAAGCTTTCCACTTGATGGGTGCCAAAACTGTTGTGCCAGATCAGCTACAGTCAAGAGCTGAGATTTCCATGAAAATTGTAAAGAAGTGAAATCAAGATCCTGAGGCATTTCTTTAAAGAATTGTTAACAGGAGGCCGGGTATGTTAGTTCATGCCTGTAATCCCAGCATTTTGGGAGGCCAAGGCAGGAGGATCACATGAAGTCAGGAGTTCAAGACCAGCCCGACTGACATGGCAAAGCCCTGTCTCTACTAAAAATACAAAAATTAGCCAGATGTGGTGGCACACACCTGTAATCCTAGCTACTCAGGAGACTGAGGCAAGAGAATCGCCTAAACCCAGGAAGTGCAGGTTGTAGTGAGCCGAGTTTACACCATTGCACTCCAACCTGGGCACAAGAGTAAAATTCCATCTCAGAAGAAAAAAGAGAATTGTTAACAGATGATACATAGCTTTAAGAGTACAATCCTGAAGATAAAGCACAATCAAAGCTGTGGCTACCAAGAGACACAAGTGGCTGAGTAAAAGCAAAAGCAGACCCATCAAGGGCAAAGATCATGGTGACATTTTTTTTTGAATACTCAAAATATTTTTGTTGTTGACTTTCTGGAATACCAAAGAATGGTAACATCTGCTTATTATGAGCATGTTTTGAGAAGGTTAGTCAAGCTTTAGGATAAAAAATGCCCCAGAAAACTTCACCAGAGAGTCATTTTACATCATGACAATGATTTTCTTTATTCCTCTCACCAAGCAAGGGCAATTTTGTTACGGTTTTGATGTGAAATTATCAGTTATCCACCTTAAAGTCCCCATTTGGCTTTTTCTGACTTTTGTCTGTTTCTCAATTTAAAAAAATTTTTTAAAGGGTACCCATTTTTTTCTTCAGTTGATAATGTAAAAATGTCTTAATTTAATTGTGCTTATGTCAAGAAAATTTTAAATTTTTTATCTTTTAATACCACTTTTCCATGAATTTTTGAAGTTCCCCTGTAAAATCTAAGAGTAGCTTACACACCACAGTTGCAGTGGTATAATATTCTGTGTTTCTCTGTGTACTTACTATTACCAGTAAGTTTTGTACCTTCAAGTGATTATTTATTGTTCATTAATGTCCTAACGTCCTTTTCTTTCTGATTGAAGTACTCCCTTTAGCATTTTTTTGTGGGAAGTGTCTGGTTTGATGAAATCCCTCAGCTTTTATTTGTCTGGGAAAGTATTTCTCCTTCATGTTTGAAGGATGTTTTTGCTGGATATAATATTCTAGAGAGAAACTTTTATTTCCCTTTAGCACTTTAAATATGTCATGCCATTCTCTTCTGTCCTGCAAGGTTTCCACTGAAAAGTCTGCTGCCAGATGTACAGCTAGTGCTCGACTTATGACCACAGTTGGGACAGCGGACTGGTCATGAAACGATTAGGTCGTAAGTTGAGTAGGCTATATGTACAGTTGAAATGGTGCATGTGGAGATGGTAGTGCTGCCGGAAGCTGGTCCGCACTGTCATACGCCCAGCTGGGCAAAGTTTGTGCTGCCAGACGCAGAGCAGTCATGGCTAGCGATTGTGGTCGTAAAGTCGAATGGTCGTAAGTTGCATAGGTGGTAAGTCAATCAATACCTGTATTGGAGCTTCATTATATGTTATTTGCTTCAGTTTTCTATTCTTTTTCTTTTGTCTCCTCTCATCTATTTTTTTTTCTTTCTCTCTCTTTCTTCCTTTTTTCTTTCTTTTCTTTTTTTTTTTTTTTTTGTTGTTGTTGTTGCTGTTGTTGACAGAGTCTCATTCTCTCTCCCAGGCTGGAGTGCAGTGGTGCGATCTCAGCCCACTGCAACCTCTGCCTCCTGGGTTCAAGCAATTATCATACCTCATCTTCTTGAGCAGCTCGGATTACAGGTATGTGCCAGAATGCCAAGCTAATTTTTGTATTTTCAGTAGAGATGTGGTTTCACCGTGTTGGCCAGTCTAGTCTTGAACTCCCGATACACCTGCCTCAGACTCCCAAATTGGTGGGATTACGGGTGTAAGCCACCTCGTCTAGTCCTGTGTATTTTCAAATAGCCTGTGTTCAAGCTACTAATTCTTTATTTTGCTTGATAATTTCTGCTATCAAAGGTCTCTGATGCATTCTTCAGTATGCCAATTGCATTTTCAAGCTCCAGAATTTCTGCTTGATTCTTTTATTTCAATCTGTTTGTTAAGTGTATCTGATGGAATTCTGAATTCTTTCTCTATGTTATCTTGAATTTCTCTGAGTTCCTAAACACAACTATTTTAAATTCTCTGTAAAAAAAGGTCACATATCTCTTGTTTTTCCAGAAATTGTTCCCAGTGCCTTATTTTAGTTCATTTGGTGAGGTTGTATTTTCCAGGATGATACTGATGCTAGTAGATGTTATTTGGTGTGGGAGCACTGAAGAGTTAAGTATGTATTATGTTCTTCACTCTCTAGGCTTATTTGCAGCTGTGCTTCTTAGAAAGGCTTTCCAGATAACTGAAATGAACTGGGTGTTATGATCTATTGCTGTTTCTGCTTCAGGGGGCACTGCAAACCCAGTAATGCGGACTCCTAAAGTTACTGCCTCTGCAGTATAATCTTGGACAAGATCCAGAAGACTTCTCTAGATTATCAGGCAGAGACTCTTGCTCTCTTCCCTTATTTTTTCCCAAACATAGAGAGTATCTGTCTCTATTCTGAGCCACCTAAAGCTAGAGGTAGAGTGACAAGCACCCCTGTGGCCATCACCACTATGGCTGTGCTGGGTCAGAACTGAAGTCAGCACAGCACTGGGCACTGGGTCTCACCCAAGGCCTGCTATAATCACTCCCTGGCTACTGCCTATGTTCACTCAAGGCCCTTAGGCTTCTCAATCAGCAAGTGGCAAAGCCTACCAGGACTGTGTTCTTCCTCTTAGGGTGGTGAGGTGCTCCAGGCCCTGCGTGGGTTCAGAAGTGCTATCTGTGATTCAGCGACTAGAGTCAAAAACCTTAGCCATCTATCTGGGTAAGCTATTGTACTGTGGCTGAGCTGGCACTCAAACCACAAGACACAGTCCTTTCTACTCTTCCCTACCCTTTCTAAAGGCACAAGAGCCTCACCCTGTAGACACTGCTACCCATGGCCAGGAGGAGTACTGCCAGATTATCACCAATGTTTCCTTAAGGCCTAAGATCTGTTAAGTCAACTTGGGGTGAATGCTGACTGGCCTGTCACCCACCCTTCAGGGCCGTGGGATCCCCTCTGGCCCAACGCAGTTTCGAACTGCCATCTAAGAGTCAAGTGCTGGAGTTGGGGATTCAAAGAGCTTCTTTGTTGCTCTACCCCACTGTGGCAGTGTTTGTACCTAAAGTATAAGACAAAGTCCCCTTTACTTTTCTTTCTGCTTTCTTCAAGTAGAAGGAGTCTTGCCCTGTGGTCACCACTGCTGATAATGTGCTGAGTCTCACGTGAAGCCAGCAAGTCTCAGAGGCTTTCCAAGGCTCTCAATGTAGTACCTGGGTATTGCTGCTGGTCATTCAGAGCCCGAGTCTTTAGTTAGCAGGTGATGAATACTAGCAGAATTGGGTCCTTTCCTTCAAGGCAAGCAGATTCCCTTCTGTTCCAGGGTGTGCCTAGAAATGTCATATGGGAGCTAGGGCCTGAAACAGGGGCTTCATAACTCTGACCAGTGCCCTATTGAGAGAGTATCCAAGACACAAGTCATAGTTCTCCCCAGTCTTCCCTTTTCAAGCAGAAGGAAGGAGTCTCTTTTGGAGCCATTAGCTGTACATCCTGGGGTTATGGGTGGAGTGATGCCAGCACTCCCTTGGCTTCCCCAGCTGGTATCTCAGTGTGCTGCATGTCCCCTCAGTCCACTGTCTCTGAGCCTAGTTTAACCCTAGAACTTGCTTAAGAATTGCAGTCCTTATGGGCTAGAATGCCTTTCAAGTTTACCTAGAGATGAGAGCACTTGGGCTCTTGGTGGCAAGGCTTGTAGGCACTCAAGTTCAGATTGCTGGTATGGAAGATTTCCCTCTGGCT
Organism: Sapajus apella; assembly: GCF_009761245.1. Classification (NCBI taxonomy): domain Eukaryota; kingdom Metazoa; phylum Chordata; class Mammalia; order Primates; family Cebidae; genus Sapajus; species Sapajus apella. The sequence continues at coordinate 5,584,330 of NW_022437047.1, forward strand.
AAATAGTCCTTCTGTGGGTGGTTATCAGCTGAATTTGTTCCAGTTTTCCTATCTGCTCTAACAGGACAGCACTAAGTTCAATGCCTCACAATTGCCGTGTTCTCCCTGCCCCATTGCCCAGAGATGCTCTCTGTACCTTGCTGCACAGCTGATGGGGGGTAGGGGGTGAGTGGTGGTTGGAAATTCAGGACTGTTTTTTCTATCTCTTTAGTGCCTCTTTCAGTGATACGAAGTTAAAATCAGATACTATGAATGCTCTCCTGATTTTTGCTTCTTATGAAGGTGTTTTTCCTATGTAGATAGTTGATAACTTGGTGTCCTTGCTAGGGGGAATGATACTAGAGCTTTCTATTCTGTCATCTTGCTCCACCTCCCCAGAGTTTTTCTTTCTAAAAATGGTTTTTGCCTATTTGTTTATTTGCTTATTTATTTTTGTAGCTAAGCTGACATAATACCTAAATGCAATGTGGAATGCAAGATTGAGTCCTGAAACAAACAAAAGAGACATTATTTAAAAATTCTGGTGAAATCTAAATAAAGTCTACAGTTTAGATAATAATATTATACCAATGTTAATTTCTTAGTTTGATAAATAGCTATTTAAGATAATAATAAAGTCATGTAAAATTGGTGATTTGTAATAGGAAATTTTTATATGATTTATGCAACTCTTCCATAAAGTTTAAATTATGTCAAAATAGTAAGTTTTAAGAAACAATTGGCTGGAGCGAAACATCACACACTGGGGTCTCTTGGGGGGTGAGGAGTTAGGGGAGGGACAGCGTGGGGTGGGAAGGTTGGGGGGGATAACATTGGAAGAAATGCCTGATGTGGGTGACGGGGGATGGAGGAGGCTGCAAACTACCATGGCACGTGTGTACCTATGCAACAATTCTGCAAGATCTGCACATGTATCCCGGAACTTAAAGTACAATAAAAAAAAAAAAAGAAACAATATTATTCACTTAAAAGGTAGAGATTGGATCTAACTTTAGTAATTTTAATGTGGTACAAATGGTGGTCCCCATTATAGTCCCATTCAATTTACCATCCAGCCCTTACAAAAACCAGATAGCTTGTTACAGGTAATGATGCACTACTCTAAACATAACTAAATAGTAGCTCCAACTATTTGTAAGTAGTTACAACTGCTTTGCCAAACATGATGTCTTTACTAGAACTGATTATCACAATCACAGGCACATGGTATGTCGTCCTTGATTCAGGAAATGTGTTACATTTCCAACCTTTTGAGAGTGGAGAAGAAGAAGTAATTCATATCAATGTGGGATGAAAATAGTGTACCTTGCAATTTTGTCCTAAGTTATATGTTAACTCTTCCATCTTCTGTCAAAAAAAATATTCTAGAGGGACACATTTATTAAATGCCTCAGTAGGAAAATCATAGACTTCCATGGAAGTTCCTGCCTTGCAGTGGGAAAATAGACACCATTTGACAAACTGGTACTAATTTGCTGCTGCATCTTGATAGGATGTCTGGCCATAGACATTATTTGATTATCTGGCCACAGCTACAGTCTGACAAACTCATGAAGTCATACATTAGGCCACTTCAACAACAATTCATTGGAATGTAGAAGTGATAAGTGCAGGTAGAAGATAAGTTGGTGGCATAGCTGCATGAGAAGACAGCCCAGACATCCACATCATTTACCAATGCTGTGCTGATACCTTTCCTTCAATTCATGCCTATGGGGGGGATTCCTTTTTACTAGCTCATAAGGAGGAAAAGGCCAAGCTTCAGACATCTGGCTAGCCACTTTGTGTGAAAGGAGAACCAGCACAAGATAAGAAAGCAAATTGAAATAAGCAATGGAAAATGATTGGTCGGCTTTCTGTTGACTAGAAACAGAAAAGTTCAATGATAAAGGATCAGGAAAAGGTACATATGGTTACACCAATGGAATTTGTATCACTCTGTTCTTACACTACCATAAAGAACTACCTGAAACTGGGTAATTTATAAAGAAAAGATGTTTAATTGACCCATAGTTCCTCAGGCTGTCCAGGCAGCATGGCTGGAGAGGCCTCAGGAAACACAGTCATGGAGGAAGGTGAAGAGGAAGGAAGCACGTCTTCACATGGCAACAGGAGAGAGAGAGAGGGAAGGGGACATGCTACACACTTTTAAACAATCAGCTCTCTTGAGAACTCACTCACTAGCATGACAGCAGCAAAAGAGAAATCTTCCCCCATGATCCCATCACCTCCCACCAGGTCCCTTCCTCAGCATTGGGATTACAATTCAACATGAGATTTGGGTGGAGACACAGAGCCAAACCATATTAAACATACTCTCAAAATTTGAAGACTTCATGGTATATGTTAATGCCTATCAGAAAGCATGAACAACAGAATGAATACTGAAATACACAGTAGTCCAAGTAACTCATTATTTAGCATCAGTCAGCCCTGTGTTCTACCACCCATTTCTAATACAATGAATTCAGGAATGCGGTAGCCATGGTGTCAGAGGTGGAAGCTGAGAATAGTCCCTAAAGCATGTGTTTCCACTCACTAACACTGATCTAGCTGCTGCTTCTGCTGAATGTCTAACCTGCCACAAAACAAACACTACACACCCTAAGAAGATGTTAGTCGACAGAAATGACAATATGATTATGTTAGATCCCTTCTACCTTAGAAAGCAGCTGTTCATCTTGACTGGAATTAACATATATTCTGGGTATGAATTTTCCTTTCTTGCCCATAGGGCCTCAGATAGCACACTTCTAAGAATAGTTATAATATTTGATGTCTCTGTATCAACAATGAATTGTGCATAACAACTCAGCAGACCAAGGGATCAACTTTCACCAAAGGAGATGTGTTGGTGGGATGATCATGGGTGTCATGCGATCATGGGTATCACATTAGTTATGATGCCACCCCAAAGCTGCTGCCCTAATGCAGCATGGGACTAGCTTCTTGAAGACACAGCTCAGGTACCAGCTTGGAAATGGCAGCATGTGAGGTTTCTAGTAAGTGGAATAAATAAGCCCAGAAACTAAGGAGGTAGAAATAGTAGCAGCTTGTAATTATGGTTAATCCCAATAATTTAGTTAGGAAATTTGTGCTTCCATTCTCTACTACCTTAGACTCTGGGGATCTAGAGAGTCTTGTTTCCAGAGGGGTAATATTTCTGCCAGGGCCCAGAATTAGAATCCTCTTTAATTTTATTTTCAGGCGTTTTCTTGTTCACTTCAAGTTCTTTGTGCTAAGAGACCAGAGACAAAGAAAGAAGTCAACATTCGTCCCAAGGTGATTCACCCTGATTAACAGTAGGTACTAGGGCTGATGGGAGTAGCAATAAATAAATTCAGTACCCAGATGATCTATTTAGGAGGCTTCTGATACTTCTTTACCCAATGTTTATGGTAACTGAACAAGTATAACAAAGCCTGCTAAAAAAATTTCTAAAAAAAATTTTGTTAAGGAAAAGTGATCAATTGGAATTCTGGAAGAACCTTTCTCAGATGAATGTACTCACTACATAAATCTGAGTGACCCATGTTGTGGACTATAGTGTATGTCATGTTTCACTGTGCTAATTTCTCCTTTCATGACTGAGATATTATTCCTCTAGCTTCTAGGACTGCTGCCTACTAATGGCTCATAGCGTAGTACATTTCTGGACATTACCTTTTGCTGAAGGAAACCACCTTGACCAAGGATACATCTACTATTTTGGTGATTAAACTGGCTGTTCAAAAGTTGGCTCTTATGTAAATGTTTTTATCATGGCCTTTTTTTTTTTTTTTTTTTTGAGAGAGAGTTTTGCTCTTGTTACCCAGGCTGGAGCGCAATGACGCGATCTTGGCTCACCACAACTTCGGCCTCCTGGGTTCAAGCAATTCTCCTGCCTCAGCCTCCCAAGTAGCTGGGACTACAGGCGTGTGCCACCATGCCCAGCTAATTTTTGTATTTTTAGTAGAGACAGGGTTTCACCATGTTGACCAGGATGGTCTCGATGTCTTGACCTTGTGATCCACCCGCCTCGTTCTCCCAAAGTGCTGGGATTATAGGCATGAGCCACTGCGCCCGGCTGAACATGGCCTATTTTAAGGTATCAATAATTTAACAACCAGGTGGCAAAATTTTGAGTATTTAACAATTGTCTCTCTTGAGCTAGTATAAACAGATCCCAGCACTTCACTGATGTACAGGTTTGTATCCCTTTCTTTGGAAGCAGTCTGTATCCAGTGGCTACTCAATTCAGGGGTACTGGAACACGTATGAAGGTCTAATGTACCTCTAGAATACCTCTGTTTCACTCCCTGAGGTTGACTTATCCTCTGCCCAGTCTTCCTTCCCTGCCCCTTACAGGCGATTTTGTGGAAAATCTTTGTAAAGTTATTGAACATAAATCTTCATCTCTGAGTGTGTGTTCAGGTTCCCAGGCCTAGGACACATGGTAACCACTGAATAAATCCCCATGGTTTTCTCTGATTAAATATTTTTTTCTAGCAATTAATCTTACATTTTAGGAAGCAAAAAGTGAATGATTGAAATAGATTTTCCACATGCTCAAAGTACCAGTAAAGAGTCATACAGAGTGAATTAAAAAGGCAACAGACAAAAATTTTAGCTGTGCAAATGTACTGTGCTCATTTAGTAGACAGGTCCTCATTTAAGACTTGGGATGTGATATGGTTTGGCTCTATATCCCCACCCATATCTCATCTAGAACTCTAATGACCATAACATACAAGTGTTGAGAGAGGGACCTGGTGGGAGGTGATTGGATCATGGGGACAATTTTCCTCATGCTGTTCTTATGATAGCAAATGAGTTCTCTTGAGATCTGAGAACTCATTTTGATTTTGTGTTTGTTCTGGACCCATCCATAATAACCTAATTTTTTCAATATGCTATGAAAAGGGAGATTGTTAAATCCTTCACATGCTCTTCTCGCTCCTGCCTCCATGTGAAGAAGGTCCTTGTGCCTTCCATCATGATTATAAGTTTCCTGAGGCCTTCCCAGTCATGCAGAGCAGTGAGTCAATTACACCTAATTTCTTTATAAATTACCCAGTCTTTCAGTATCTTTATAGCAGTGTGAGGATGGATTAATACAGGATATTACCCTGACAAAGTTACATTTCCTTTTCTATGAAGGCTTACGTAGAAAGATATGTAAAAATGTATTTTGAACCCACAGTTTTGGAAATGAGAGCAGCATAGCCTGAAATGGAATTTTTGATCTGGTCAGTATGTTTATTTCACAACAATGTAAGAAACAGTTTTATAAAATCATTCCAAAACTCTAAGGGAGTAAAGCAAAATAACTTTTCCTGTATTCTAAACCCATCCATAATAGCCTAATTTTTCCAATATGCTATGAA
>NW_022437047.1:5590095-5625095 GCF_009761245.1 Sapajus apella
TTTTTTTTTTTTGAGACAGAGTTTTGCTCTTGTTACCCATGCTGGAGCGCAATGGCGCGATCTTGGCTCACCACAACTTCGGCCTCCTGGGTTCAAGCAATTCTCCTGCCTCAGCCTCCCAAGTAGCTGGGACTACAGGCGTGTGCCACCATGCCCAGCTAATTTTTGTATTTTTAGTAGAGACAGGGTTTCACCATGTTGACCAGGATGGTCTCGATGTCTTGACCTTGTGATCCACCCGCCTCGGTCTCCCAAAGTGCTGGGATTATAGGCATGAGCCACTGCGCCTGGCTGAACATGGCCTATTTTAAGGTATCAATAATTTAACAACCAGGTGGCAAAATTTTGAGTATTTAACAATTGTCTCTCTTGAGCTAGTATAAACAGATCCCAGCACTTCACTGATGTACAGGCTTGTATCCCTTTCTTTGGAAGCAGTCTGTATCCAGTGGCTACTAAATTCAGGGGTACTGGAACACGTATGAAGGTCTAATGTAGCTCTAGAATACCTCTGTTTCACTCCCTGAGGTTGACTTATCCTCTGCCCAGTCTTCCTTCCCTGCCCCTTACAGGCGATTTTGTGGAAAATCTTTGTAAAGTTATTGAACATAAATCTTCATCTCTGAGTGTGTGTTCAGGTTCCCAGGCCTAGGACACATGGTAACCACTGAATAAATGCCCATGGTTTTCTCTGATTAAATATTTTTTTCTAGCAATTAATCTTACATTTTAGGAAGCAAAAAGTGAATGATTGAAATAGATTTTCCACATGCTCAAAGTACCAGTAAAGAGTCATACAGAGTGAATTAAAAAGGCAACAGACAAAAATTTTAGCTGTGCAAATGTACTGTGCTCATTTAGTAGACAGGTCCTCATTTAAGACTTGGGATGTGATATGGTTTGGCTCTATATCCCCACCCATATCTCATCTAGAACTCTAATGACCATAATATACAAGTGTTGAGAGAGGGACCTGGTGGGAGGTGATTGGATCATGGGGACAATTTTCCTCATGCTGTTCTTATGATAGCAAATGAGTTCTCTTGAGATCTGAGAACTCATTTTGATTTTGTGTTTGTTCTGGACCCATCCATAATAACCTAATTTTTTCAATATGCTATGAAAAGGGAGATTGTTAAATCCTTCACATGCTCTTCTCGCTCCTGCCTCCATGTGAAGAAGGTCCTTGTGCCTTCCATCATGATTATAAGTTTCCTGAGGCCTTCCCAGTCATGCAGAGCAGTGAGTCAATTACACCTAATTTCTTTATAAATTACCCAGTCTTTCAGTATCTTTATAGCAGTGTGAGGATGGATTAATACAGGATATTACCCTGACAAAGTTACATTTCCTTTTCTATGAAGGCTTACATAGAAAGATATGTAAAAATGTATTTTGAACCCACAGTTTTGGAAATGAGAGCAGCATAGCCTGAAATGGAATTTTTGATCTGGTCAGTATGTTTATTTCACAACAATGTAAGAAACAGTTTTATAAAATCATTCCAAAACTCTAAGGGAGTAAAGCAAAATAACTTTTCCTGTATTCTAAACCCATCCATAATAGCCTAATTTTTCCAATATGCTATGAATTGAGAGACTGTTAAGTCTTTTTCAAAGCATTTGACTGTCAAGTAAGAAAGAATATTGTCAAATGCTTGATTACTAATCTCAAATTTCAGCTACATATTATTTCTAAATGTGGCATTAAATAATTTCTGAGGAAAATACATTTTATACTCATCGGCTTTGAATAGATACCTTCTAACTTCTTCTCATTATTTAAAAATATCCTTAGGATATCATACCTAGAAAAAATGCACTATTGAAAAAAAATTCCCAACATTCAGATATATAAAATAATGTTTGAAAAACATGAATAACACTAAAAGTAAAATTTAAATTATTATGTAAGTCCTTAATATGCCCATTCCTCACTAGTATTTCTTGCATATACAGTAAGTTTCCACCTAGCATTGTTCATACATCCTTGGAACCTGCATCTTTAGCTAAACGATGTGTAATGAAACCAATTTATTTCTCATCAGAATTATAACAAAGAACAATACTGAATGAGACAATATTAGATAAACTGCTATAGTCATTTTGCTTAAACCTGCATTTTATAAGAACTTATAAATAATGTTAAGTGCTGACTTAACAGTAATTCTAAAGGCATAGGTGCATATTTTGATAAAAATGATTTTACTGATGTTGGAAAACTGATTTTGTAATACACTAATTTGAAAAGGAAGATGTCTTTCAAAGTATGATAAACCTTGTTTTAAAATAATTCAGAAAATTTTTTACACTTCACAATGCTTATGCAAGCATCTGAGAGTCTGTCTTGCCAATGAGAATAAAAGCCTAAACCTACAGCAAATAGGGAATAAGGAAGAGGAAAATTAATACCAGTTGAGGCTCTATTATGTTACAGATGCTATGTTACATACATTACTGATGCTGCTTCATTAATTTTCACCCACATCCATGTAGGCTGCTCTTATCTCTAGTTGATGAATTGGGAAACTAAATGCCAGTAATTTGCCAAAGTCGTATAGCTGTATCTTCTCTTCCCCGGCTCCTCATACTTAAACACAGGTGGGCCATTGGTGTAAGTTTTCTGACACTATGCTTCTCTACATGCATTCACACTCTAGAAAGTCACCCCAGACCAATGACTTTAAATACCATTGCCTTAGTTGTCTATTGCGGTATAACAAATTGCCCCAAATCTAGCAGCTTAAACATTATAAACACGTATGTATTACACATTCACTGAGGGTTAGAAATCAGGAGCAGGTTAGCTGAGTGGATTTATTCAGGCTCTTTCATGTGGTTACAGTCAAGCTCTTGACTACAGCTGAGGTCACCTGAAGGCTGGACTGGTATGAAGGATTTGCTTCCAAGATGACACAGTTATGTGGCAGAAAACTCTGTTCCTTACCACAAGCACCTCTCCATAGGGCTGCCTGAGTATCCCATGACATGGCAACAGTCTTCTCCTAAAATGAGTAATCAAAGAGCGAGCAAGAAAGAAGCCATATGTCTTCTAAAATTGACATGGGTTAATATAATTATATATTATATCTGTCAGCTTAGCTGGACTGCAGTGTCCAGATATTTGGCCACCTATTTTTCTGGATTTTTCTGTATGAGTATTTTGGATAAGATTAACATTCAAATCTTTAAACTTTGAATAAAGTACACTGCCCTCTATAATAGGTGTTGATCTCATCCAATAACTTGAAGGCTTGAAGGCTTGAAGGGGGCATAAAGATTGATTTGCCCTAATCAAGAACAAATTCTACCAACAAATGGGTTTTGAACATGGTTCTTTCTGGTTCACCATACTGATGGCCTACCCTGCAGATCTTGGACTTTTCAGCCTTCATAACTGCATGAGCCAATTCCTTAAACTAAATATCTCTCTCATTCTGTATCCTCACGTGCACGAATGCACACATGCACGCATACATCTTTGTGACTCTGTTTCTATCGAGAACCCTGATGATACAATAAGCTAACCTTGGAAGTGGCATGGCATCCCTCTTGCCATTTTCTATTAGTCATATATACCAATCTGATAAAATGAAGGAAGGTATCAAACAAGGCTGTGAATGCCAGTAAGCAGGAAACATTGGAGGTCTTCTTGGATGCTATCACATCTACAATCTGACAATACCCAAACTTATATCTTCAGTTCCAACTTCTTTCTTAAAATATAGATCCCTAAATACAACTGCCTAGTTGACATCTAGACTTAGGTGTAAATAACCAATGCTAGCTTAATGAAACTCCCAAATCACTGTCCATCACTACCACTTATCTGTTAACCTGCTGGTGCTCTCAGTTATAGCTAATAATAGTACTGATTGTTCCATTCTTCAGGACACACCATGATGTCAATCTTGGTTTATCACTCTATCTGTCTCACACTCCACCTCTGACCCATGAGCCTGTCAACTTTAGTTACAAAAATATCCTGGTCCCTATAATTTTTTTTTACTTTTCATAGCCTTCATAACTATCATTCTAGGTAAAGTCACTCTCATCACATGTAAACAGAATTTAGAAAAAGAAATACTTCATTCTGTTACCATCAGCAGGATCTAAATTTTTCCAATATGCTTTGGAATGCTGTTTTTCTTAAAATTAAAAAAAAAAATTGACTATGACTTCACACACAGAATGCATAATGTCTGGCGTCTGATTTTGCATAAGATGCTAATTTTTGTATTTTAATAAAAATTTCCAAGTATAACCTTAGCATGATCTGATAGGGGATCAAAAGGTTACACAGATATTTTCCTTTTGTTTGTTTCAGTTCCTCTTGAACTCTTTATCAACCACTACTTGGCATTTTGAATGGGAAGGTGTCACCGTTCATCAAATTAAAATGCACATACAAATGCATTTTAATGTGCAACGTACAATAAAACCGCTCCCCCAGAAATTATATGATCCAGCTTTACAATGTAATTTTAGCATTAAGGCATTTTATCACAATAGAATTACCAGCTCTAATTTGTTTATTTCTTTTCCCCCTATCAATTAGTCTTCTGCCAGACCAGCAAGTACTTTTTCTTTTATTAATGGCACAATGGTAAACTAGTTACTTAGATGGGCATGGTTTGGGCCTCTGAGTTTTCAATAAATAAAGTAAATGAAGTAGAAAATGCTTCTTAGGTGCCCATCTCAAGCTCCGCATGGGGCATGGGGGAAAAACCTCCACAGGGGGTGTTTACATAACTCAGCTTGATAAGGGCCCCTCCTAAGAAGTAAATGTTCACACTTTATGATATAGAATAAATAAATATATCAAGGAGATTAAAGGTTAAAAATTAGAAAGACTATTGCCTTATGTCAGCTCTTGCTATGTAGTTCCTTCTCTGAATAACTGAGGTCATTATATTACTTATCTACAGATGTGCAAAAATTTCTCCAAAACATAGCATCTTAAAACATTTATTATTTCTTTCTTCCTCTGTTGCAATAGGAGTCCAAAAGTAGCCTAGATGGATGGTTCTGGCTCAGCGTCTCTTACAAGGTCATAGTCAAGCTGTTGGTCAGGCTTGCAGTCAGGCGGAACTGGAGGATGAGCTTCAAGTTCACTCAAGTGGTCACAGGCAGGCATCAGCTCTTCACTGGCTGTGGGTGAACATCTGTTTCTTGCCATGTAGGCCTCTCCATAGTGCCGTTCATAACATGGCAGCTTGCTTTCCTCAGAGCAAGTGATCAGAACAGAGACAGTATCCAAGACATAAGCCATGTCCTTCTGTAAGTTACTCTCACAGGTGACAACATCAGATGTGGTACATTCTATTCACTAGACATGAGTCACCAAGTCCAGCCCACACTCAAACTGAGAACAGGAAGGCTCTACCTATTGAAGGGATAAGTACAAAATAATTTGTGGTAACACAGTTAAAACCCACATGGCCAGATAATCAGAAACTTTAGGTCATTCCTGGTCCAGACCTGGTACCAGTTCTGACTTCTTCCCCAGGGACTGGCGCCTCCTCCCTCTGGATGTAGTATCCATATATAATTTCAAACATAATTTCATTCTGAAACAACAGTAAACTCACAGAAATAAAAATAAAACTGCATACTTTATCTTATAGCCATTTTCTAGTGGTTTGGAATGCAAACTTTAGCACCAAACTATCTAGTTTGAGTAATGGCTCTGCCATTCGTTTGCTGTGCAACTTTGAAAAAAGATTCAAACTGTGCATTCCTTAAATTTCTTATCTGTAAAATGCAGATGAAAATACCTATTGGTTAAGTCTGCTGAGATGATGAATTATTTTATTATATTTAAAATGCTTGGGATATTCCCTGTGATATAGTAAATCTTTATTAATCAATATTATTACCTTTATTATTATTATTTTTACTGAAGTCATGCCCACCCTTTCCTTCCAATCATGGTATGCAAAATGGGAATGCATTTCATAGATATTAGAAAATAGTAATGAGCTGGGCTTTGTTTTAGGCCTCAGACATTCAACAGTGAACAAAACTGTTGAAAATCCTGCCCTTTGGGAAGACCTGTATTTATGAGTTTTCCTCATGTCACTCATGTTTTTTTCCATAGCTTTGCTAAGGAAGATGAAATGAGGATAACTGAGTAGTGTTGATAGCAAAGCTGAACACACAGAGGAGGTTCTGCCTGGAGCGTGTCTTAGTCATCAGAAGAGTATCCTGTTCATAGGTAGGTGTGGTGGCTCATGCCTGTAATCCCAGCACTTTGGGAGGCAAAGGAGGGCAGATCGCTTGAGCCCAGGAGTTCCAGACCAGGCTGAGCAACATGGTGAAACCCTGTCTCTGCAAAAAATACAAAAGTAAGTTGGGCATGGTGGTGCACATATGTAGTCCCAGCTACTCTGGAAGCTGAGGTGGGAGGATTGCTTGAGTCCAGGAGTTGGAGATGGCATGAGGTGAGATGACACCACTGCACTCCAGCCTGGGAAAAAAAAAAAAAAAAAAAAGAGTATCCTGTTCCCAGCTCTGTATGTTCCCAAGAGCAAAAGAGAACAAGTTGTGGCTTTGCCACTGACCCGATGTGTTCTGTTCATGTGAGCAAGTCATTTAATCCTTCTCAGGGTGTTTCCCATTTGCAAAATTAGAGGTGCATTCATTTCATTCTTACATTTTTTTTTTTTTTTTTTTTAGATAAAGTTTTTCTTTTTTTCCCCAGGCTGGTGTGCAGGGGCATGTTCTCGGCTCACGGCAACCTCCGCCTCTCAGGTTCAAGCCATTCTCTTGCCTCAGCCTCCTGAGTAGCTGAGATTACAAGCACATGCCACCACGCCCAGCTAATTTTTGTGTTTTTAGAAGAGACTGGGTTTCACCATTTTGGTCAGTCTGATCTTGAACTCCTGACCTTGTGATCCACCTGCCTTGGCCTCCCAAAGTGCTGGGATTATAGGCATGAGCCACAGTGCCCAGCTCTAGTTTGATATTTTAAAAATTGTGTTCCCAAAAAGATTGGAATTCCTCAGGAATGCTTCTTGGATTCTGTAAATATTTTATTGGAATCTTTATTTTATTTTTTAAAACTTTAATAAAAAGCACATATAGTCAAATGGACTACTTAGTATATTAAATGTTAATATTATTAGAGACTATATGGGTTAAGATTTGTTCTTAATACTTTTTTTAATAATAAGAAAAAGAAATGCCATACAGCCGAACTTACAAAATTGATACTGAGTTTTACTTTGCTCTGTTTCATACATTGCACTTCCACATAAAAGCTGAAAGTAGGGTCCATTAAAATGACTTTGCAATTCATTTTTCTATATAATAATGACTAAAATTTTGAGCCATTATTATTTCCCAGAAACGTCCTTACGTGTATAGTGTTTCATTTTAATTTTAAAACAATTCTATAATATTGGGATTTGTATCTTACTGACAGAAAGTAAGGAAACTGAAGTTATAAAGGTAAAGTAACTTGCTAAGGTCATCTGACTTATAATAGTAGATCCAGAATTTAAATTGAGATCTAGAAATATATGTTTTACTACCACACTAATTATTTGTAGGATCTCTTATTAAACTAACCCCTATATTAATCTCTTTTCATCTGTCATATGCCACAGTAGCTCTTATTATTGAAGGCTGTCAGCTGAGAAGTTTGATGGTGGAATTCCAATGTAAATGACTTCTCAAGAGACATGTCAAATAAACTGCCGCAATTTTAAATAAAAATTTATTTATCTTTTCCTGTTTCAGGCCAATCATCAATTGCAAAAACTACATTGCTTATTGGATTCATCCACCTCCAATGACAGGTTAGATGATCAATGGCCAGGCACTTTCTACATCCCAGACTCAGTCTGTGTTAATGGTAAGTTACCACACTGACTCCTCCTGACCTTGGAAAGAAGTGTGGTATGAAGATGAAAGATCATGATATTTGAAAGGCTTGGAGAGGTGGCATCTAACACATGCCTTTCATGTCATCTGGGGGCCAACTTCGTTGCTCTCTCACTCTCCCTCAAGTCACTCTTACACATTACAGCTTTAAGAAGGTAAAGAATGAAGGGCCTTGGTTCAGACCACAGACTGCGTGAGCCATTTCCCAGCTCATTTATGATGGTGCTATCAGGACCATCTAAACAACCCAAGAGGTCCTGTTCCAGCTATAGGAGGCAGCTATTACTGGTAATGAATAATAATAATAACACCATTATTGTGACGTAAGAAAACCCTGCATTGCTTCTGTGCTAGTGACTGTACTTTCTGCTCTTCATCCTCATGGTCATGACACCCTCTGTACTTTTGATGCAGCCCTGCACATTCTATACTTCTGCTCCTCTTGCACCAGGTCCTTCTCATACATAATCAACTGTTTGCATTGTGACCATAATGACATTTCTCAGGAATAGACATGCTCCGCCACTCTCCCCTCTCCTGGGGAATTTCTGCAGTGGCTCCTTCTACATCTACATTCCCCAACCTTGCATTCGAGGTCTTCACAATCTAGTCCCGGTCTACTTTTCTAGAAAATTTTACCGTTATACTTTTTGTATCTTAAACTCCAGTCTTGATTTAAAACTTAAGCACACAATTCTAAAATTACCATTTTATACTCCGTGGTGCCTAAAACAGTGCCTGATACGGCATAAGCACCAATACTTAAGTGTTGAAGAAAATTAAAAGATGGTCTATGAATAGGTATGGTCATTGTTAACATTAAATACAAATTCTTAAACTTTTAATACATTAAGCTGAAGTAGAAAAACAGAACATTGAGTTATATTGCCTTAGTAAATCTAAGTCTCAAACGTTCTTAGAATTTTACTTGATTGACATAACAATAAGAAAATATTCAGTAGATCAGGAGACTTAAAGAAATTTGGTAAACATTCTCAGGTCCAAGATTTAAGCTGTGAATTAATGACTGGAAATTTGAGAAAAGTGGCTTCCTAAATCATAAATGCCACATTTCTTGTTTTCTTCAGCTTGATCAGCTTACGGTTGAGCAGCACAATTAATAGCTACTATCTTCATAATGCATGTGAAAAGTAATATTTTGTCTAGCTCTGTGGGTGTCACTAAGCTAGCAAAACACTCTACTTGGCATTATCCTGACACCAGTCAATGAAGCCATCAGGCAAATGAAACTACTTTTGTGGTAAGCAACACAGTAATCGAAAATTGCTATTCTTTCTTTTCCCCAGGAAAACCTGAAACTTTCATTTCAACCTTTTTTATATCACCAGGAAGAAATGAATATTTATAAAACAAGAAAAGGGCACCACCCAGGTGTCATTTTTCTCAGTGAATTATACACAATGAAGGGTAATAAAACAGTTTCAGTGTAAACTCAAGTGGTTGCCATTTAGCACTAATTGTTTAGGCATTTGTTCAGTTCTACAGGCATATGTATGGGCAGTGATGTGAGAGAGAAATGTATCCTGGTACATTTGGAGGCAATAAACTGGGCAGGTAAGAGCTTTCTTTTCATTAGAGTCCAGCAGTTAGTGGATAAAGATGATGACTGAGTGATCTAGGCTTGAGGGCTGGACCAAAGGGCTGGAATCACCAATCAGTTGAGGATAAATCTGTGGTACAAAGCAGGATTCATTTTACCCTAAAGGAGTTGAAAGCAGAACTCTAGATCAACATGGTCAAGTGAACATACAAGTTTAATGTTGGTCTCTCCCAAAACTACACTGGATCACAAAAAAGTTAATGTGAAAAACACACACACACATTTCCCCACACACACACATACCCACACACACACAACTGTGTCAAAAACAAAAAAACAATATCTATGGGAGACCAAAAAAAGGAAAAATGTCTAGATAGTATAAATTAAATAATAAGTAATTAATGAAGAAACTCATCAAGGATCAATTGACGTTTGAGAAAAATATCAATAAAAGAGAAGGATCAAAATGTAAAAACTATCACCCAACAGTGGAAGATAAAAGAAATTCTCATAAGGACAAGTGGAGTTTTAAATGGTTCTAATTAGTATCATCAGAAGATTTATGAAGACTATTATATTCACAAAATGCCATAATATTCTGTAAAGTTAGTACTGATTGATTCATAAAGCAAAAATTACAGTTCCTAAAATTTACAAAATATATATCAAATTTTATATCAAAATATAAAATTTTTAAATCAATAAAAGGATAAAATAACAAATTGAAAGTGAATATATATCCAATCAAATTAGTGCTCTGTTATATAAATATAAGAAAAATGTCACAATATGAATAGAAAATATATGAGAAAATATTAGAGTTCTGGAAAACAGATCCAGAATAGACTATTCATATTCTAGGCTAGACTCCTGTATTCAATTTGTTTTTATTTTAACAGGCAATGTGATTGAGATTAAATTTGTGAGCTTTGATTTTTAGTTTTGCAGTTTTTCTTTTGGGCCAATGAAATTCTCCTTTTGAATTCATGTATTTATTTTATTTTATTATGGTCAGATATCACTCTGAATGTTTGCAATATATATTCTATTTTGTAGATATAAATGTGGCTGATAGGTTGAAAGATAAAAGTCATGCTGTCTTATTCAAAAAATTATTAATTTTGAGAGTGTATTCTGTTTAGGATAAGCTAAGATATGCTGAAGTAAAAACTTTTCATCATTTTATCTCTCCTTCGTACCCCTTGTCTAATATGCTCTGTGTATAGGAAGGAACATGTCTAAGCTCTACCACAGCCACTCAAGACCCTGATGGAGAGGCCTGTCTTCTTGTGGCCACACCATGTGGAACGTGTGGCTCTCACAGTTGATGGGACTGGTAAGATGTTGCTGAAGGATGATGTGCCAGCCTCTTCCATACTTTGGCCTGGAGGTAATGTCCTACAGTTCTGCCTACTGGCAATTTGCCAGAAGTAGTAAGATGATCCTACCTAAGTAAAAGGCATCTAAGAAAGGTGAAAAATTGGAAGATTTGTGACTAATACTCTTTCTACCATGGTGTTTTGAAGGGTTATGTTATGACTAGAGCACCACACAGTGGTTAAGGCATCAGGTTCTGGAGCGCAGACTGCCTGGGTCTCACTTACTGTGTTAGTCAGCTTGGGCTGCCATAACAGAATACCATAGAATGGGTTGTGTAAACAACATAAATTTATTTTCTCATAGTTCTGAAGGCTGAAAAGTCCAGGATCAAGGTGCCAGCAAATTCAGTTTGTAGTGTGGCCTCTCTTCCTGGCTTGCTACCTTCTGCTACGTGCTCTCTTGCTCCTTGGGGCATGTACACACAGAGAAAGATCTGTCCTCCCCTTCTTATCAGGCCACTGATACTATTGCATTAGCATCCTAGGGCCCCACTCTTATGACCTCATTTTAACTTAATTGCTTCTTCAGAGGCCTTATTTCCTATCTCCAAATACAGTCATATTGAGTTTTAGAGCTTCAGTATTTAAATTTTTGTGGGCCACAATTCAGTTAATGGTACTTACAATACCTTCTCTATGCTGTAGCTATAGAAAAGAAATAAGTGAGATACCTAGTTCATGTGGTTGTTATAAGAACAAAATATTTTAATACAAATGTAACACTCAGAATAGGGCCTAGCACTTAGTAAGTACCCAGTAAATATTACCTATTAGCAAATTATCATTTTTTATGCATATGACATTTTAGGCATACCATATTATTACGGTATGTTGTTATTTACATGAAATTTCCTAACTGTCATATTCTTGGTGTGGATCATTAAGATAGAGATTTTCAATAAATCTCTTACATATCATTTGAACTGAGGAAGGGGAATGTCAGATAAATACCTCTTTGAATGAAATACTAAAGAGTTTGTTGAGAAACAACGTTAGCTAACAGTGGCAGGAGTAAGAGCCAGGCATAATGAGGCCAACTCGGTAGCTAAGCCCCAGGAGCAGAGAGGAATTCTGCCTACAGCATAACAGTTCCCTCAGCTTTGCTTCTCTCTAAGTTCCTCCAGATTCGTTGTATCAACCTTATGTATAACGTGATTTACTTTAAGTTAAATATTAAGGTACTGGTTTAATAAATGTCTAACCTCATAGCACAGTGCCACTAAATATTTCCAATACAACACACACAAAATGGGTATCAGTTTACAAAACAGTATAACCCAGCTTTGGGCCCTTGTTCCAGAGGAGATATTCCCAGTAGGGTACCATGGAACCCTCACAGAAAATTGGTTGACAGCGAACGGTTTTGTGGGTTTGTGTCTTTTTATCTGCTAATTTACTTCTCTTGCAATTTTTTCTTTGGCTCTAATTTTTTACTGAAAAATGATGATGATAATAATAATAGTAAAAACCTCAGTATTTAGTGTCATTTGGGTGCCAGGCATCTGGCTTGACTTTCTTTATATGTGTCATCATATTCAGACACTTTCACTCTACTCTATAAGGTACTATTTTTTTTTTTTCTTGAGACCGAGTTTTGCTCTGTTGCCCATGCTGGAGTGCAATGATGTGATCTTGGCTCACTGCAACCTCCACCCCCACCCCCCTGGGCTCAAGCGATTCTCCTGCCTCAACTTCCCGAGTAGCTGGGATTACAGGTGCCTGCCACCATGTCCAGCTAATTTTTGTATTTTTAGTAGAGACGGGGTTTTGATATGTTGGCCAGGCTGGTCTCAAACTCCTGACCTCAGGTGATCCACCCACCTCGGCCTCCCAAAGTGCTGGGATTACAGGCGTGAGCCTTATAGAGGCATCTGGCCTCTCTAAGGTAATTCTTATTTCCATTTTAAGGATAAGAACACCACTAAGACTTGATTTGCTTTACTATCAAATTTTAGACTATGATTTGGACTGAGAACTGACTCCAAAGTCCGTATCTTCCCCTCCGGGCTCCAGCCCCAGGTATACAGATAGCAAATTAGTAAAAAATAAAGTACAGTAGATAAAGTATTTTAATATTTTGACCTCTGCTTATGAAACACATTCTTTAATTTTACTTGTTCTTAGGGGCTAAGTTAAAGTCTCAGGCCACGGAAAAATATTTCCGAACATTCAGGTCAGAAAACAAAATAAAACACGACTTAGATATCTGGTGGGATTGAATTTAGAGAACATTCTCCTTGGAGTCATACCTATATTCAATCTATCTAGATTTCCTCAGTTAAATACCAATAACAGTTTTCCCTGGTTTTCTTATTCTGAGTGATTTTCTTTGAGATTATGTTTCACCTTTCTTGGCAGCAAGCTGAACATTCCCGCATTATCATATTGTTTATTTTACTTTGTTTGCTAATGCACTGTCACTGCTAGGAACACTTCACAGCTTTGAATATGAATGTAACATCTGGTTTTGTTTCAATAACATTTCATGCTGCAAATGCCAATATGATTTTTTATGTGTGTACTTCAACAAAAAAGTCTCATATAGTCACTCTAATTGAAAGCTGATTTCCACATTCCAGTTCCAGAATGCCATGGCTTTGCCCTACATTTTTTTCTTTTCTTTTTTTTTTGAACTTAGATGGAAGTATAAACATGTGTTCTAAATACACCCCATGCTGCTTTTTCCACTTTGTCATAACTTTAATCTGTAAACGTGCCATGTCCTTCATTTGTCAGATTTTGGGGACTCTGGGCAGCAAGTAAAATATCACTTTCTCTGTGCTGTCTAAATTTATACATTAAGACAATTTGTGACATGTTTTGGCATATGATTCATCTCTCATCCATAAAATCAAAATCACATATTGTGATAAAAGTCGTACAGTAAAGACTTTTGATCACTCTTGTATACTATAAGATTTTAGCAGGCAGAGATTTAAAAAACACACCCTGATGTGATATTTATTGGAGCAAGGGTGGAAGGCAGAGTTGCTGTCCACATGTGCAATTCATAGGTTATAGATTTCTGTGTATAGATAATGATGCCTGGGTTCATAGAAATAGCCCTCACACACAGCTACAAGTTTAAGACAGTGAGGTTATATTTAAAATAACCTTCTACAAAAACTTTTCATGTCTTTTGTAGGCTAAGCCATGTGAACAACTAAAGATGTATAAACACAAACTTTTCTTTCTTCTAGGAGATTTGCTTAGTTAGGAGAATTAAAACTATGTGCTTACAAAGAAGAAAAATGAAAACTAAAGTCAATATATGAGGGCTAATTAGTGAGATCTTTGCCAGTACTATGGAAATTTAGAAAATAAATAAAGTATATTTGGTTAAGTATCAGGAAGAAACACAAGAGAACAAAAATTGGAGTTTAGCAGTGGATGTTACATTCGTATCCCACTAGTAGAGGGAAGCATTCTAGGCAAAGGGAATGGATTAATAAAACATCTGAGGAATGGGGAGAAATTCAAAGTATTCAAGGATGCAGTTTTCTGTCCAGCATGCTTCACCATCCTGGCAGCCTGAGGCTGGCTGACACGTGTGCCCAAATGCTGTTTAGCTACACTTGGGGATGGCCTGGGTTTTTCAGGCCCTAGGACCCGTAGGACAAAGGAGCTTTGTACATTGCTTCTAAAGAGCCTTCAATATTAGCTCTGCACCATTTTTCTAAAAATGCTATGATTTGCATAATATTTTGAATAATGTTGAAGCTGTATCTAGATCATTCTAACTAGATTAGAAGTTCAAGAAAATAATTAGCTTTCAAAGATGGATTCAGTTCTTGTTGCACATGGTGTATACACACATTTATATTAATACATATAAATATATTACACACATACGCACATACGTATACTCATTTTATCCTCAGAGCAAGCCTATTAGGTAGTAGAATGCAAACTATTTTCTCTTCTTGCAGCTATGGAACTGCTGATGATGACTGAGCTGCTGGTAAGTGGCAGAAGCTACATCAACTTCTCTAATTCTCCTTGCAAGGCAAGGAAATGCAACACCACCACCAAGAAAAAAAGCTTTATAATTATATAAACTTTCTCAATATGTCATTTCTGAAACTTTCTAGTGGTAAGCATGGGAACTCTAAATCTCTTAGGCAAGATAGGAAAATACCAAGCATGGCTTTAATACAAATTAGAAAATTAAAGACTCAATTATAAAAAAGGTTTATTTATCTTTTCATATATCTATATCTAAACATACACATACTAGCTATTTTAACAAACTACTTTTGGTCATCTTCATTTCTCTCTCTCTCTCTCTCTCTCAAATGCTCAGGATTCACAACCTTTTTGTTTGTTTGTTTTTTGAGACAGGGTCTTGCTCTGTTGCCCTGGCTGAAGTGCAGTGTTGTGATCTCGGCTCACTGCAACTTTCACCTCCTGTGCTCAAGCCATCCTCCACTTCAGCCTCCGAAGTAGTTGGGACTACAGGCACACACCACCACACCTGGATAATTTTTGCATTTTTTTGTATAGATGAGGGTTTGCTATGTTGCCCAGACTGGTCTCGAACTCCTGGTCTCAAGCAATCTGCCCAACTTGGCCTCCCAAAGTGCTAGGAGTAAAGGCGTGATCCACCGAGCCTGGCCAAAACCTGCTTCTAAAAAACCCTTCTTCTATATGTTTTGATTTTCAAAAAAATATCTTGAATCTGCACATTTATTTATTTATTTATTGTTTTGAGACGGAGTTTCATTCTTGTTGCCCAGGCTGGAGTTAAATGGCATGATCTCAGCTCACCGCAACCTCCGCCTCTCAGTTCAAGTGTTTCTCCTGTTTCAGTTTCCCAAGTAGCTGGGATTATGGGCACACACCACCACACCAGCTAATTTTGTCTTTTTGGTAGAGACAGGGTTTCTCTCCATGTTGTTCAATCTGGTCTTAACTCCCAACCTCAGGTGATCCACCTGCCTCAGCCTCCCAAAGCGCAGGGATTACAGGTGTGAGCCACCTTGCCTAGTCAGAACCTGAAAAAATTTCTAATGAAATTGATTGTGTGATCAATTGTGGATATACTTTTTAAAACCTCTGTCAGAAATTACAAAAAAGCTGCTTAATATTGAAATACTTGAATGTTTGATATTTTGCCTTCCTGTGCAAATTGATTACATTTCATTCATATAGACTTATTTTTAAAATAATTTAAGGTTTACAGTGTTAAACCTTACCCAATTAAATTTAACATTATTTAATTGAGCAAAGAACGATTTGCAAATCAGGCAGACTCCACAGCCAGAGTAGGGCTCCAATGAAATTCTGTAGTGGAAGATTTATGGACAGAAAAAGGAAGGTGCTGTGCAGAAAATGGAAGTGAGATGCAGAAACAGCCAGATGGGTTACACCTAGCCATTGGCTTTATTTCAACAGGGTTTGAACAGTTAGCCCCCTTTGATTGGCCAAGACTCAGTGACTGGCACAAGCGTAGGTTGCAGTCTGTTGATGTCTTTACTTACGTTATAGTTCACTATGTACAAAGAAACTGTTAGGCTGAACTTAAAATGTGTAAGGAAACAGCTTTAGGCTAAACTTGATTTAACAACGGAAAAATTGAGAAGGTAGTACAGAGAGTTTTCATATTCCCTGTACCCAGTTTCTCCTATATTAACATCTTACTTTTTAGTATGGAACGTGTCTTACAATTAATAAACCAGTATTGATACATTATTATTAACTAAAATGCCTATTTTATTTGTATTTCCTTTGTTTTTACCTAATGCCTTTCTACTATTCTAGGATACCATCCAAGACACCACATTATTAATACATTTACTTTTCATGTCTCCTTAGATTTCTCTAAATTGTGACAGTTTCTCAGACTTTCTTTACTCTCAATAACCTTGAAAATTTTGAGAAAATACTGGGCAGGTATTGTGTAGAATGTTCTTCTCTTGCTATTTGTCTGATCCTCTTCTCATGATTAGGTGAGGGTGGTGGCTTATTCTGAGAAAGTCCTCAGATGTAAAGTGCTGTTTTCATCACATTGTATCTAGAGTACCTATCAACATGACTTACTGATATTGATGTTAACCTTGATCGCTTAGCTTGAGATAGTGTTTGTCAGTTTTATTCATTGTAAAGTCACTTTCTTTTCCCTCCCTCCTATATTGTACTCTTTGAAAGAATGTCATTATCACAGCCCACATTGAAGGAGGGGGAGCTTAAACTCCATCTTCTGGAGAATGCAGCATCTTAATAAATTATTTGGAATTCTCTTGCATGAGAAATGTGTCTTTTTTCTTATTTACCCACCCAATCACTTATTTCCAGCAACATGGACTCATGGATAAGTATTTTATACTTTGGGTTATAGCCAATACTACCTTTTAATTTTGTTGCTTAATTTCTCTAGCTTTTCTATTGGGAGATCTATTATTTAGCTTCTGCATCCTTTTGAAAAAATATCATTATCATGGATTATTATTTTCTCCTTGAACACTTCCTTACTTTCTGGCACTATAAAATGCTCAATATTCATCTTGTGTGTCTCCTGCCCCAGTGCCAGAGTCAGGTATTTATTTATCTAACTATCTTTGGTTCCATTTATTGAAAAATTGTATTAGTAACCAAGATGTGGGCATTAAGTGTGTTTATTGCTACTGGGGTGCCATTTTTCCTAGGTTCCCTCTGTTGATAATGCAATGGAATATATGTATGTGTACTAACGTGTTTATATATTTACACCTATAAATATTTTACATGTAATCATCTATATCTATATCAAGTTTAAAGAAAATTAAAATATTTTACCCCAAAATATATTTCTATAATATATTGAAATGGCTGCTGCTTGACCAGCAGGCAGAAGTCTTGCAAATTTGTCTTAAGTGGAGAAAATTTGAATCTAGGAAAGCTCTAATGCAGCTGTGACCCCTCTTTTTTCTATGACTTTCCACAGATCCAGGAGAGATTGAGAGCCTAATACCTTTAGAAGTCTGAAAAAGAAACATTTACCACCATTCTCTCTGAGGGAGTCTTTACCCATATAACAAGGTCATCTTTGTTAGCCAAGCCTCTTTTCCTCCTTCCCTATCCTGTTTTACCAGAATCTAAGACCCTATCCTTTCTGTAACCTCAAAATGGTGCATACATTTCTGTAACTTAGTGGGAAGACTTCTGAGTATACAAGTTAAGTAAATTTGACGTATTTTATAGTATTAAATCAATCTGCCTTGTGTCAGTTATTTTTTTAGTGAACATTTAGGGGGCCAAGAGCCTATAACCCTCACAAGCTAAATATGGATTCATACTGATCTTTGTAATTCTAACCCATGACCACTTTGTAAACTAAAAATGCAATTCTAAGCCTCCCAACCAACTGAATGGGCCCCCCTTTCAGCCAAGGAGACCAAAAGAAGCCTGCGAAACAAGTTCAGGTCGTGACAGAAGCTGGGAAGAAGTTGGGCATGTCTCATTATACTCTCCTCCTTTAGAAGTTCAGGTACAATGACTAGCATTAGCATTAATATTATTTTGAAATGGTGCTGCAAGGCTCTCTTCTGTGGAGGAAATTTACATTCTATGAAAAATATCCTTCCCTTTCCAGTTTCTTTTTTCCTGACACAAGAGAGATTTAACTAAAAGTCTAACACTTGTTAAAGCTTGACAAAATACATTAACCATCTATTTTCTCTGAAGCCTTCCAACTGAAGGTTCCATCTATACAGAGAGACACTTGGCTTCCACAACCCTCCTTATCTTAAGCTGAACTCCTTCAGACAGCTGCCAATCAGGAAATCTTTGAATTCACCTATGACCTGAAAGCCCCTACTTTGAAACGCTCAGTCTTTTTATATCGAACCAATGTATACCTCACATGTTTTGACTGATTCCTATGTCTCCCAAAAATGTATAAAACCAAGCTGTGCCCAACCACCTCAGGTACAACATGTTCTCAGGACCTCTTGAGATTATGCCTCAAGCCATGGTCACTCATATTTGGCTCAGAATAAACCTCTTTAAATGTTTTGCAGTGTTTGACTTTTTTCATGAACAACTTTGATTAGTCTAGCCTCCTCCTCTTGCTTATCTGTAAACATGCATTGCAATAATGAGACGCTTGGCTCCTATTCCACCCTCTATTTGCTTAAGTGTTATAATTCAGCACATTGTATACTAATACAGAAATGTTAACCCATACACGTGTGGAAAACAACTTATCAGCTAGAATACAAGGTTTACGTGCAGTGTATTTTGCCTTTAGTTTTATAAACTCCTTTCATTTCTGAAGTTATTGAGGTCAGCACCTTCCTGCCTACCTGTATACCACTCATTCATTGAGTTTGCTTTGCATAATAATGTTATTTTTGTACATTCTCCCTGACCCTCTAAATATATATTTTTAATTTGTATATATCAAGGCTCACACATTGTACTAGAAAATTATATGGATTTTTTACAAATGCATAAGATTATATATTCACAAGTACAGCATTATACAGAATAGCTTTCTTGCCCTAAAACAAAATTCACCATGATTTCCCTATTAGATCTTTATTCCAACCCTAAATGCTTGGCAACCCCACTACTCGTTTTACTGCATCCAAAGTTTTATGTCTTCTAAAAGATCACATAAACGGGAACATATAATATGTAGCTATTTCAAAGTAGCTTTTTCCACTTAACAATACATGTTAAATATTGATCCTTATATTTTTGTAGCTTCATAGGTCATCTCATCTTATTGCCAAATAATATTCTATTATATGAATTTACAATTGTTTTGTTTTTCAATTCACCAATTGAAGGACATCTGGGTTTTTTTGAGTTTTTGACAATTATAAATAAAGCTAGTATAAACACACATTTACAAATTTTTGTATGATCATACTTTTTTAAATTATTTGTGTAAATTCCTAAGAGTGCAATTAGTGTTGCATCATATGCCAGCATTGTATTTTGATATGTATTTTGACTGTTGCTATGGTTTGAATGCATCTCCTCCAAAATTTACATGTTTCCAATATAAAAGTATTAAGAGGTGGAGACTTTAAGACATTATTGAAACATTAGGGCTTCTTCTGTATAAGTGGATTAAGGATGTTAAAAAGCAGACACCCAGCATTTGGCCTTGCTTTCCCTTCCACCTTCTGCCATGTGAAGATGAAGCAAGAAGACTCTCCCAAGACACCAAATGCCGGCACCTTGACCTTGAACTTCTCAGTCTTCAGACCTATGAGAAATAAATTCTTGTTCCTTGTTAACTACCTCAACAAATGAGTTAGAAAGTGATGACTTTGCATCTATTTTCTGAACAACATTGTAGAGAAATAGTACCTTTTCTTCCTTAATGTTTAATAGAAATCTCCAGTGAAACCATTTGGGCCTGGTGATTTCTTTTTTTGGAAGACTATTATTAATTGATTCATTAGAAAGATATACACCTATTGAGACATTTATTTGTCTTTGAATGAGTTTGGTAAGTTGTGTCTTTCAAGGAATTGGATTGTTTCATCTAATTGTTAAATTTGTGGGCATAGCATTCTTCACAGTATTCCTTTATTAGCCTCTTGACGTTCACAGAATCAGTAATAATGCCCCTTTTAAATTTGCAATAATGATAGCTGCTTTTTCTTTCTTTTCCTCCTAGTTAGCCTAACTAAAGATTTTTCAGTTTTACTCGGTCTTTTCAAAGAGCCAAGGTTTGGTTTTGATGTATTTCTCTATTGTTTTACCATTTGCTAATGTATTGATTTCTGTTCGAATATTTGTTATTTCTTTTTATCGGTTGGCTGTATGCTTTAATTGCTCTTGTTTCTAAAGATGAACCTTTAGAATACTGATTTTAGATATTTTTCTTTTTTTCTAATATATGTATTTAATGAATTTAATTACTAAGCCAGTGTTTTTGCAATAGCTCACAAATTTTGATAAATTTCACAGTTATTTTCATTTGGCTCAAAATATTTAAATTTCCCTTGAGATTACTTCCTTGTCCTGTTTGTTATTTATAACTGTGCTTTTTTATTTGAGCATTTCACAACTATATTTCTGTCATTGATTTCTAGTTTAATTTCACTGTGTTTTGTAAGCATAGTTTGTAGCTATCTCATTCTACTAAAAAATTGGTTTGCCTTAGTGAATGTTCTATGGGAGCTTGAAAAAAATGTGTATTCTGCTATTGTTAGTAGGATATTCCATAAATATAAATTAGATCATGCTGATTGATAGTGTTTCTCAGGTGAACTATATCCTTACTAATTTTCTGCTGCTTGAACTATCATTACTGGAAGAGGATTACTGAAGTCTCCAACTATGAGAGAACATTTGCCTATTCTCCTTATACTTCTTTCACTTTTTGCTTCTGGAATTTCTATGCTTACTTGTTAGGTGTACACATATTAAGAACTGTTATGTCTTGTAGAACTGAGCACTAACCCTGGTCGTTTTTTGTTCTGAAGTCTATTTTGTCTGTAAATAATATACCTATTCCAACTTTCCTTTGATTAGTCTTAGTCTTTTTCTTTCTCTACTTTTAATTTATATGGGTCTTTATATTTAAATTAAGTTTTTTTGTAAACAACATATAATTGGTTCTTGGTTGTTGTTTTTTTTCAAATCCACTCTGACAATCCCTTTCATTAATGTGTTTTTACAATTTACATTTAAAGTGGTTATTGATACTGTTGGATTAATATTTACTGCATTTGTAACTGTTCTCTATGTATTGCACGTGTTCTTTATTCTGCTTATTTTTCTGCATTCTCTGGCTTACATTTATCACTTTATATGATTACATTTTATTCACTCTCTTAGCATATCCATTATGCTTGTTAAAAAATTTAGTTGTCAAAAAGTTTCTAATGGACATTTATAGCTAATGTAAGACCAGCTTCAACAAACACTATACCACTTCACAGGCAGTACAGTTCTCTTATAGCAAAGTATTCTTAATTTGTTCCTCCATTTTTTAGGATACTGCTGTCATTCATTTCAGCTATCGATATAGGATATTCAGTCAATACATTGTTGGATGAGTTATTATTTTTGAGATCAATTATAAGTAATAAAAATAAAATATTTTTATAACCTTATATATTTCTTTCCAATGCTCAATCTCCTTATATAGATTCAAGTTTTTGACATATCCTTTTTCTTCTCCCTAGAGAAGCTTATTTAATTCTTCTTCAGTGCAGATCTGCTGCCAATAAATTTGGTCAGGATTTGTTTTTCTCAGAATGTACTTGTTCAATCTTCACTTTTGGATAATAATTTTGTTGAATATAGAATTCTAAGGGTTTTCTTTTTTTCAGCACTTTAAACATTTCATCCCACTCTCTTCTTGTTAGCATAGTTTCTGATGAAAAGTTCACTACAATTCTTACTTTTGTTTCTCTATAAGTGAGATAGTTTTCTTCTTCTAGCTTCATTTAAAAATATTCTCTGTCTTTAGTTTTTGCAGTTTGAATGTAAGCCTAAATATAGCTATTTTGTTATTTATTAGACTTGCTATTCTCTCAGCTTCTTGGAGCCGTGGTTTGGTTTCTGTCATTTATTTTGGAAAGTTCTCAGCCATTATTGCTTCTTGGTTTTTGTTTGTTTGTTTTCTTGCTTTTTCCTCTTTTTCTTTCCCTTCCATCATTCCAGTTACATGTATGTTACATTCTCTATAACGATCTCACAATTCTTAGATGTTCTATTTTCTTTCTTTCTTTCTTTCTTTCTATTCATTTCTCTCATCGTACTTATGTTTTGAAAGTTTTGAGTGAACCTATCATTAAGTTCTGTGATTTTTTTCTCATTATGTCCAATACTATAATGAACACATTTAAGACAGTTTTACCTTTACAATATAGTATATTTTATTTCTAGAATTAGCATTTCATTCTTTCTTAAACTTTCCATTAACCTGTTTATACTATGCATCTGTCCTATATGTTGTCTTCTTTTTTATTAGAGCCCTTAAGGTAGTAATCATAATTATTCTAAATTCTCTGATTATTCTCTAAATTCTCTAATAATCTGTGTCAGATCTTTGTTTGATTCTGATGCTTCCTCCTTCTTGATTTTCATCATGCTTTCCAAATTTTGGTTGAAAGCCAGATGTACTAGGTAATAGAAACTGAGATATAGGCTGTTAGTAAGAGGCCTTATATTAATCTGTTTAAGAGTCGGATTATGTTTAGTGCTTCTGTATCTGTAGGCACTAGAATATTCAAATTCCCCTAGTGTCCTTGCTGTTCTCTCCTCTGGTATCTTTGGGATTCCTTAAAAACTTTCTTTACATAATTTGCACCTAGCAACTCTTCAGTTATAATCAACCTTTATTAGACTGGAGCCTTGTGTGGTGGTTGCTAAGTGTATGGGGACAAAGGGTTCTATAACCTTGTAATTTAAACACAGTATTTAGTGTTCTTGTGTTTCTGGGCTGTAAACTTTGTAAGTGTATTTCCCTTGTCACCTCTTCGGTGCCATAGGAAGGTAGAGTTGGGTAAGTGTCCTTCCCTCTGATGGAGTAAGGATCTGTGAAGTCTTTTCCCCTGCAAAGTAAGCCTTTGTTGTGAAGAATGCTCTGGGCTTATTTAACTTTGATTACCCACTCTTCTCATCCTACCAGATCCAGGAGGATATCTTCTTCAGATCTTCACTGTGAGAATCTGGTGGTATCCCCAGAGGTAAAACCCACAAAATCATGGGGCATCTCCTAGGAATATAGTCCCCAAGGAGTTTATCACTCTCTTGTTAGTTCATGTTTGCAACATGGAGTTATGGCTTCGGCAGCTTCTTCTCAACGTACACAGATCTAAACTGTGTCTCTCTGGGTAAGCATATCTCTCCAGATTTTAGAGTAGTCATCTGCCCTGAAACCTCAGTTCTCAGATGAATCTAAGATAAAAATCAGTGGTTTTCAGTTTGCTCAGCTTTTTTCTTCCAAACACGGGAATGACAAGTTCTAAGCTCCTTGAAAGTCAGAGATAAAATTGGAAGTCTTCAATAAAAAATACATATTTTTTTAACATTTAAGTTCAGGAGACATGTGCAGGTTTGTTACATAGGTAAACTTGTGTCATGGGGTTTGTTGTACAAATTAGTTCATCACCTAGGTATTAAGCCTAGTATCCATTAGTTATTTTTCCTGATCCTTTCCCTCCTATCATCGTCCATCCTATGATAGGACCCAGTATATCTTCTTCCCCTTTATTTATGTTTTCTCATCATTTAGTTTCCACTTACGAGTGAAAACATGCAGTGTTTGGTTTTCTGATCCTGCGTTAGTTTGCTAAGGATAATGGCCTCCAGCTCTGTCCATGTTCTTGCAAAGGACATGATCCTATTCTTTTTATGACTGCATAGTATTCCATGGTGTATATTTACCACATTTTCTGTATGCAGTCTATAATTGATGGGCACTTAGATTGATTCCATGTCTTTGCTACTGTGAATAGTGCTGCAGTGAATATACACATGCATATGTCTTTATAATAAAACAACTTATATTCCTTCCGGGATATATCCAGTAATGGGATTGCTGGGTCGAATGATATTTCTGTCTTTAGGTCTTTGAAACACCACACTGTCTTCAAGAATGGTTGAACAAATTTACACTCCCACCAACAATGTATA
The DNA here is from genome assembly GCF_009761245.1 of Sapajus apella. NCBI lineage: Eukaryota > Metazoa > Chordata > Mammalia > Primates > Cebidae > Sapajus > Sapajus apella. The sequence continues at coordinate 5,614,512 of NW_022437047.1, forward strand.
AATTTTCCTTTTTCTCCAAAACATTGCCAGCATCTGTTATTTACTGACTTTTTAGTAATAGCCATTTTGACTGGTGTGAGATGGTATTGATTTGTGTTTCTCTAATGATCAGTGATGTTGAGTTTTTTTCAAATAATTGTTGGCTGCATTGTTGGCTGTATGTCAAAATTATGTGTTCATGTCTTTTGCCCACTTTTTAATGAGCTTTTTCTTATACATTTGTTTCTTTATAGATGATGAATATTAGAACTTTGTCAGATGCATAGTTTTCAAAATTTTTCTCCCATTCTGTAGGTTGTCTGTTGACTTTGATATTTTCTTTTGCTGTGCAGAAGCTCTCAAGTCTAATTAGATCCCATTTTCCAATTTTTGCTTTTGTTGCAATTCCTTTTGGCATATTCGTCATGAAATATTTGCCCAAGTCCTGAATTATATTGTTAAGTTGTCTTCTAGGGTTTTTATGGTTTTGGGTTTTATATTTAAGTCCTTAATCCATCTTGAGTTAATTTTTTAAAATGATTTGTTTAAGGAAGGAATCCAATTTCAATCTTGTGCATATGGCAAGCTAGTTATCCCAGCAACATTTATTGAATAGAAAATCATTTCCCTATTGCTTGTTTTTTGTTAGGTTTGTTGAAGATCATATAGTTGTAGGTGTGTGGCCTTATTTCTGGATTCTGAATTCCCTTTCATTGGTCTATGTGTCTGTTTTTGTACCAGTACCATGCTGCTTTGTTTATGGCACTGTAGTAAAGTCTGTAGTCAAGTAGTGTGATTCCTCCAGCTTTGTTCTTTTTGCTTAGGATTGCCTTGACTATTTGAGCTCTTTTGTAGTTCCATTTGAATTTTGAAATAAAAAGCTTTTCCTTGTTCACTGATCAATGTCAATGATAGTCTAATGGGAATAGCATTGAATCTATAAATTTCTTTGGGCAATATGGACATTTTAATGATGTTAATTCTTCCTATTCATAGACATGGAGTGTTTTTCCATTTGTTTTTTCATCTCTGATTTCTCTGAGCAGTGCTTTGTAGTTCTTGTAGAGATTCACCTCCCTAGATAGCTGTATTCCCAGGTATTTTCTTCTTTTTGTGGCAGTTGTGAAAGGGATTGTGTTACTGATTCAGCTTTTGGTTTGACAGTTGTTAGTGTATAAGAATGTTAGTAATTTTTGCATGTTGATTTTGCATCCTGAGTCTTTGTTGAAGTTATCAGCTTAAGGAGCTTTTGCCTGAGACTATGGGGTTTTCTAGATATACGAACATGTCATCTGCATACAGGGATAGTCTGACTTCCTCTCTTCTTATCTCGATGCCCTTTATTTCTTTCTCTTCTCTGGTTGCCCTAGCCAGAACTTCCAGTACTATGTTGAATAGGAGAGGTGAGAGAGGATATTATTGTCTTGTGTCGGTTTTCAAGAGGACTTTTTCCCAGCTTTTCTCCATTCTGTATGATGTTGGCTGTGAGTTTATCATAGACGGCTTTTATTATTTTGAGGTATGGCCCTTCAATACCTAGTTTATTGAGAGGTTTTTTTTTTTTTTTTTAACATGAAGGGATGCTGAATTTTATTGAAATCCTTTTCTGCATCTATTGAGATAATCATATGGTTTTTGTTTTTAGTTCAGTTTATGTGATAAATCACACTTATTGATTTGTTTATTTTGAACCAACCTGCATCTGAGGGATAAAGCCTATTTTATCATGGTGGCTTAGTTTTTCGATATACTGCTATATTCAGTTTGCCAGTATTTTTTGAGGATTTTTGCATCATTATGCATCAAGGATATTGACCTGAACTTTTCTTTTTTATAGTTTTATATCTGACAGGTTTTGGTATCAGGATATTGCTGGCTTCACAGAATGAGTTAGGGACGGGTAACTCCTTCTCAATTTTTTTGAATAGTGTATGTAGGAATGGTGCTAGCTGTTCTCTGTATATCTGTTATACATCTGGTAGATTTCATCTGTGAATCCATCTTGTCCTGGACTTTTTCTGATTGGTAGGCTATTACTGCCTTAATTTCAGAGCTCATTACATGTCTGTTCAGGGATTTAATTTCTTCCTGGATCAGTTTTGGGAGGGTGTACATGTCCAAGAATTTATCCATTCCTTCTAGATTTTCTAGTTTATGTGCATAGAGGGGTTCATAATATTCTCTGATCATAATTTTTATTTGTGTGGGATCAGTGGTGGGATCCTGCTTGTCATTTTTTATTGTATTTCTTTGATTCTTCTCTGTTTTCTTCTTTATTAGTCTAGCTTGTTGTCTATTTTATTATTATTACTATTTTTTAAATCCAGCTCCTGGATTTGTTGCATTTTTAAATGGTTTTTTGTGTCTCAGCCTCCTTCAATTCATCTCTGATTTTAATTATTTCCCATCTTATGTTAGCTTTGAGATTTGTTTGCTCTTGGTTCTCTAGTTCTTTCAGTTGAGATGTTAGGTTGTTAACTTGAGATCTTTCTAATTTTTTGATGCGGGCGTTTAGTGCTGTAAATTTCCCTCTTAACACTGCCTTATCTTTGTCCCAGAGATTCTGGCATGTTGTATCTTTGTTCTCTTTCATTTCAAAGAACTTCTTGTTTTATGCCTTAATTTTATTATTTACCCAAAAGTAATTCAGGAGCATCTTATTCAATTTCCATGTAATTAAATATCTTAGTCTTGATTTCTATTTTCTATTCTGTGTGGTTGAAGAGAGTGTCTGTTATGATTTTAGTTCTTTTGCATTTGCTGAGGAGTGTTTTACTTCTGATTATGTGATCAATTTTAGAATAAGTGCCATGTGGTGATGAAAAGAATGTACATTCTGTTGTTTTGGGGTGGAGAGTTATGTAGAAATCTATTAGCTCCATTTGATTCGGTGCTGAGTTCAGGTCCTGAATATCTTTGTAAATTTTCTGTCTCAGCAATCTGTCTAATTTCAATGTGGCGTTAAAGTCTCCCACTACCATTGTATGGGAGTCTAAGTCTCTTCAAAGGTCTCTAAGAGTTTGTTTTATGATTCTGGGTGCTCCTGTATTGGGTGCATCTATGTAGTTAGATCTTCTTGTTAATTGAACCCTTTACCATTATGTAATGTCCTTCTTTGCCTTTTTTTGTTGTTGTTGGTTTAAAGTCTGTTTTGTTAGAGACTAGCATTGCAGTCCCCACTTTTTTCTATTTTCCATTTGCTTGGCAGATCTTCCTCCACCCCTTTATTTTGAGCCAATGTGTGTCACTGCATGTGAGATGGATCTTTTGAAGACAGCATTCTGATGGGTCTTGGTTCTTTATCCAGCTTTCCACTCTTTCTCTTTTAATTGGGACTTTTAGCTTATTTACATTTAAGGGTAGTATTCATGTGTGTGGATCTGAACCAGTCATCATGATAAACCATTGTTACAGACAATCTAAAAGTCAGAAAAATAAAGCATCATTATGTTAACTAGTCAATATATTGTCCTTGGAATTCAGCTGAGGTGCCACAAAGATATAGTGGAATCATGCAGGAAGAATGTTATCTAAGGGCTGATGGAATTTGACCATGATCACCCTTATATTGAGCACTAAATCGCTAGCCTGATGTCACTTAAGACATGCTTATAATTTTCCATTACACCTAGTACACCATATACAAAACTACCTCCACACTTTTTCCTGGTTTGGAAACTACTCCTATTAGATGTATTAGTCAATGTTACAAATTATTACATTCTGTCAAGTACCTGAGCCAGATTTGAATTCTGACATTGGTCTTTCATAAAGCTCATAAGCATCATTATCCGTGCTTTGAATAAGTACAAAATCCAAACTTCATATTAGAAAGAAAGGGGTGTTATGTTTTGGATGAAGTCTGAGTCACACTGAGTTTTGGGTAACGGTGTATAATATGTAATTATTGTCCTAACTTAGTACCCAGAAGAACGGGTCCTCTTTAGAAAGTCCAGAGCTCTTATGCCCACTATGAATATAAGATTGTAAAATGAGGATATGGTTCAATTTTTCTTCTGTTTCATTGGACTAGGGCTGCCACTGTCTTCAATGACTCCTCCTCTTATAATTGTAACTAGGACACTGAAAAGATGCTTGGGTATGTCTGCACTGTCAGAAATGGAGCCCTTGTCTACCCTCTCTTCTGATGTTCCTGCTACCTACATGATGAAAGAAAATTATACCCTGCCACATACATTTCTCCTCTCTAATTTCTACTTCTTCAACATAATTGAGCCAGGGAATGGATCTCCTCTGAAGCACTTCTAATTTTTAGGTATAGGAAGAGGGCCCCAATAACAATTTTTTTTTCTTGACGCACTTTTTGAGCATCAGGGACTCGCCTTCCTCAAATTAAGACCCTTATTCAAAGAGCAAGGTCATTGCTCATTGGGAAGAATTTAATCACCCAGTCACCATTGGTGAAATGATTTTACGAGTGAGATAAAGTGGCAGCAGAGGTCAGGGGACTTCAGTCATACAAGTAGAGATACCTGCCAGGATGTCAACCCCTGATTATGCCAGTAATGGCATATGCTCTACATTTAGCTGTTTGCCCTATCATTTCTTTCTAACCTATAATTATGTTACCAGGAGCAATCTCATCCCAGCAATAAATTTCTATGGTGAAACACATTACACTTCGAAGCACCATTTATAAAGTGTCTCCTCCTATTTGACCCATGAACCACCTACTTAACCTGCAAGTGATGGGGAGTATGCATTTAATTATACCTTGCCTGGTGTGCATCACTAATTGAGGAGCAGGATGAGTTCTCAGTCCAGACTGAAAATTTCTATAAGAAAGCTGAATTTCACTGTGGAGGAGACTTGCTCTTGATTTGATTTAAAAAGAAAAGGAAAGGAAAGAAAAAAAAAGAATTAATAAAATTCACACTTATTGCATATGTTGCTTTTTGAATGTTGCTAAGAACTTATTTAATGAATCTGGGTCCTCCTGTATTGGGTGCATATATATTTAAGGTAGTTACATCATTTTGTTAAATTGAACCCTTTACCATAATGTAATGCCCTTCTTTGTCTTTTTTTATCTTTGTTGGTTTAAAGTCTGTTTATGTGGTTCAAAGTTGGTTTAAAGTCTGTAATATGTGGACAATAATACATGCTTGAGAATATTTTTGTGCTGCATCGATATTCTCAAGCATCACAAAAATATTCTCAAGTATGTATTATTGTCCACATATGACACATTTTTATGAGCCAAAGGAAAGTAGTAAATATAACAATGATAAAACCAATGCAATTAGAAAGATGCTAATTATTATGTCACCATCTCAAAGTGCTCCTCTGAATGTGAGATTCCTGTATCTGATGCCTATGACATACTCAAGTAGGGAGCTAATAGACATCTCACATTCAGTAGATGTGAACTAAAATTCTGAATTTTCTTCAAAACCTGCTTTCTTTTATCCCTCACTATCTCACATACTGGCAATGGCATTCTTCTACTTTCTCAGGAAAATATAACTTTAGATTTATCCTTAATATTTTATCTCAGAATTTAAAGCCAATTTATCAACAAACCTTTTGGGCTCTCTATCTCCAAAACATAAATTCTAAATATTCTTTCCAATTACTCCTTGTGAGTGATCTCTTTGTAACCAGGACCCTGGCTCACACAACTTCATACATTCATATAAAATTGGAAATTCTGAGCATTCAGGGGTCATAGAGAAAAGAATAATGTAAAATTTAAAAATATTTAGAACTTAATAAAATTAACCTCAAACTTTCATTTTTCTTATATTTGTACATTTCTAATATTAAACGTGTCAATAGCCATACAGTCTTCTGTAAAAGACGGTGACTGATACACATTTCCCCCAAAATTCTACAGTTCTTTCCTTCTTTATCCTTTAATATGTCTCTCCTTAATTTGAAATTTCATCCAGTACCTCCAGAGATTTGATAAGTTTTCAGGCTTTAGTTGCATACTTATATTGCATTAGTCAGTCATCTGCATGCATCTCAGGAACAAAAGTAATACAGCTTCTTCTGCTAGTGGGCAGCTTCCTGTCTTGTTTGCTGTAAAGCCATTGCTTGCTGCTTTGAAACAGCAGCAAGTATGAGAGTGCTGTCAATCTTCCGATGAGGAATATTTCCCTTAACAATGTCCAATGTATAAGCTAACTCTGTATTTCTATGCCTTTCTGAGCATATAACATATTTTCATTTTGACTTAAAAACATGTTAATCCATTTAGAAGCCATTTTAAACAACAGTTTATTTTATTTTATTATTTTATTTTTTTGAGATGGGGTCTCATTCTGTCACCCAGAATGAGTGGAGGCTGGAGCACAGCGGCATATTAAGCTCACTGCAACCTCCACCTCCCAGGTTCAAGGGATTCTCTTGCCTCAGCCTCCCAAGTAGCTGGGACTACAGGTGTGTGCCACCATGCCCAGCTAATTTTTCTATTTTTGGTAGAGATGGGGTTTCATTATATTGGCCAGGATGGCCTTGAACTCCTGACCTTGTGATCCGCCCACCTTGGCCTCCCAGTGACTTCTCCTCCGGGAGTCACTGCTCCCCGCCACAACAGTTTAACTTTGCATGTGTAACATTAACAATACACATAATTAAACTGATATGATGATACCATGAAGAGCTATGTCCAAGCACATAAGCTCAGTGACAATTACATAATGGCTATTTCCTGGATAAAAACAATTATGAGACTTATTAAAATTTCAGAAACTTTGATAAGTGAAAAATATTTTAATCTTACACTTTATGAAATACAGCACTTTTTCATTTCTCTTCTTGTTATTTTGAAAGACAAAAATAATTTTACTGTTGATTCATTATCATTGATTTACAAATCTTTCCTAGCACTAATAATTTATATCTCTTGCTATTAGATTCACCCACTTTAATTTTGCCTTTAATTTTGTTTTCTTGTGGCAAAATCTGTGTGACATTTTATGCATGAAGAATATGTTTCTTGTTCCTTCATATTTAGATAATAGATGTTTTAAATGTATAATTGTGGATGTTTGAATTTTATTGCAATGTATCTCTGTTTGGATTTTTTTCTTAATTACACTGTTTGGCATTCTGAATAAGGATAATCATATAATTTATCTTCCACACCAGGACACTTTAGGAATAAAAGGGAATATAAAAACAATTTAAATTATTTAGTTTCTTGAAATATATATTTATTAAATGGCAAACGAGTCTTTACTATGTAAGTGGAACTCGCTATTCCTATTCAAAAACTATCTTTAAGAATAAAATTCTTTATAAGTTAAAGCAGCATTTTAAAGTATTTTTATATTGATTAAATGAAAATTAAAAATAACAGGCAGATGCACACCTACAACCATCTAGTCTTTAAAAAGCTGACAAAAACAAGCAATGGGGAAGGATGCCCTATTTAACAAATGATGCTGGGATAATCAGGTAGGCATATGCAGAAGACTGAAATTAGAACCTTTCTTTAACAGTATACAAAAATCAACTCAAGATGCATTAGAGACTTAAATGTAAAACCACAAATGATAAAAATCCTGGAAGAAAAATAGGCAATACTGTTCTGGACATAAATGGGCAAAGATTTCATGATGAAGATGTCAAAAAATTGACAAATGGCACCTAAGTAAACAAAAGAACTTCTGTACAGCAAAAGAAACGATCAACAGAGTAAATGGATAGCTTACACAATGGAAGAAAATATTCACGAGTTATGCATCTGACAGAGGTCCAATATCCAGCATTTACAAGGAACTTAAGTAAACTTACAACAACAAAAAAAAAAATTTTTAAAACTCAGCGAAGAACATGAACAAACATCTTCAAAAGGACACCTCTACCTATGTAACAAACCAGCATAAGCACCCCTAAACTTGAAATAAAAGTTAATGAAAATTAAAATTTTAAGAAATCTTTTAATAATGCATATAATATACTTTAGCCTTTTATTGGATGTATCTAACTTTAGTATTCTGTTAATTATATGTTTTGAAAAATATCTTACTGTGATAATTATTACTAAATTTTAAATACAATTTTCTGATATCTTCAAAGTTTTACTTTATTGTTAGTAAATGTAAAATTGTCAGCACCATTATGGCAACCTGTCTGAAGATTATTTGAATTGAGAAAACATTCTATGTAGATGCTAAGAAATCTTGTAAGTTCAAATAAAATTTCATTAATCAAAAAATATTTTCAGTTTTATTTCCTTATGTAAATGTAAAACATTTCCCCAAGTATTTTGAAAGACAATTACTTTTTGCCTCCATTCAGAGTTGCTTTCTTCAACCATGTCGATAATTAAAGTGTTGATATAAATTATTACTCGGAATATTTTATCAAATGTAAATGCATGCAAAATTGTGGCACTTCCCAATTCATTAAAATATGATACAAAATAAAAATTAATCCAATTAAAACAGAAACGCAATAAAAAATTTAAGTTAATAAAATATGTAATGATAAAATTTCAAAATCTCGTAAACTGTTTGAGCTTTCCTCGTTTCATATGTTCATTTTCTTCTTAGTGTTTTAAGGGAGATATATTGTAGTTTGCCAGCTTTATTTCCAGCAATTATTTTCCGTATTATTTGAATAACATTTTCAATAGATTTAAAGGAAATTGCTATCAAAGTGTAGACAGCTCGACAACAAAAATTAGTTTAGTACCAATTTAAGAAACTTAGTTTCATTTACAAAGCAGATTTTTAAAGCGTCTAACAATTTTGACATTCCAGGGATAATAGGCAGAAAAGACAGAAATCATGTACTCAGCTGCTCACATGTTTGTGTATTCAATTTTGTATCATTATAAAAGTTGTACAGTTACTCTAAATGTGTCTATATAGAATTTATGTAAATTTCTACAATTATAACTCCTATTTGGATTGGTACAAGCTGGAAGCTTGTTTGGACGCAATTATAAATTATATGTGTACCATAGCCAACTCCAAATATGTTTTCAATTGAGAAGTTTCTTAATTAAGTAAGAGCTTTGTTTGTACCATAATACTGTGTTCTGCCAAGATATGTATTTACCTCATCAACACAAATCAATCACTCTGTCTTCAGTGTAGGACTTTTTAACCTGCATTTTTAATACTATAAACCATGATGTCAGATGTTTCATATTCAACAGAATGAAATTCCCATCTTTCCTCTAATACCATATGCTGAATAAGAAAATCAAGCCATCATTAGAATGAACAAATTTTCTATTTGAAGCAACTGCTGACGATGCTGTAATACTGGTACCATTATTCCTTAATTCTCATTCTGCTAATGGAACCAACTCCTAAGAGCCACCCCTATTTATTGGCATCTGACTCATAACTCACCATTTGGGAGTCTCCTTTACTCTCTTTAACCAAAACGGAACTGGAGATAATCTATTTAAATCGTGGTTTATTAGCCCTTAGGATGCAGGTAAGAGAGGCAAGTAGAGGGTATGCTCCAGCAGTCTATTTACCTGCCTGTTTCTGCTGTAACAATGATAGAGAGCATCCCTGTCTTCAGCTGACTCTAATAGGAATTCATGAAATTATTTTATCACAGAAAAATATTATTTATTATTGGCATGAGTTCTATGTCTTTTATTATTTTAAAAAATAACATCTCTTGCCATCTTACTAAGCATTATTTTTCTCGTCATACGGACATTGAGTTTCATGAAAATCTTATCAGAATGCATGGATATGTTAGAGTATTTTACTTGGCTCTTGTGCTAGATAGCTTCTTTTAAAAAAGATGCCTGTGATTATCACAAACCCTCATCCCCCGTGGCCTCATTATGGATCCTTCTTTACAATGTAACTTTGTAGAGCACAAGAAAGAATCTTACACCAGTCCACAGCCAAGTAATCCTTGAATGTGTGTCCAGAAGGAAATATAATTTCTCTTCAACCCTCATAAATTTGCAGTTGAGACAGACCCCTGTAACAAAAGACATATTAACAAGAGAAAAACAAATACATTTATTAATATGTGAAATGCCCATCACGTAGGAGAAACCTCAAAGCAGTTAACTCAAAACGGTGACCGAGAAACTTGGCATTTGTAGCACTGTCAACAAAGAACAATACATGAGTGGAGAAATGACAGGAGAAAGAAAAGCAGCTTGGGGCCTCCCAAAGCAGGAAACTGTGGAAAGTAAATGCTTGGGAAGAAACTAAGGAGTAAGATTTGTTTGTAGATTCCTCTGGTGCCATCTCTGAGCTGATGAGTTGTCTACAGTAAGGGAAAATTTATATTCTGTCTTCGGGCAGAAAAGGGGGAAGGCTTAATTGCCTTTAGCTCAAAACTAATTTTTATGTCAATAAGACATATTTTAGGGTGACACATTCTGGTTTCCTTCATATGCAGGAAAGCTTCAATAAGTTCAACAGTGCCACCTCCCCTACTGTCCGTGGGCCTGTTGACTCTTGAGCAACCATAAATGTGTATTACATTTTAAAAACAAAGTTTGGGAGTGTTTTTAAGACACTAAAAGCTAAATAATACATAACAATTGACCAGATTTGCTATAGGTGCATGGACATATGTGAATAGATGTCTGTTGCACAAAACATTTCTAAAAATATGCACAGTAAAATGATATTGATTATTATT
>NW_022437047.1:5630095-5675954 GCF_009761245.1 Sapajus apella
CCTTGTTGGCTAAAATATCATTAAATCCACATGACCATATATCAAAAAGTCTACCTGGAAAGTAGTGGGACATCTTCAACATTTACAGCAGCCTTGACCCTAGACAAAACTGTGAAGGAAGTAAAGCCGGGTTGATTTCTGCGGTTTGTCAACCCTGCTCTGCTGCTTCTTCATGAATCTGACTCTTGGAATGCGAACATCATGATTTCTGCTTGGCATCACAGGGAGCTCCTTCTCCTTCCTTCCCTCCAAGAACATTTGTGAGTACCTAGTGCATGTCAGTCATTGTTCTAGGTTTTGAGGACAAAGGTAGGGGCAAAAACAGATGCTGTCTCTGTTCTCACAAAGTTTATATTTTAGTGTGAGTACAAAAATTAAATAACTGATGAAGCAAATAACAGATAATACCAAACTGAAAAACAAAGTCTTCTGGAAAAACCTATCATAGTCAAGGAAAGCACAGAACACTGGGAATTGCCGGCTGGCAACATGGGAGGGTGAGAGGGAGCATGGCGAAGTGGACACTCAGGGAAGGTTTACCTGAGGACATGAGAAAGTTACCCAGGAGACGAAATAAGGCAAGAGGAGTAGGAAAAAACTAGGCAAAGCTTTACAGAAAATGCCATTCCAAGCAAAGAGAATGACATTTACAGACAAAGATGTTGAAGGATCCAGAGTCTGTACTCTTCAGAGTAACAGGACTATAAACCCCTCCTTTTCTGCTTCATTCTTCTAAAGAACATTACACTATTAATGTATTATAATTATTATTTGATTATGTGTTTTACTACTTGTCTATCCTCTCTATATTTAAGATCTATCAGAAAATTGATTTCTTTGCTACACATACTTCTACATTCAATTCGTGAAACATTTTCTGTTTTTGTTTGTTTAAGAGAAAGGGGTCTCGCTATATTTCCCAGGCTGGTCTTGAACTCCTGGCCTTAAACGATGCTTCTGCCTCAGCCTCCAAGTAGCTAGGACTATAAGTGTATGCCACCACACTCAGCCCCGGAACATTTTCTGACATCCAGTAAGTGCTTAAGAAATATTTATTAGCTGGATGACTGAATGAATAAGGTGATGCTGGAAGGTCCCAGGACCCCAACAACTCAGGATCCTGTAGGCTGTGTTAGAAACTTGTTTCTATCCTAAGAGTCATAAGAAGATGCTGAAGGATTCTAAATGGAGGGCATAGCCATTTATACATTCATGTGTTAGATATATTTACTGAGCACTTCATCTGGTAGAGATATCCTACTAGGCAGGTTCACATTCAAAGGCAAACTATTATTTGCATCTCTGAATTTTGGAGGTGCCAGGCACACTGGCAAGTAAGAAAGAGTAACGTTTTCTAAGTAGGGATATGATTGGAGTAACAGGAGGCAAAGAGACAGAACTTTTAGACAATAAGCCCCAAAAGAATGAAAGAGCCCAAGGAAGTTAATGGCCTTCACATGCTGTTCAAGCCTCACCTGTGGCAGTAATTAAAGCACTTAGGAGACAATAGTGGTAGGGCAAAAGATTGTCTAATTGAAAGGAAAATTATTTGGAAACTAGAAAGTGGAGACCCCAGGAAATGTTCCCAGGAACCTAAACTATATCCTTAAAGAGCAAACATGCCCAAGAGCTACCTAGCTGTGTTCACATATTAGTATGCAAAGCACTTGTATATGCTAATATCATTTATTCTATGTGTTGCTGGTCAGAAGGATAGGGAAGAAAGCAGTCTTTATCTAGCATCTACTACATACAAGAAATTATCCACATATTATCTCATTTAATATTCACAGCAATGTGACAGTTGTGTGCTACTTCTATCCTCATTTCCACGTGGAAGACATAGACCGGGCAATGTTCCCAAGGCATTGTTTAGTAAGTGATTGAACGAAAATGTACACTCGTATCTCTTATGGAAAAATCAATGAATTTCCTGCTGTTCCTAGTTCTTGGGTGGAGGAAGAAGAGTTAGGGAAGAAAGGGGGAAAAAGAAAAAGAAGAAGTGGAGGAGAAGGAAGACATGTAGCAGAGAGAGGACATGTAGCAGGGAGAAGACATTAGTGAGACTGAGAAATCATCCCACTAGCTTGAGTGAGATCCTCTACTTTAATCAGGGTTAAAGAAAGGTAGGAAACAACAAAATAGTAAATTTATGTTAGGCTGTGTGCCCGATCCACAGAAATACAGAAGCTTATGACATAATATGTCTGTTCCAGGAAATGAAAATAAAATAAAACAAACAAAAGCCTTTGAGCAGCAAGGAGAGATGACAATAGAATAAAGAAACCTTCAATTTTAGAAGGAAAGAAACCTCCAATTTTACAGCTATTCTGAACTAGGCAGCGCTGATGGACAGGCGAGTCAGAGGCTCTCACTGCGATCCCCACCTCTGCCCTGTGAGTTCAGAACAGACACTGCAGCCCTAACGCATTACACATTCTAAGATGGTAAGTGAAGGTGACATTGGAGCATGTCATGGTGTTTGGGCTGCTGTAAAAAAACACTGTAGACTGGGTGACTTACAAACAACAGAAATTTAGTTCTCGCAGTTCTGGAAGCTGGAAATCTAAAATCAAAGCATTGGCAGATTCAACGCATGATGAGGACCCATTTCCTGGTTCATAGGCGGTGTCTTTTTGCCGCGTCCTCACATGGTGGAAGGAGCGAATAAGCTTCCTCTGGCCTCTTTTATAAGGGTAACCCCATTCGTGAGAGATCTGCCTTCATGACCTGACCACGTCCCAAAGCCCCTACCTTCTCTTAATACCATCACCCTGAAGGTTAGATTTCAAAATGTGAATGTAGAAGGAGGAGGAATAAACTTTTAGAACATAACAGATAGTATGATGGTACACCGAAATAAGTTGAGTAAACATTCTGTGCAGTGGGGCAGATGTTTACAGGGAGGTATCAAATATATGAACGTTTGTTTTTCTGAGAAAAATCCAGAAAGGTGTAGGAGAATTCCTCATAAACCATGCTACAGTCCCTAAACAGGTACTCAACTTCTGCCAGTCCCAATGACCTGCTGTGTGGAATCGAGAGACTTGCATTTCCTTAGTGTCCAGATCCCAGAGGCAATTTGGGAGAGCAGTAGCTAGTGCTATAGAAATGGGGATATTATAAAATAGTCAACAAGTAAAAATACAGTTGAAGTTAAAATTTGTGTGTCTAATAATTTTTCAGTTAAACAGTGAAGAATTTAGAAAATATTTTGCACCTGAAATTCAAATTTGACTGGGCATCCTGATTTTATCTAGCAGTCCTATTCATAGTTCATCTGAATTTTGGGCATCTGCAGTCAGACTAAGAAATCTCCGCATGAAGGAGAAACCTGACATGGATCAGTGTGGAATGCAGAATGGCAGGGGCCTCTGTGGACTGTCATGGTGGGAGACAATGCAATCAGGAGGCCTAGCCCTGTGTGGTGGCTTTCAGAGAAGAGAGATCACCTTGAGGAGTGAGACACATACTGAATATACGGTAATGGTCTGGAGTCTGCATCCAGGCCTCAATCTGGCCAGCTGGCCTGCAAAACTCCCTCAGTAGGATTGAGGGGGCAGGCAGAGAACAACAAAGCAGTCTGAAGCTAGGTCAGGGTCTTTGGAAGGCAGAACCATGGAAGTATCTGAAAGGAAATGGACAAATTTGATGGGAAAAGTTAAAAATTACCCTGGTGATTGAGCCTTCAATCATGGTGGTCCTAAAAGTCACTGAGGAGTCAGTTTTAAAGTGAAGACCCAAATATGACTATTATAGTGGAATTTCCCTCAGGTACACCAAGCTCAGAATTCTGACAATCCCCCAAAGAAGTTGGGGTAGAGTTAATATTAGAGTCACACTGCATTTTAGTTATACATTATTGAAGTAGAAATTAACTGAAATAGATTACGTTCAGTTCATTTCATTACTTCGAGGCAGGTATTAACTACTGAGTTCTGGTTTGTCATTATTTCTAAATAAAGAATGTCTTCTGCTGGTGTTAAAGAAAACTACCTAAAATACCCACAACTCACAGGGCAATTGCAGCCAAAATTATTTTGCCACATTGCCAAATGTGCCTGAACAGCGTGCTCCTCTTTGGTGTCTCTCCCACGTATCTCCCTGCTTGCCTGTTCATTTAATGTGGCCCAAGCAAAGCCAACTTTGTTTGGTTTGAGCTTAATATCTAGACGACCAGCAAAATGTATGTGAGAAAGAAAACCTGGAACCTTAAGTGACCCCTCTTGTGGGATTTTTTTAAAGAAAATTTTATGTTTGTATAACAAGAACCCATTGAATGTTTAGGGAACTTTGATAAGAGGCAAAACCATAATAAATATTATGACTTATTAACAGTTATGTTGCTTACAAGTTGCCTGGTACAGGCAAAAATTGTTTTTCTTCTTCTGATACTGGATTACTCTAACTTGACTCCTATGTGTTACCTAAGGTCTTGAAACCACTGGAAAATAACTGTTAGGAAATTTGATGAGAAATCCTGCCAGGAGAAGTGAAGACATCTCCGTAGCAGCACAAGTGAGACTCAGAGCCAGCTAAACCAGAGACTGTCCAGGTTCTGAAGAGGACAAAAGCTGCCTTTAAAGTTCTTTAATCTTATGACAGTGTCTTATTAAATAAAAAAAATTTGACTCAAAAATGAATTCTACCAGACAAAAAAAATTTTATATGCATAGAGTAGGGTCCAAACAAATGTGATAACAGCAAAGATGTCACCAACTTACTATGGTTTCAATGTTTACCAGTGTAGGCCACTTCACGATTAATGTGTTACCTATTCCCATTCACTTCCAAAGTGAGGTACAAGGTTAGCAGACGAGAACCAGATTTGGAATCAAAATCCGATGCTAAGATGCCCTTGCCTGGCAATAACTGCTAAGGTGAATTGAACAACTGTTATGTGGCCAGGCAGTTCCTATGCATTGCATGAAGCTACAGTGATGTAATTCCTCTCAGTCTCCTATGGGTTAGGCAGGATGATTTTCTCATTTCAGAGACAAAAAGGAAAATCGTTTTTCCAAGGCAAATGATGCTGATAAGTAAGAAAACAGGAAGGTCTCTCATCCTCTTTGGACCTTAGTTCCTGTATCTATATAATCTAAATAAGAATAATAAAAATAATAAGAATCGACACGTCACATAGCAATTTGAAAGTTTAAATTTCCTTTTGATTTCAAAACCGACTTGAGATAGGCATTATCCCTTCAAGTTGAGAAAACTGAATTGAAGTCACAAGGTCACAAGGTAAAGGACACAGCTGAGACTCAGATGTAGAGAAACAGACAAAGAAGAAATTGTACTCAGAGACCACCACTGAAGCACCACCTTTGCTGCCATACAGAGTTTTTATGAAGCTCAAAACGAAGCCAAAGGAAAACAGCAAGGAGAGTTACCAACATGCACTCTCTGTCTTCCTGCAGTTTTATTCCCCCATTAATTATCGGTACCCTTCATCATAGTGACGCAGGATGTTTCTATGAGTTCTTCGCAGGACTTGTGAGAGGGTGCCTCGTTTACCCAGCCCAGAGCTTTCAACTTTTTGGGAGAGGGAGTGTGTTAGCAAATGAGGCAGGAACTGGAGTGCATGAATGCTGGAACCAGCCAGACACTTTGGTGCCAGCAGGAGCGGACTCCACTCACTTGGACCCACTGCATTTCACCCTTCACAGGAGGGAGCTCACAAGTGAATGGGTGTAAGAGCCAGGGCGAGTGCTTTTGGGTGCCGGTAGGAGCAAACTCCATGCAGGCCCTGCAGCAGCCTCTACGTGGGGTGCCTTCAACCCCTGAAGCCCCAGAGGGAGTGTTACAGTGTTCTTTTAGCTTTGCTTAAAAGATGGCTTAAGGGTTAACAGGTCAGTGGGCCCTCTGCCTTTTCACATGAGGCAACGGCCCTCTGCCAGCAAGGGCAAAGGGTCAGTTTAACAGCCTTTTGCATCTGCACTTGTGTCTCCCAAACTCTTGTCTGGCATCTGGGAAAAATGAGGCCGCACAAACAAATTGAAGAATGATAAATGTGGGGGATTTTATTTCCAATGAAAGTGTCACTCGGCAGGAAGAGGAGCTAAATAGGGAACAGGGAGGGAAGATAACATTCCCCTGAAGTCTGGCCATCTCCAGCCAGATTCTTCTCCAAAGTTACGCTGTCAAGCTGTCCCTCTGAAGTCAAGCCAATTATCTCTGATTTCCAGCCATAGTCTCCAACATCCAGTTGTTTCTCCTCTCTGGTGGCTGAGTCTGGGGTCTTTATAGGCAAAGATTAGGGGGTGGAAGAAGGCCGTGTGTATTTGAGGAAAAGGCAACATTCAAGTGGGAAAACAGGGATATAAGCTCACATTTTGGGCTGCGGTCTCAGGGTTTTTGGCTTGAGGGTGGAGCTTCACCAGGGACCTGCCCTTTTCTGCCTAGAATTTCTCTGCCTCCTTTCTCTTTCATTTCCCCACTCTGAAAAGGCACATCTCACTGACATTAGAATACAGACAATGACCAGTCCTAGCTACTTCCTGCTGACAGGAGTCATTGTTTGGGGAGGACAGTAGTCAGATTTCTCCCGAAGGTCTACCTAAGATTCCCCAGCACAATGTAGCCATTCTCTAAGGCTCCAGATGCCTGAGCATTTAGAGTTTCTTGGCCTCTAGGCAAGAAGAAACAAATTTTACAATATTAGGTATGCACAGATCAAATAATGTGTATTATATAAAAAAGATTAAAAGGAAAGAATATAGGTCCAAAGATGACAGAAATAAGAAGTGAAATATACTAATCACAGAATGAAGATGAAACAGCAAGCATAGGTAAGGCTATAAATGGGATATTCATGGAGGGTTAATTATTAACACTTACCTTTTGTGATTTTTAGCTTGAGGTCCCGAATCCCTTCACAGTACTTTGGGTGCTTTTCTGGGATGAGGAAGGTAACTCTGTCAATTTCCCAGGCCTTTATCCAGGTATAATGAATCCAAGAATTGATTCCAGTGACCTTCACTGCCATAGGAGTAGAAAGAAGTACAGTATAAGGTCCCTCCCAATCCAGGTTTATAGAGGGAGAACGAGAAGGAAGTACTTTCACTGGTACTTCTCCTGGGGTTGTAGTTCATGGTATTGGGCCTCTGAAAGATGTTTCAGTTCCTATTGAAAATGGCCCAAATGCGTTATATATTTAATCAAATCAGAGGTTTCTTGGTCTAACAAGAAAATTATTGGTGAGAGAAGGCCATCCATACATTGTCTCAAAGGAACTCAAATCCAGCCTTCAAGGAGTGCTTCTGATACATGGTAGAACTATGGAGAGAAGGGTAGTTCCAGGGGAGGTGAGTCCCCTGAGACAATTTCTTGAGGTGCCTTTTGATAGTATCATTTGTCTTTTCTACCTTTCCTGAGGATTGTGGTCTCCAAACACAATGAAGATGGTACTGTATGCCTACTGGCTCTGAGACCCCCTGGGTGACAGCTGCCTTGAATGAGGAGTCATCTTAACCCTGGAGGTACTTAAAGACTCCAAAGCAAGGAATTATCTGATCTACTAGTATTTTTATCACCTCAGAAGCTTTCTCTGTTCAACATGGAAATGCTTCTGCCCAGTTAGTGAAGGTATCTATCCATATTAGGAGGTACTGGATGCCTTTTGACTTTGGCATAAAATTTATTTTCCAGTCTTGCCTGGGTAGCTTCCTGTCCTTTGGATTCTTGGGGAAATATGCTGTTGGTTGAGCAGATTATTTTTAAGGCAGGCAGGTCTTGCAAGCATTAACAACCTGTTTAACCATTTGTATCAGGTTTTTACCTGAGAACATTCTCTGGGCCAATTGATAGGTTTTATCTTTACCTTGGTGGAAGGCCTGGTGAAGACTTTTAAGAACTTTCCATTGGTTGGCAGCTGGTAGATGAAGGTTGCTGTCCTCTGACTGTAGCTATCCTGAGGTCTAAAGGATGTATCCCTGCAAGGTGGCCCATTCTATTTCCATAGGAGAATATCGAGGGTTATTTCTCTTATGGGGCCCTTTCAGATCAGTGGGGCTTCAAGTGGATTGGGAATCTACCCTCTCACTGCTGACTTAGCTGCTTGGTCTGCCAACCTATTTCCTTTAGCTATTTCATCTGTCCCCTTTTGGTGGCCTTTACAATGTATTAGTGTCATTTCCCCTGGGATGAAACAGAGGGTAATAGTCTGCCAACTTTCTGATGGTATTTGATGGGAGAACCATTACCTGTGAGGAAGTTCTTCTTTTTCCAGATAATGGCATGGGCATAGAGAACTAGGAAAGTGTACTTAGAATCAGTACAAATGTCAACTGCTTTCCCTTTGCTTAATTTAAGTGCCCTTGTGAGAGCAATTAGCTCGGCTACTTGAGCACTTGTGCCTGAGGAGAGAGATGCACTCTCAACAATATCATCAGAGTAATTATTTTATACCCTGATTTATAGTTCCCTTGTTCTCCAAAAGAACTTCCATCTCTAAAGAGAATCCAGTGTGGGTTCTCTGAAGGGGTTTCCTTGAGGTCCTCTCTGGCTGCATAGGTTTGTACTACTATCTGTTTACAGTCATGTACAAACTCCCCAGCCTTCTCTGGGAGGAAGATGGCTGGATTTAGGGAAGAACACATTCTCAGTTATACTGCAGATCCCTCTAATAGCAGAGCTTGGGACCTGAGGAGAAGGTTTTCCATTAGCCAGGGACTCACTTTAGAAGACAGCAGTCGGTCTACATTACCTGGAGTATAAATGGTTAAGTTATTCCCCACGGTTAACTTAGTAGCCTCTGGTACCAGCAAGGCTACTGTTGCAACTGCCCAGAGGCAGGCTGCCCATCCTTTGGCTATCAAATCAAGCTTCTTATTTAGGTAGCCTATGGGCTGCTGGGCTGGACCCTGGGCCTGAGCTAAAACTCCCAGGACCATTTTCCTCCTTTCTGACGCATAAAGGTTAAACATCTTCCCTATGGGAAGACTAAGGGCGGGTGCCTTAAGCAGGGCTTGTTTTAGTTGATCGGAGGCCTTTCTAGCCTCAGGTTCCCAAATTAGAGAGTAAGTTTTAGCTTCCTGAGTCTCCTTTATTAGGTGATTTAAGGGACGAGCTATTTCACCATACTCATGTATCCATAATCTGCAGAATCCTGTAATGCCTAAGAATCCCCTTAGTTGCTTGAGGGTTATGGGGAGGGAAAAGGAGGAGATGGGCTTAATCCTTTGTTCAAGCAATACCCTGGTCCCCTCTGACAAGCCAGATCTAGGTACTTCACTGAAGTCTGAGAGAACTGAGCTTTAGATTTTGAAACCTTATATCCTCTGTTAGCCAGAAAATTGAGACGAATTTGGTTGCCCTCCTGAGAGATTTCTTCAGTTGAAACACAAAGGAAGATGTCATCTATGTATTGTAAAACATTTAACTTGAAGATAAAGGAAGTTGGAGAGGTCTCTAGACAATGCCTGCCTATACAAGTGGGAGTTGTCTTGGAATCTCTGAGGTAACAACATCCAGATTAACTGGGTGGTTTGGTTAGAGGGATCCTGAAATGTAAAGAAATACTGGAAGTCAGGATGCAATGGTATGCAGAAAACATCCTTTAGATCCGGGAGTATGAACCACTTAGCTCAGATATTTGGGTATATGGATTGGGAACCACTGGGTGAACTGGAACCATGACATTATTAACAAGGTAGAGGTCCTGAGCTAGTCTCCATTCCCCATTGGGTTTTTATACCTCCAATATCAGGTTATTACAAGGGCTGTGGCAGGATTTAAGGAAGCCCTGCAATCTTAAGTTATCAATGATGGCTTCTAGCATTTTCCTAACTTCTGGTTTCAGGGGATATTTTTTTCTGGTTAGAAAATGAGATTGGACCTCGAACTGTATGGTGGTCGTGGCTCAGCCAATTTTCCCTTGAATTGCCCACACTTCTGGATTAATATCACCTCCAGTAGAGGGAGACAAAGAGTTTGTCCTTGGGCCATCAGGATGGTATTCCCCATATGGGCCAGAATATCCCTGCCCAACAGAGGAGTTGGGCTTTCAGGCATAACTAGAAAGGTATGGTGAACAAGAGGTCTCCCCAACTACAACTAAGGGGTTTGGAAAACTACTGGGTTAAAGGTCTTCCTGAGATTCCCCTTACAGTTGTGCTAAGAGAGGAGAGGGGGCCTGGCTTGGAAAGGAGAACTGGGAGAGTAGCCCTGGGGTCCAGAAGGGGATCCACTTTCCCCACTTCGACGTATAGAACTGTCCAGGGCTCCTGGATGGTAATGGTGGTCTGCATCACCAGAGCCAGAGAGAGGAGCTCCTGGACACTTCAGTACTGCTGGACCATTTGGGAGACTGGCTCTGGGCCCAGTGACCACTGTCTCCAGAAACAGTCCACCTTCCAGTGATCCCAACTGCAGATTGGACAGGGTCGAAGTGCGTTCCTAATGCTGCCTGGGCAATCCTTTCTAAAATGCCCTGGCTTACCACATCTATAGCGGTTAACAGGTGCATCTCAGGGAATCTGGGGTTTGTGGACTTGCATGGTGGCCATTGAAGCCTCTGCGTCTTTCCTGTGTCTTCTCTCTCTCTCTCTCTCTCTCTCTGTCTCAGGTCTCCCTATCTCTATAATAAAAGAATGAGGTTCTCTAAAGTACTACCTGGTCCCAAGGCCTGTTTCTGTAGCTCCCTCCTGATACCAGGGGCTGCCTGATAAATGAATTTATCCTCTAGGATTAGTTGTCCCTCAACTGAATCGGAAGACAGAGAGGTGTGATTTACCAATGCCTCCCTTCACCTTTCCAAGAAGGCAGTGGGATTCTCATAAAACCCCTGGTCTATCATGGATGTATCACGGTATACCATGAGAGGGTTAGTTCTAGTCCTGTGTAAGCCCTCCATTATGTGCACCTGGAAGTATCTCCTCTTCCATTCTCCCTTCTTGTCACTGGGATCCCATTTAGGGTCACTTAATGGTACTGTTTCTTTTCCAGGTGGATAAAATTTTACCCCTTCCCTGACACTACTTGTGATACAAAGCTCATCCCCATATCTCTCTGCTGCTTGCAGAGCAGAGTGCTTCTCAGTATTAGTCAGGGTTTTCAAACATAACATAATGTCTTTCCAAGCAAGTTGAAATACTTGGGTTAAATCCTGGAAAGCTTCTATGTATCTGTCAGTCATTTGAAAACTTGCCAAGATCCCCTTCAATTTGCTTTAAGTCCTGTAGAGAGAAAGGAAGCGGGACCTCACTGGGGCCAAATTCAACAGGCATCAGTTGGAGGGGAAAGAATGACATTGAGCCTTGTCTAGGCTGAGGATTTCTAGGAGGGCTCAAACAACAGAGAGAAACTGGATAGAGAGGTTGAGGTGGAACCAGAGGAGCACGGCTGGAGAGAGCTGGCTACCCCAGTGTAGGTGCCTCTGGGGCTTGTATATTTAGTTCCCTGGGATTACTCCTTGCAACCTCTCCTGAGATGGAAAACAAGGGGACTGGCAAAGGTCTGGATTACCATGCAAGGTAAAGAGCTCCTGCATATATGGCGCCTCAGAACCTTTGCCCTCATGTTTACAGAAAAGGTCCAGTTGCAGGATGGTATCAAAATGAATGGTTCCTTTTAGAGGCCAAGCCAGTCCTTCCTGCAGATTATAATTTGGCCAAAACTTTATGCAAAAGACTATGAAGCATTTTTTTTCCTCCAGACTGTGAGGGTCAAAGCAGTCCTAGTGATTCAGGATACACTCCAGAGGAGTATGGACTGAGAATGGTGAAGATTGCTCGTTGCTCATTCTGAAAGAGAAGGTAATAGGCATTCCTCAATTCCCTTTCCTCTTTCAGTGAAACTTGGCTTGTGTGGGGGAGAGAAAATGGGTACCTCCTTTTCTCTTCTATCTTTTTATCCCCACGTCCTGGCAACTTTAGATGGACACCACCCATGGAAACCATTGCGGCCTGAGCCCATGAAGAAGGGAAGGTCTAGAGAATAGGGGGTATCCGTGCTCACCTGTGACTCCATCCCCACTACTACTGGCAACCTTTGGGTTCCCTGGGCCTTATCTATGCCATGGAGCAGGGCCTCCTTCCTTGAAGCAAGGGCTTAATCAGCAGGAATTACTCTTGCTCATTGGCACTGTGCCTGTTGCCTCTCTTTGGAACCCTTAGATCTGGTTTTTCTTTCTAGGGCTTCAACTTAAAGTTTGGAATTGAGTTTGGGACAAAAAGGTGTCTCAGCGGGTGTATGGATTTATTTAGATGAAATCCCTCATAGCCCTTGCCAGATTTTCAGTTATTAGCCAGTGGGGTCATGCCTCTGCTGCTTGCCTATCATAAACAGAGAGCTGAGGTAGAAAAAGGACCCTCTTACAGAGAAAAGAAAACAAGATAAAAACAGCTTAAGGAAGGGAAGAACATCTTGCTCTATGCAAATGGATTCCTTCATTCACTTCCTCTGATTTGGATTGAACTGGAACCCTTGGCCAGGGGAGGAAAGACTTCATGGGCACATGGTGGGAATAAATGACAAGCAGAAAATGCTGGCCAACTGGCCATATGATGCCCTTGGTGCCCGAGACTGCTCTGGAGCCTGGACAGCAGCCGTGGTTCTCTCGGGCCCCATGTGGCCATCAGGTGTGGCAAATGCATGCTGTGGACATGCTCAAGTCCCCAGCAAGGAAGGGAGAGGGTGAGGAGGGAAGCTGCTGTGTGCTGTGCATCTGTGGCTATTGGGGTGGGGGTGTGGATGGCACCTCTAAGAACAGACGGAAATCACATTGTTCTGAATTGTGTATCTGATGGCTGGGCCAAAGTCTCATTCTACTTAGTAACATTTCTGCAGTTTGCGGCAATATCCTTATAAAAGAAGAAACAGACATTTCAAACTGCGAACGAAGAAAGGGAAAGGTGCCATAGAAAAGTCTGGGGGTCTTGGCTGACGCTAGTGGTAGGTCACAGACAGAGTCCAGTCCAGGCACCTTCTGGCAACACCGAGGAGTGGTCTGGGCCAGATGCCATCAATTGCCCCAGGACTTTACTCCAGTCCCATGTAATGGCGAGACCTCTGCATGGGAAACAGAGCCAACATTCCTTTCACTTGAAGGAAAGAAAGAGGTGGCAGAGTTGCATCCTGACCTCTGCAAGTGGCGTAGCTCAGAAAAAAGTCTGAGGACAAGGAGTCTTGGGAAAAAGCGAAGGGACAGATCCAGCAGATCCGCATTTGCTCATCTTTCTGACATACTTCAGACAGGCCCCCCAGATGAAGCACGTTATTTCCCTGACTCCTTTGCTGGACTCACAAAGGAGGTGCCTCATTTACTCAGCCTGCAGCTCTCAACTTCTCATGAGAGGGAGTACGCAGTGAATAAGGCAGGACAGCACAAGTGCTGGAATCAGCTGGCCACTTTGGCACCATCAGGAGCTAACCCCCCTCATGTGGACCTGTTGCACCTCACCCCTCATGGGAGGAAATGCCCAGGTGAGTGGGTGCAGGAGTTGAAGAGAGTGTTTTGGGGCACTGGCGGAAATGAACTCCACGTGGGTCCTGCAGCAGCATCTATGGGGAGTGCCTGCAATCCCTGAAGCCCCACGGGAGTGTCACAATGCTCTTTTAGCTCTGCTGTCTGCGGATTGCTTAAGTGTTAACAGCTCAGTGGGCCCTCTGTCTTTTCACGTGAGGCAGGTGCCCTCTGCCAGCAAGGGCAAAGGGTCAGTGTGACATCATTTTGTATCTGCACTCATGGCTCCTGAGCTCTTGTTTGACATCCAAGAGAAATGAAGTCACACAAATGAATTGAAGAATGATAAACATGGGGGATTTTATTGCCAATGAAAGTGGAAGAGGAACTAAATAGCAGATGGGGCAGAAAGATAATCTTCCCCTGATTTCTGACCGTCTCTGGCCAGATTCTTCTCCAAAGTTAGGCTGTCAAGCTGTCCTTCTGAAGTCAAGCTGCTTCTCTCTGATGTCCAGCCATACTCCCTGACATCCAACTGCTTCTCCTCTCTGCACGCAGGATGAGTATGGGGTCTCTACAGGCACACACTGGAGAGTGGGGCAGGCGACAGGGAGTTGAGGAAAAGGCAACATTCAACTGGCAAAACAGGGATATAAGTTCTCACTTTGGGCCATAGTCTCAGGATTTTTGGCTTGAGGGTGCAGCTTTGCCAGGAACTTGCCCCTTTCTGCCTAGAATTTCTTTCCCTTCTGTCCCTATCAATAGTTAGTATGGCTGGGCACAGTGGTTCACGCCTGTAATCCCAGCACTTTGGAAGGCTGAGGCAGGCCAATCAGGAGGTCAAGAAGTTGAGACCATCCTGGCCAACATGGTGAAACCCCGTCTCTACTAAAACTACAAAAATTAGCTGGGTGCGGTTGCACACACCTGTAATCCTAGCTACTCAGGAGGCTGTGGCAAGAGAATTGCTTGAACCTGGGAGGCAGTGGTTGCAGTGAGCCGAGATTGCGCCACTGCCCCCTAGCCTGGCAACAGAGTGAGACTCTGTCTCAAAAAAAATAATAATACCTATTCAAATTTATTTATATTTCTATATTTTGTAATAATTTTATCATATGTAATTTCAGTGCTTCTGTGGAATTAAGAGTGGTCAAACCGTCAAATAAAGAATACCAGGAACAAACCTGTAGTTGAATGAGTTAAGTTTATTAAGTTGCTGTGACAAGGGAGAATGGACAAAAGAATCATGGTGCATTTCAATAGGAAGGAGATTTTCATGGTTGAGCTCATACCGGGTAATTCTGAAATAGAGATGGGAGGATCGGCTTTGAACTGCGTATATTCATGAAGCAATTTTGCAGCTGTAGAGTGGCTTTAGGAGTAGTATTGTTGCATGCTGGCTTTGCCAGCTGCTTTGTCTGTGTCTGCTGTGTTGGCTACAATCTGATTCTCAACAGGGCTGATTTTTGCCTTTCTCGATTCTGGATGATTTTACATTTTCAGGTAAGAAGATTATTACTCGAATTCCCGTGTTGCTCATAAATCCATCCTTCGTGGGTATTTCACTGTCCAGTTGCTAATACAACACCAGTTCTATATTAAGACATAAACAAAGTCTTAATCAGTATAATTAAATTTTAAAGCCATATTGAATGATAAAAAATATAATAAAGCTAAGAATCAGCATAAGAATTTAAATAAATTTTGAATGCTATAGTATTGTCTAAGATGTTCTATATACAGTTCAGGAAAAAAAGATAATCAAAACAGGAACTATAATATATTTACAAAATAAAGATAATAACAACACTTTCTACCAAAATGTAAGCTATGTAGCCCAACTTTTCTTTAGTGGATAATCCATATCTATAAATTGTTTATGATTAAATATGAAAAATAAAATTAAACAAGGAATTTGATGTAAAGCTTTTGTAAAGTAAAAATTAATACTTTTATGGAAATGAGAAGAAATCATTAAGGGCAGAGCACAAACAGTTAGAAAAGAGATATTGAGTAGAATTTATGAAAATACCCAGAGCATATTATTTAAAAAACTAGCCCAATAAAAATATATTACTTGCAAGCCTAATTAAGAGAAAAGATGAGATTACCTTTAACATTAAGCATTTTAAAAATTTAATTAACTAATAATAAAAGAATGCATTCTTAATGTCCTAGGGAATAACCAAATATCTCAGAACATGGAGGAAACCTTGAGATTTTTAATACTGCCTTGAATTCAAGATACTATTCCGGAAAGTTCATTTGCATTTTGTAGTTCAAGCTTATTTTTGAGAAATTAAACTCTTTATTATTTATGTAATTTTGTATAACACATACACACATATCTATATTATATATATTTTTAAATATTTTACATCCTGCTTTTAAACCCAATGAATATTTTTCATATGTATAGCATGAAAAGTTTATAAAATATACAATTTAATATCACATGTATATATACATGCACATATATATTTGTTAAAATAGGTAATAACAAAATGACAAAGTGAGTACTGGTGCAAAATTATATTTTTCTACAGGTATGTAGAGGCCTTTGAAGATGATAGCATTATTATCTTTGACCTTCATTCCATGGTGTGATTTTATTTAACAGCAGCATCAATAAGTGAATTGCATGGAGCTTAAGTTTACTTTTAACATATCCACAATTTGATTTGGTGGCAAACCATCCTTTCTTTAAATGTACACTTAACATTTTCTCAATTTTAAAAAATATGCAGTCATGTGTCACATAATGAGGGAATGTGTGCTGAGAGATGCGTCATTAGGTGATTTCCTTGCCATGCAATCATAGGGTGTACTTACACAAACCTAGATGGCGGAGCCTATGCACCCTAGGCTGTATGGTATAGTCCATTACTCCTGGGCTATAAACCTGTACAGCATGTTACTGCACTGAATACTGAGGCAGTTGTAAGCCAATGGTAAGGCTTTATCTAAACATATGTAAACCTAATGTAATGTAATGATGTTGGCAATTCGAATATGCCAAAGATAAGTCATAAAATGTTTCCTTTAAGTGAAAAGGTGAAAATTCTCAACTTAAGGAAAGAAAAATATGGTGTTTGGTTTGCTAAGATCTACAGTAAAAATAAGTCTTCTATCTTTGAATGTATGAACAATATATTGCTTTACTGGTGCTATTTTGTCATTAATGCTATTAATCTCTTACTGTGCCTAATTTATAAATTAAACCTTACCATAGCTTTGTGTGTACAGGAAAAGCACAATGTACAGAGGCTGCGGTGCTTTCCACGGTTTCCGGCATCTGCCGGGGGTTTTGGCAGGTATCCTTCATGGTTAAGGGGAGACTGTATACATTTCCATTGAGAGTTTCCAGATGAACTCAGCTTCTTCAGCTGTGTCTGCTAGTGACCGGTCACTGCCCTTCCATGTCTATAACAGGGGCCAAGGGAAGCTTCCCCTTCGTCCTCTGAAGGTTTACTAAAAATCACTGACCAAAAGCAAAGTAATAAAATAAAAAGCAGACAAATTTATTTGATCACAGTTTTATGTGACATGGTAGCCTTCAGAATTAAGACCCAAAATACAGGGAAATTGTCCTTTATTATGCTTAGATTCAACAAAGTATGGACAACTATGCAGAAATATGATTGGACAAAAGGGGTGTGATCTAATGTGAGTAGACTTAGTGGGGAAACCCAGCAAGGGCTTCTTGTTTAGATTTTTCTTGGCCTCTCCTGTGCAGCATTCCTTCCTTTGAGCATGGGGCAGTATC
Organism: Sapajus apella; assembly: GCF_009761245.1. Classification (NCBI taxonomy): domain Eukaryota; kingdom Metazoa; phylum Chordata; class Mammalia; order Primates; family Cebidae; genus Sapajus; species Sapajus apella. The sequence continues at coordinate 5,647,267 of NW_022437047.1, forward strand.
TTCTCTGGAATGGGGGTCTGATGACAGTCAAACATCATAGGTCAGATCATTTCTTTAGGGACAGTTTTACACAGAAAGGCATGGGGAAAATTAGAGTAATATTTTTAGATTTTATGCCTGGCTCTTAGAGAAAGGAGTTCTGCTTTCTATGAACTACCTTGGGAAAGAGAGATTCCGGCTTTCACAGCTAACCTCAGGGCAGAATGAGAGGCCACAGGCAGGAGGACAGGAGAAACTCAGAAGGAAGCTCTGGCTTCTCAGGTCTTCATTTTGGGGTATCATTTTTTGAGCCCCAGCTCTACTTTTCTCTGAGAAGGGGAAGGTAACCTTTTCTTGTTGAATACCTGTTCTGTGACAAATGGGGACTAGGACTTTTGAATACATGAACTTTTAAAATCACCAATAACCCTGCCTGGTAGGTACTGTATGCATTCTTCTTGTTGTAGAAATGAAGACTTGCAGCTACGAAACAATCATTTGCCTAAGTCACATTGCTACACAGAGACAGAGCTGGGAGTTTAGTTTGGGTATGCTTGACTTTTAAACCAATGATCTGTCCTTAAGGAATTATCTTCTTTCTTAAACTGGTAATAATAATTATAGAACATTCACTGTCTACATCCAGGTAAATCACCACCCCAGTCATTCTAATCTGTGAATTAGTCTGAGGTCTAGGCAATTAATAAAATAGTCAGTTTTGCTGTGGTTGCTCTGATTTCTCAGCACAGAGCTAGACCCAGAGGGGTCAAAGCCCCTTACAACGGAAAGCCCAGGGCACATTGCAGCCAGCAGTCATCTTCTATGTGATAGTAGGTGACACTTTGGGGTCATTTGTATAGATGTAGACAAAACAAATGTCATTTTTCGAGCCTGGTATGGCACAGGACTAGTTCTCTATTTTCTGATACGCATCTCCTCATTGCTAATACTGGGTAATTGAACTTGTTTTTTCTGCAGTCTCCTTCTGAATGAGAAGAGTGTGACTTTGAATAGGGTTGAACTTTGAGGAACTCCAGATGCGAACTTTTACTACATGCAAACAAGGCAGACATAAAGGTGTAAAGGTAGAGCTGAGACCACGTGGATGGGCAGACAGTGGTAACTGACTGATTCCCATGCCACTCTGGTGGACCACCTGAATGGTCTGATATACTGGGTCCAGTTGAACCCAAGACTTGATTCAGGGAGGTGCTGGTCACGGAAAAGATACTGTTTGCTGCAGGGAGCTTTGGCCTCACACTCCTGAACATTGACAACATCTCAGTAGAGCTGGAGAGGTTGCTGGGTATTGGAATGGTCAATGAAAGCCACAACAAACCACAATTAAGGTTACTGTGAAGACTTTCAGTCACTACAAGAGCGTAAGCAAGAAGCTAAAACTGGAAAAGGCACCCACTCCCCTGACTCTGCCTCCTTTTCATTTTTCTCCTTGAAAAAGGCTCTCTTATCAAAAACCAGGAGAGAGTTACTTAACTGTTGAAGGAATCCCAAACAAAAGTTCTAGCAGTTTTGCGGATGACGTGCCAGGGAGGAGGGAAAAGGGAGAAGAGTAGATTTAGAAAAGTATTGTGTACTGAGTCAGAGTGGCATCTTCAAGATTCCCCCACCATCCCATAAGGCGGTCTCAAAACAGGCTCCTGAAGAGGACCTCTGTTTAAAGCCTCCCGTGATGTGACCTAGGAATAAAGGCGCCAAGGCTCGGAATGCTAATAAGCAAAGAGCATGAGCGGCCCAAAGGCTCTGTGCTCTCACCTACAGCTTGCTTCAGAGACTGCAGCACACTGGCTGTGAGCAAGCCTAAGGCAGGAAGAGCAGGGCAGTTTCCTCTCCTGAGGCTTGATAGATAAGCCTTTGTAATTGCCAATGGTCAGGATTTAAACACCTCATGCAAATGTTTTCAATCAAGGGCCTGACTCCTCAAACACAGTGCGTTGAGCAATCTGGGTTGGGACAAAAAAAAAAAAAAAAAAAGAAAAAAAAAAGGAAACTGATTTGCCATCCTGTTCCAGGGAAAAGTTATACATGAGGGAACTTATATTCTTCAGTCTCATATTTGCTCTGATTTTATATCCACATTAGTGTCTGCCTTTGTCAAATTCTTCTTTCCTCATAGGCATTTCTGTCATGGTTTAAACTTATTTAATTATTAGGTACTGATATATAAAATTCATTTTTAAAATTAATCTGTGTTGCTTGTAAAGTCCTTGATGATTCTAGTTACTGAGTTCTGATGATTGGCATAAGTAAATAAACTGTGTATGAGGCAGTGCAATAATTGGGATTTTTTTGTTTTTGCTTTTCTCTACTTCAGAACGATTGAATTTTCATAAGTTCAATTGGGCTGCATCAGTCTGTAATACTATGTTCCCACGTGAGTGAACTGTAGAAACTTCTTGAAGAATAATGTAGGATTATCATCAACTCGAACACTGAAAAATCACATATTTATTTTGTTTATTTTCTGACTCCTGCCATTAGAATTTAAGTTTGCTAGAAGCAGAGGGTGTTTTTGTTGTTGTTTTATTTTTGGTCTTGTTTTGATCATTGTAGCGTCTCTAGCACCTAGAATAGTGTTTGCCATATAGTTGTACCATTCATGTTTAGTTAAAGAATCAATGAACAAAATTGGCATTATATGAAATAGATTTTTTTCTGCTTTTATGACTGTACCTCTACTCTCCTGTCTACCAAAATGCTTTCCTTGACCAAACTCTATTCAGACTCTTGAACTTTTCAAATAGGTTCAGCTTTTAGACTTCTGTGATCATGTCTACATTGGCCAATATTAACTAAAATTGTGCTAAGTCAGATTAACGAGGGCCCTCCAACCCCCACCTCCCCAATATCTAATCAGGTTTCTCACCCTCTACCATCTTCCTGGTGATGTCTGACCAGTCTGGTCTGCCTTTGGCAAGAATCCTGTTAGGTCAGTTTATCCAGAATCCCTCTTCCCCATGAGGTTTCCTTCTGATAATTTTTTATCTACTGATCCTCACCCTCCTCAGTCTGCACTTGTCCATGCTGTATTCAGAATTGAGCCTGGTTCTATACTGAGATTTCCTTCCCTGCATTGCAATAGTGCTGAGTGAAATCTGTTTTTACCACTTTAACCACAGTCTGGTCCTGTTTTTTTCTTTGACACTGTAACTACTAAGAAGGAAGACACAGCTCTTCACACTTTCAGGGGTAATAATTGCTCAAGTCATCGATTTCATTAAAAGAACAAGTACTCGAAGAGTAAGATTTGAAGATAATAAGGAGAAATCATACAAGAACAACCAAATTTTGGATGCCTCACATAATCTGACGCATATATTCTAATTTCCCTTTTAAATTTTGATTTTAAGGATACTCAAGCTAAAAGGACAGAAGTAGCAACACCTCATTTTGATTTTATCACTGTACCCTCATGGGGGCTGTGATCACTCAGTGGTTGTTATATTGCACTCTGTTAATTGGTTTATGTCATCAGACTTCACAATGGATGATTCTGAAACTTCATCTTTCAAATCTCAACACCACAGTATTTCCTTCGCAAAGTTATTAACACATGAACATAGTTATTTACATTACTAAATGATTTTAAGCAGAATTCATAATTTTAATAATAGCAGATTTTAATAGAACACAAGTATTTAAAAATTATTTCTAAATATTTCTTGTTTATGTAACTATAAAATTGACTTTGATATGACTTTCAATCTATAAATCATGCTAAATTCACTGATTAATTATAATAGATTATATGTAGATACAAATTATTTTAGATTTCCTATGTATAATAAATTGTATAGTCTAAAAGTAATGAGTTATGTTTCTTCCTTTCTTAGTGCTTTTCTTGTCTTAATGAACCAGCTGTATGCTCTAAAAGGATATTAATTTATAGTGATAACAGATAGGTCGCCTTATTTCTAGACTCAGAAAAAAAGTTTTCAACATTTTAAACTTAAGGATAATATTGTCAATGCATACTCTTTTTTTAAAACCAGATTAGGAAAGTTCTGTTCTAGTCCTAATTTTCCTGTTTTCTAAGATTTCACATTATGAATGGGTATTGAATTTTAACATAAAATGGGTTTCTTTTTGGTCCCTAACGAGCTTATGCTATTTTCTATGTGTCCTGTTAATGCATGAATTTTTGTGATTTACTTTTAAGTGTTAAACCAAACTTGGTGTGCCAGAATCAACTTAAATAGTTGTCATATGAAGTTCTTTTACTATAATTATTATATTAAATATTTAGGAATAAATGTAAAATGTTTTTGTGCTGTTACTAGACTTGGTGGGATGATAATACTTCCGTAGTGTTTACATATAGTCCAGGGTGGGAATTCATTCAATTTTCCTTGAATGTTTCAATGTTATCAATGTTACAATGAATATCAAGGTTATTGTAATAACCTTGCAATGTTATCAAGGTTAGCCCGACTTCATAAAATTCATTAAAGAGCTTTTCTCGATTCTCTTCTTTAGAAGAGTTTATGTGATATTAACATTATTTCATGTTTGAAATTTATTGTAAGACCACATATATAGAGAATATGCTTTAGAAGAAAATTATATTCAATATCTTATTGAATACAGGCATATTCTGATTTTATGTTCCCTCTTGAGAGTGTTTGAATACATAGCATCTGTACGAGAGAATTTATGGGATGATGAGTATTTTCTTTATTCTAACTTTGGTGTTGGTTATCCTAATTTCTGAATGTGATAAAATTTATAGACTTGTCTGACAATATACTATTTCAAATTATGATGAAGCTTTGTCAGTGAGGGTTTCAGATCTTCTCTGAGAAAGATTCATTTCTGAAACTCACTCTGAACATGTCTAGTTCTCCCAGATTTTAAGTGGGTTTTGTTGTTTTGGGTCTCAGCTTTGGAATATGTTCATGAAATTCCTAGGATAGGTCCTATTCTAATTAAACTTTGGAAAATTTTGTTTGATTCTATGGTTAAACCTCTTTCCGTTCACTCTTTTCTACCAAACTCCACCTTAGCCTAAACCATTCAGTACTCAGCATCCAGAAGCTCGGTCTCTGAACCCAGGCTCTCAGTCCTGCTTATAGTTGGCTACTTCCCTGGATTTGAACATTCTCATCTGGCCACGCACCTAGGCATAGCACAAAATTCCTTCCTTTCACAGCATAGGAGAATTGTATTTTTCTTAGAAATTTAACCTCCTTCCAACTAGTGAGCACCAAATAGATACTTTTCAACAAGTTTATGAAATGTTTACATGTTTTGGATAATATAAAATCAAATATTGATATAGGTCATATTAGAAATGATAGATAATTTTTAATAGAATTGAGAGCCCATGAGCCTTTGAAACAGGAGTTTTAATAGGGTCATTATGCAGCCCCATCTGTTTTAAAATTTCAGACTCACATTATAAAAAAATCCATAAAAATGATAATGAGAAAACAATAAAACAGAAAAATTTAGTTATCTTACAATTGTTTACCTCTTTTCTTAAACATCTCTTACTATAAATCTCAAACACTTTTCTAGATGAAAAATATTTACTCAGTTAGGTACTTGTCACATGGAGAGAAAGAATGCTTTCAGTTATAATTTTGGTAAACTTGGCAGTCTACAAAAATGTGAAAGAATATCTGTGTTCTATTCAGCATAGTCGCAGCAAAAAAAGTACAGAGATTTATCCAGAATAACATGGATATTGCAGCACATACATCTTCTTGATTTACCAGTTCTACGTTTTACCTTTCTATTGCAAAAATGCTTTAACTTCCCATTAGTGAAAATTGCCCAGAGGCAAAAACTTATTAACAAAAAAGGTTTTCCTTTTGAAATCCACACACAAAAAATATGTATCTGCCTGGACACATATTGACTTATATAAGATAGGGACACATCACCCCATCCTCAAACTCAAACCTGAATGCATTTGCCTGGCCCCATAAGAGCTGTAAGTTTCTTTTCATTAGCTATCACAAAGGGTGTCTTCTAGGCTTTAGCTGTTTCTGCACTGTTTAATAAATTTGACAATAAATAAAGAGTTGATCTAAAGATTTACCATTCAGTCACGTATCAAAAAATACTTGATCTTTGTCTCTGGTTCCTGTCATAGAGATCCTAAAGCCCCAGAAATTTCCTGAGTGATAAGAGTGTGTTTGTTATCGGTAATGAGGTTCCTAATAACTATACCTGAGTTTTTGCTAATGGCCCCAAGACAGCTTCAGGATGGTGACTGGTAGCCAGAGGAACAAACTACATGATTAGAGGTTTGGAAGTTTCAGTACCTGCCATCCCAAATTCCAGAGGAAAGAGGGGCTGGAGGTTGAATTCAATCACCAATGACCAGTGATTTAAACAATTGTGCATACATAATGAAACTTCAATAAAAACTCCTAAACAGTGAGGTTTGGAGATCTTCCAAGATGGGGAACACATGAAAGTTCTGGGAAGGGAGTGCGTCTGTAGAGGGCATGGAAACCCCCATGCCTGGCTCTATGCATCCCTTTTGATATGGTTTGGTTCGGTGTCCCCACCTAAATCTCATCTTGAATTGTCATCCTCACGTTTCAGGGAATGGGCCTGGTGGGAGTAATTGGATCGAAGGGGTAGTTTCCCCCATGCTGTTCTCCTGATAGTGAGTTATCAGGAGATCTGATGTTTTAAAGGTGTCTGGCAGTTCCTTGGTCACTCTCCAACTCTCTTGCCAACTTGTGAAGAAGGTGCTTGCTTCTACTTAGCCTTCTGCCAGGATCCCAAGTTTCCTGAGGCCTCTCAGCCATGTGGAAACTGTGAATCAATTATACCTTTTTCCTTTATAGAATACCCAGTCTTGGGTAGTTCCTTATAGAGTGCAAAAATGGGCTAATACACGTTCCATCAGGCTATTTTAGAGTTGTATCTTTTATAATACACTGTCAATGGTAGTTAAATCTTTCCTGAGTTCTGTGAATTGTGCTAGAAATCACTGACACTGATGAGGGGTTGTGAGAACCTCTGAATCTATAGTTGTTTAACCAGAAATGTGGGTAGCTTGGGAACCCCATTTTTTAATTGTATCTGAAATTCGGGCAGTCTTGTGAGACTCAGGCCTTAGGCTGTGGGGTCTTTTCTAACTCTGGATAGCTAATGCCAGATTTAAATTAAATTTACGGATATTCAGATGATATTGGAAAATCAGAAAATCCGTTGATGTGGGGAAAAAAATAACTCGTCAACAAATATTAAATATTTCCTGAACACATGGCTGAATAGCAACATTATTCTCCACTCTTTCCAAAGGGAAAATTTTCTATTATTTTATTGAATGTCAAACATTTAGTTTACCTTGCCTCTGCTCAAATTATATGTCTATTGACATAGCAAAGAGCAAGTGAAGTGAAAGTTTTATTCTTAGAGGGCAATTTGTATAATGTCCTAATTGAATATTCAGCATTTATTTTATTTCCAACCAAGTTGATTTGTCATGCTCTGAATTATCCATTGTCTGTGTTAGTTGTTTTTTTCTTACCAGATTGTATATACACTCCTTGAGTCAGAGGCAGTGTTTACCTATCCTTGCTGAAGTCTAACATTGTCCTAGAATATAGTAGTGATGCAACATTATGTATTGATTGAATTAATATGAGATTTATATAATGAGGAATATGGATTTTTATCCCTGTTTTATTTTTTATGGAGTTTTAAGTTGTACTTTGTCCCCTGGTCCAAAATGCACTAAAACTCTGAGTTTCATCTCCATCTTTACAGCTCCAATTATGTACAGAATATTCTGCTGATGCTGCATTGAGAAGAAAGTCTGAGAGGCAGAGAGACCTCAGTCAAGTTACTTAACCTCCTGGAAACTCAGTTTCTTCAGCTGTCAGATATGGTGTACCTTAATAATGCCAATTTCATGAGCTGTCATTAGGGTAAGTGAGAATCCATATAAAAATCTCCTGAAATATTTGGTAGGCATTAAATATGTCTCTCTTTCACTAATGGGAAAATAAATGGTCTTGCTGTTGATCTGGAGGTATTCTGTGAACTGGCAGAATATAATTTAAATAATACATCACCAAACCTTTTTTTCTATATTTACATTACATAATCATTGGTTTTATTTAAGTAAGTGAATGTAGTTCCAAAATATTTAACAACCTTAGAAAATATAAATCCCAAGATTTCACTGGTAAGTTCTTCATGGAGGGCAAATATCAAAATTTGTCTCACCATTCATGTTTATTTCTTTCTTTTTATTAAAATGGTGTAGAAGGCACATGGAAACATTGTAATGATGCCAGTAAAGAAGGGATTGGTACTGTTAAATTGGTCAGACAAAAGGTTTTGAGTAGAATAAAGCTGGTAGAAAGAGAACTTGAAAAGGGCAAAGTAACTGTTTTAGCAGTGGTTGCTTTTCAGACCATAATTTCTCAAGTCAAGTGCATTTTGTATAACATATCAGACAAAAGGGACAATGGTTATTTATTTGAAATTATTATGATTGTTGAACATACGTTCTGTGAGAACTGACTTATGAATAGTTCCCATTTTGAACTTGGAGGAGTTATGCCTATAAAAATAAAGCCTATAAAACAATCACAGTCACCAAGTATGCTGAATGCTCTATCTGAGGGGCCTAAAGATTTATTATATGTTCTTACATTGGATCAGTATAAAGGAGCTAAGAATGTTTGTGTATTTATTTGTTTAACATGTTATCTGGTTGAAAAAATAACAAAGAAAAATGTGTAATATAGATCACAAGTAGCTTACTAAAACTAAACTGTTTGCTACCTGGCCCTGTACGAAAAAAAAGTTTGTTAACCTTTGCTGTGGAGTATTAACATGTCAAAAAGTTTTTAAAGACCTGTCACATTTGCAGTATTTAATTTTTCTGTGTTCAGATTTGTATAAGACAGTATTAATTTATCATAGTTCTAAATAAAGACAGGGAATCATATATTCTTAATTTTAAATTACCTAAGTAACAATATTGTGACTCTGAAATGTACCCTGGAAACATTTGAATTAAACTGGAGCATAATCAATTAAATGTCTGCTTTACCTAGAATCGTGTTTTGAGGTTTGACACACATTGAACACTTGAACTTGCCACCTTGCATGTATCTTTGAATAATATTACTGTTGTGCTGGGATTTAGGATATATGTATTTTCAATTTTAAGATGATTACTAAATTGTTTTCCAAAGTGGAATACTTCTACAGTGTCAAATTTAAGCATGAAATCTGTAGCATTTTAGGAGGTAGTTATTATAACGCTAAGGAAATTTTAGTCTTTTCTTACTTAAGCTAGAAATTTGATTTTATGAAAATTTTTGGCCTATATTGATATAGCTATACACCTTTTCACTTATTTTTAATTCTGTGAATATTATATTAATGAGGAGAAATAGATTGTTTATAATTTTAAAGAATGCTTTCGTATCTTAAATAAATTCAATCTAGGCATGAATCTCCAATATAAACAAACCCCTATTTTTATGACATTTATTACTTTATTTTTTGGTCAGAAATATTTTTATATTTGCCACGACTCTCATCTAGCACCCATGATGTTCACACATTTTTTGTATTGCATTAAATAACAGAATAACAATTGCTATTTGTATCCATGTGTTAATTTGGATCTGATTACATCTTAATGAGATTGTTCTTGAGAACGTGTTCCTTATTTTGTAATATCCATTTGCCTCTACATATATATCTATTTCATTTGTTAATTTTATTTCTATTTTACATTTATCTATCTATTATTGCATATTTCCCAAAGTTAAGCTGGATATATTATTCACATTATCACTAGTCATTGGTCATGTGTCCTGATGAAATCTAAACATAGTAAATTCTGTATAGATGTTTTTAAAATAAAACAAAATAGAAAGGAGTTTATTCTGTGCATGAGTCCATGAATCTTCACAATTTTTGAAAGTGTATTATTTTTCCCATTTTACTGTTATGCTAGCTGGAGCTTCAGTAAGTTATTCTGCAGTATGATAGCTCTGGGCTCACATCTGCAACAAGCCATAGTCATCAGTGTTGTAACAAGCTGATCTGAAAGATGCAATGGAATAGTGGTAATAGAGGATTGTTAGCTGAACAAGAGGGATCCGTAGCCCATAGACTGCAGTTGGCGCTGTTTGTGAGAGGATGAGGGACTTCTGGCATATAGGACTCATGAGTCCCAGGCTTTTGTCTGGGTGACAGTCAGTGGTCATATGGTTGGTTTGACCTATATCCCAGCTTATGGAGGATCCTGGGTTGTGGAGACAAAAGCCAATATTTCATACTGGCTTAGGCACATGGATCTATTGAGGATCATTGTCTGCTGATGGAAATGACTTAGTAGCAAGGCAGAAACTGGCCATTTGATAGATAAAGTAGCTAACGCAGGAGCAGTGAGCATGGGAGACATGCTGTCCTTACATGAAAGCAGCTGCAAATAACCAGGATTGAGATTTTTGCCAGGTGGGTGAACACTCCTGAGGAAAATTTATAGTGAGAGTCTTTTTAATTTTACTATAAGTTCTGGGGTACGTGTGCAGATATTGCAGGATTGTTGCATAGGTACACACATACCATGGTGGTTTGCTATCTCCATCCCCCCTCACCTACATCAGGCATTTCTCCCAGTGTTATCCCTCCCCAACCTCCCCACCCTTCAATGTCCCTCCCCTAGCCCCCCGCCCCCCAACATACCCCAGTGTGTGATGTTCCTCTCCCTGTTCCCATGTGTTTGCATTGTTCAACACCCGCCTATGAGTGAGAACATGCAGTGTTTGGTTTTCTGTTCTTGTGTCAGTTTGCTGAGAATGATGGTTCCCAGATTCATCCATGTTCTTACAAAGTACATGAACTCACTGTTTTTTTTTTATGGCTGCATAGTATTCCATGGTGTATACATGCCGCATTTTCTTTGTCCAGTGTATCGTTGATGGGCATTTGGGTTGGTTCTAGGTCTTTGCTGTTGTAAACAGTGCCTCAAGGAACATACGTGTGCATGTGTCTTTATAACAGAATGATTTATAATCCTTTCGGTGTATACCCAAAGTAATGGGATTGCTGGATCAAATGGAATTTCTATTTGTAGATCCCTGAGGATGTGCCACACTGTCTTCCACAATGGTTGAACTAATTTACACTCCCACCAACAGAGTAAAAGTGTTCCTATTTCTCCACATCCTCTCCAGCATCTGTTGTCTCCAGATTTTTTAATGATCACCATTCTAACTAGGGTGAGATAGTATCCCAATGTGGTTTTAATTTGCATTTCTCTAATGACCAGTGATGATGAGCATTTTTTCATGTTTGTTGTCCTCATATATGTCTTCTTTTTTTTGAGACACAGTCTCACTCCATCACCAGGCGAGTGCAGTGGTGGCGTGACCTCGGCTCACTGAAACCTCCACCTCCCAGGTTCAAGCAATTCTCCTGCCTCAACCTCCCGAGTAGCTGGGACTACAGATGCATGCCACCACACCCAGCTAATTTTTTTGTATTTTTAGTAGAGACAGGGTTTCACCATGTTGGCCAGGATGGTCTCGATCTCTTGACCTCATGATCCACCTGCCTTGGCCTCCCAAAGTGTTGGGATTACAGGTGTGAGCCACCACGCCTGACCTGTTCTCATATATGTCTTCTTTTGAAAAGTGTCTGTTCATATCCTTCACACCCTTTTGAATGGGTTTGTTGTTTATTTTCTTGTAATTCTGCTTTAGTTCTTTTTAGATTCTGGATATTAGCCCTTTGTCAGATGGGTAGATTGAAAAATTGTTTCCATTCTGTTGGTTTCCAGTTCATGCTAACGATTGTTTTTTTTTTCTTATTATTTTTTTTATTTTATTTATTTTTTTTTTTTTGCTGTGCAGAAGCTCTTAAGTTTAATTAGATCCCATTTATCTATTTTGGGTTTTGTTGCCATTGCTTTTGGTGTTTTAGTCATTAACTCCTCATCTATGCCTATGTCCTGAATGTTATTGCCTAGGTTTCCTACTAAATCAATGTGCAGAAATCACAAGCATTCCTGTACACCAATAACAGACAAACAGAAAGCCAAATCAAGAGAGAACTCCCATTCACAATTGCTACAAAGAGAATAAAATGCCTAAGAATACAACTAACAAAGGATATAAAGTACCTCTTCAAGGAGAACTACAAACCACTGCTCAAGGAAATAAGAGAGGATACACACAGATAGGAAAACCTTCCATGCTCATGGTTAGGAAGAATCAATATCATGAAAATGGTCATACTGCCCAAAGTAATTTATAGATTCAACACTATCCCCATCAAGCTACCAATGACCTTCTTCACAGAACTGGAAAAAAAACACTTTAAACTTCATATGGAACCAAAAGAGAGCCCACATAGCCAAACAATCCTAAGCAAAAAGAACAAAACTGGAGGCATCAAGCTACCTGATTTCAAACTATACTACAAGGGTACAGTAATCAAAACAGCCTGGTACTGGTACCAAAACAGAGATATAGACCAATGGATCAGAAGAGAGACCTCGGAAGCAAGGCCACACATCTACAATCATCTGATCTTTGACAAACCTGACAAAAACAAGCAATGGGGAAAGGATTCCATGTTTAAAAAATGATGTTGGGAAACTGGATAGGCATGTGCAGAAAGCTGAAACTGGACCCCTTTCTTATACCTTACACTAAAATTAACTCCAGATGTATTAAAGATTTAAACGTAAGAGGGTCTTTTTAGTAAAAAAGCATGAAGTCCTATGTTATAAGAGGGAAAATCATTATGATGTTGGCAGCAGGCAGTTTTTTAGTCTTTGATGACATTAAAATATTTTTGAAGTAATATACAAGATTTGGTAAATTTGAAAAATAAGAGATAGTTACTAGAATAGGATTTACCAAAATCTAAAGGCTAAAGTAATGCATTTATTGGTGATAACAAGACCCAGAAAATTAACTTTTGGGGGACAATGTTTAAAGCGTGATGGAGATACAGATAATCGCAACTGAAAAGTACAAGATTCTTCAGTTAAGATTCTTCAATCAGGAGAGGATCCAAGATGGCCAAATAGGAACAGCCCTGAGTGCAGTTCCCAGTGAGAACAGCACAGAGGGTGAGTGTTCATTGGATTTCCAAACAAGTTATCAGTGCCCACAGACCAGGAGATTCCCGAGCCAAAAAGTTTCCTAATTGAATACTCTTTTTTTTTTAATGCTAAATACCCTCAATAAGCTAGGTATTGACGGAATGTATCTCAGAATAATAAAAGCTATTTATGACAAACCTACAGCCAATGTCATACTGAATGGGCAAAAACTGGAAACATTCCCTTTGAAATCTGGCACTAGACAAGGATGCCCTCTCTCACCACTCCTATTCAATAGAGTTTGGAAGTTCCAGCCAGAGCAATTAAGCAAAAAAAAGAAATAAAGAATATTCAATTAGGAAAGGAGGAAGTCAAATTGTCTCTATTTGCAGATGACATGATTGTATATTTAGAAAACCCTATCATCTGAGCCCAAAATCTCCTGAAACTGATAAGCAACTTCAGCAAAGCCTTAGGTTACAAAATCAATGTGCAGAAATCACAAGCATTTCTATACACCAATAATAGACTAACGGAGAGCCAAATCATGAGCGAACTCCCATTCACAATTGCTACAAAGAAAATAAAATACCTAGGAACACAACTAACAAAAGATGTAAAGGCACTTTTCAAGGAGAACCACAAATGACTGCTCAAAGAAATAAGACAGAACACAGATGGAGAAACATTCCATGATCATGATTAGGAAGAATCAATATCATGAAAATGGCCATAGTGCCCAAAGTAATGTATAGATTCAACGCTATCCCCATCAAGCTACAAATTACCTTCTTCACAGAACTGGAAAAAAACCACCTTAAACTTCATATGGAACCAAAAGAAAGCCTGCACAGCCAAGACATTCCTAAGCAAAAAGAACAAAGATGGAGGCATCATGCTGCCTGATTTCAAACTATACTACAAGACTACAGTAATCAAAAGAGCATGGTAATCATACCAAAACAGAGATATAGACCAATGGAACAGAACAGAGGCCTTGGAGGCAAGGCCACACATCTACAACCATCTGATCTTTGACAAACCTCACAAAAACAAGCAATGGGGAAACGATTATCTGTTCAATAAATGGTGCTGGGAAAACTGGCTAGCAGTGTGCAGAAGGCAGAAACTGGACCCCTTCCTGACACCTTACACTAAAATTAACTCCAGGTGGATTAAAGACTTAAACATAAGACCTAACATCATAAAAACCCTGGAAGAAAACCTAGGCAAAACCATTCAGGACATAGGCATAGGCAAGGACTTCATGACTAAAACACAAAAAGCATTGGCAACAAAAGCCAAAATAGACAAATGGGATCTAATTAATCTTCAGAGCTTCTGTACAGCAAAAGAAACAATCATTAGAGTGAACCAGCAACCAACAGAATGGGAAAACATTTTTGCAATCTACCCATCTGACAAAGGGCTAATATCCAGAATCTACAAGGAACTTAGACAGATTTACAAGAAAAAAACAAACAAACCTATCCAAAAGTGGGAGAAGGATATGAACAGACACTTTTGAAAAGAAGACATATATGAGTCCAACAAACATGAAAAAATGCTCATCATCACTGATTTTAGAGAAATGCAAATCAAAACCACATTAAGATACCATCTCATGTCAGTTAGAATGGTGATCATTACAAAATCTGGAGACAACAGATGCTAGAGAGGATGTGGAGAAATAGAAATAATTTTACACTGTTGGTGGGAGTGTAAATTAGTTCAACCATTGAGGAAGACAGTGTAGCGCTTCCTCAAGGACCTAGAAATAGAAATTCCATTTGACCTAGCAATCCCATTCCTGGATATATTCAAAGGATTATAAATCATTCTATTATAAAGACACATGCACACATATGTTCATTGCGGCACTGTTTACAATAGCAAAGACCTGAAACCAACCCAAATGTCCATCATTGATAGACTAGACATGGAAAATGTGTCCATATACACCATGGAATACTATGCAACCATAAAAAACGATGAGTTTGTGTCCTTTGTAGGGACATGGATGAACCTGGAAACCATCATTCTCAGCAAACTGACGCAAGAGCAGAAAATCAAACACCACATGTTTTCACTCATAGGTGGGTGTTGAACAATGAGAACACATGGACACAGGGAGGGGAGCATCACACACTGGGGTCTGTTGGGGGGGTCAAGGGAGGGATAGTGGGGGTGAGTGGGGATGTCAGGGAGGGATAACATGGGGAAAAATGCCAGATGTAGGTGATGGGGGATGGAGGCAGCCCCACATAGCCATGTATGTACCTATGCAACAATCTTGCATGATCTGCACTTGTACCCCAGAACCTAAAGTACAATAAATAAATAAATAAATAAAAAGATTCTTCAATCATTCTCATTGCTCATGTCAAAACTCTTGGTGTCATTTTCTCCTCTTTATGACACACTAAACATCATCTTATCAATAAGTCCCATCTTTTCTATCTTTGAAAATGATAGATTTCTACCACTTTTCTTCATCTTGGCTAAAAGTGCCATTTTCTCTTGACTGGATTATTTAAGAAGCCAAATACTGGATTTCTCTTTTTTGCTCTAAAATAGATATAAATCTCTTTCCATTTATTATCAACATATTAACAAGTGAATCTATTAAAATAGTATCACTCAGATCATAGCATCTTGTGCTCCAAACTCCCCAATAATATTTCATCTAATTTAGAAAATCAACAAATGTTTACTATTTGTAATCATTACCTACTGTCATAATCATGTTGTGTAACAAACTATGCAGAATCTCAATAACTTAAAACTACAGTACTTTATTTATACTCATAGCTTCGATGGTGACCATGTAAGTTCAATTTGCACTTGGTTCAAGTTGTAGATTGGGTCCAATTCTGTTTCTTGAACTCTTTATCATTGCCAATGAATGCTGCATGACAAATCAAAGGCAAGGTGCAAGAAGTAGAACACAACAATATGATACTAAGTCAAGCCTGCCATTTTAGATCACAAAAACAGATGCTATAAAAGGATTAGACATCCAAAAGATTCAAAGGGAAAAGGTCAGTGAAAGACATCAGGGGGAGGCCAAATAGGCAGGAAAAACTTTCAATGCAGTTACAGTGCAAGCTGACAAGGAAAAAGGAAGAAGAAATGGGTAGGATGAATCTCAGGTTGCAATGGAGTTGCAAGTTTTGGCCATAACAATCCCAAATCCTTGAGCCTTATGAGAGGGAACTTACATTTCATAAAAATGTGCAAGCAGTAGTGCCCATGTAATGCTCAGTCACTGGCTAGTAATAGCACAGTAGAAACATAGTCTCTAGCTGGACATGGTGATGAATCAGAGAGATACCAGTCAGGGCTCTCAATCCAATTACACCCCTATCATCTGGTTCCTTTGAAGAAGAGCTGAGCAGCACATTGGCTTGGCAGCAATGCCAGTCACATTGCCAGACCAACATCACTGGGGCCAGAATGTAGATCTTCCAATGGAAGTACAAAAGGGAGGGTTATTTTAAAAAAATTTAATTCTCTTCATAGCAATTGTTAATGGGAGTTCACTCATGATCTGTCTCTCTGCTTGTCTATTATTGGTATATAGGAATGTGTGTGATTTTTGCACATTGATTGTGTATCCTGAGACTCCTGAATTTGCTTATCAGCTTAAGGAATTTTGGGGCTGAGATGATAGGGTTTTCTAAATATGCAATCACATCATGTGCAAACAGAGACAATTTGACTTCCTCTCTTCCTATTTGAATAAACTTTATTTCTTTCTCTTGCCTGATTGCCCTGGCCAGAACTTCTAATACTATGTTGAATAGGAGGGGTGAGACAAAGCATCCTTTTCTTGTGCTGGTTTTCAAAGGAATGCTTCCAGCTTTTGCCCATTCAGTGTGGTATTGGCTATGGATTTGTCATAAGTAGCTTTTATCATTTTGAGATATGTTCCATCAACACCTAGTTTATTGAGAGATTTTAGCACAAAGTGGTGTCGAATTTAACTGAAGGCCTTTTCTGCATCTATTGAGGTAATTATGTCATTTTTGTCATTGATTCTGTTTATGTGATGGATTAAGTTTATTGATTTGCATATGTTGAACCAGCCTTGCATCCCAGGGATGAAGCTGACTTGATCATGGTGGATAAGCTTTTTGATGTACTGCTGGATTTAGTTTGCCAGTATTTTATTGAGGATTTTTACATTGGTGTTCATCAGGGATATCGCCCTGAAATTTTATTTTATTTTTTGTTGTATCTCTGCCATGATTTGGTATCAGGATGATGCAGGAGTAAAACTTACAATGGACGTGAAGGATCTCTTCAAGGAGAACTACAAACCACTGCTCAAGGAAATAAGAAAGGACACACACAAAAAGAAATGGAAAAAAATTCCGTGCTTATAGATAGGAAGAATCAATATTGTGAAAATGGCCATATTGCACAAAGTAAATTATAGATTCAATGCTATTCACATTAAGCTACCACTGATTTTCTTCACAGAATTAGAAAGAAACTACTTTCAATCTCATATGGAACCAAAAAAGAGCCTGCATAACCAAGACAATGCTAAACAAAAACAACAAAGTTGGAGACATCATGTTACCTGACTCCAAACTACACTAGAAGGCTACTGTAACCAAAACAGCGTGGTGCTGGTACCAAAACAGATATGTAGACTAATGGAACAGAACAGAGGCCTCAGAAATAACACCACACATCAAGAACCATCTGATCTTCAACAAACCTGACAAAAACAAGCAATGGGGAAAAGATTCCCTATTTAATAAATGGTGCTGGGAAAACTGGATAGCCATATGCAGAAAACTGAAACGGGAGCCCACTTCTTACACCTTTACAAAAATTAACTCAAGATGGATTAAAGACTTAAACGTAAAACCTAAACCCACAAAAAACCTTAGAAGAAAACCTAGGCAATACCACTCAGGACATAGGCATGGGCAAATACTTCACGACCAAAACACCAAAAGCAATTTCAACAAAAGCCAAGATTGGCAAATGGGATCTAATTAACCTAAAGAGCTTCTGTATAGCAAAAGAAACAGTCATCAGAGTGAACAGGCAACCTATAAAATGGGAGAAAATTTTTGCAATCTGTCCAGCTGACAAGGGTCTAATATCCAGAATCTACAAAGAACTTAAACAAATTTACAAAAACAAAACAAAACAAAACAAAACGAAACAAAACAAAAAAACACACATACAAAAACACCAAACCCATCAAAAAGTAGGCTAGAATATGAACAGAAACTTCTCAAAAGAAAACATTTATGTGGCCAAAAAAAACATATGAAAGAAGCTCATCATCACTGGTCGTTAGAGAAGTGGAAATCCAAACCACAATGACAAAGCACCTCACACCAGTTAGACTGGCAATTATTAAAAAGTCAGGAAACAACTAATGCTGGTGAGGTTATCGAGAAATAGGAATGTTTTTTCACTGTTGGTGGTAAATTAATTCAATCATTGTGGAAGACAGTGTGGCAATTCCTCAAGGATCTAGAACTAGAAACACCATTTGACCCAGCAATCCCATTACTAGGTATATACCCAAAAGATTATAAATCATTATGCTGTGAAGACACATGCACAAGCAAGTTTACTGCAGCACTGTTTACAGTAGCAAATACTTGGAACCTAACCAAATACTCATCAATAAAAGACTGGATAAGGAAAATACACATCATGGAATACTATGCAGCCATAAAAAAGAATGAGTTCATGTCCTTTGCAGAGACATGGAAGAAGCTGGAAACCATCATTCTCAGCAAACTAACACAGGAACAGAAAACCAAACACCACTTGTTCTCACTCACAAGTGGGAGTTGGAAAATGAGAACACATGGAAACAGCAGGGGGAGCATCACAAACCAGGGCCTGTTTGGGGTGGGAGGCAAGAGGAAGGAGAGCATTAGGACAAATACCTAATGCATGCAGAGCTTAAAACCTAGATGATGGATTGTTAGGTGCAGCAAACCACCATGGCACATGTATACCTATGTATCAAACCTGCATGTTCGGCATGTGTATCTCAGAGCTTAAAGTAAATTATAACGATCATCTAATTAAACAATACAGGACATGCACATCTACATGAATCAAGCTGTTCTTTACCTCTCTTCCCTTGTTTATCGCCACCGTCATCTTGTTAATTCCCTGCTACCCACACTGCTGCCTCATGTTTTTCAGAGCACAGCAGACATGCTCATATCATATGGACTTTGCCTGAATGCTTTTTGCTCAGATGTCTGCATGGCTGGCCTCCTCATTTCCTTCTGATGTTTATTCAAATGTCAACCTGTCAGTAAGGCCTTTCCTGATCAACTCTTCTAAAATCCTAATTCTCATCACCAGAAAGCTTGCTCCATAAATTGCTTTGAAAGTTGATCCTACCCCCCTTTTCAAGGACAGGCTAGATTAATCAAGAAAAAATGTACATACAACATTATAAATTCTCATTTCGGTGCTACAGTCTCCTAGCTGATGTAGGCAGCAGGTAATCTAATTTTTCTTAGAAAGTAGCACTATGAATAATTTAACAAGTGTTTGCCCTCAGGAAAATACTGAATTTAGGGCTTCTTGCAAATAATTCAATAATAGCAACAAATCCTACAATAGTTAATTTTTAGGAAAAATGTGCAGGCGTAGAGGAAAGCCAAGTGCTTCTCATCCATTACCTTTTTCACCCTCACTGGAGATAATCAAAGAAATAATCATAGGCTGGATATTTGATTATCAAATATGATAAAATAATTCAGGCAAGTTTCTTGCTGTTGCACAGTATAGCAAATAACCGCTGTGGTTGGTGGCCTTACATGTCAGCTTGGCTGGGCAAGTTACTTAGTCAAACACATATCTAGGTGTTGCTATGAAGGTACTTTGTAATTGTTGTTAACATTTTTAATCAGTCATCTTTAAGTAAAATTTATCCTTGACAACCTGAGGGGGCCAATTCTAATAAGTTGAAAGGCCTTAAGAGGAAGAGTAAGGTGTCCCCGAGGAAGAAGAAATTTTCAGGCTGCAATTCACATGCAGAAATTCTTCTTCTTCAGGGACAGACCATTGCACACCCCATGAATTTTGGACTTTCCAGCCCTGAAATTATGTAGGCCAATTTTTTTTGAAAAAAAAAAAAAATCTAATTATCTATCTCTATCTTATCTATGTATCTATCTCTATCTATCCATCTTTCTATCTATTTACATACATATATGTGTATATGTTAAACACTACTTTCCAACATCAGGAGACCATTAAGAATTCTGATGGTTGGCGTTTCAGTACTTCATTTGAATAACTGTGAAATAGAAAGAAGCATTCTTAGAAAATGGAATAAAAAAGTAACTTTATAAAATATTCCAGGCAGTAGACTAGATGCTTTTATACATGCTATTTAAAACTGAGTTATTTTAGAAAACACACACTCCCGTTTTACAGAACAGAAGGTGGAGGTTTGTGATGCTAAGGGAAAGCAATGTAATATACAGTAGCCATGAATAGGAATAATGAAGATGTGGGTGTATATCCCACTAGCTCTTCCATGTATTAGATACACGTTTTAGACATCATCTGAGACTTTACTTTCTCATATGTGAAATCGGAATGAGAAGACCTATCTTGCGCAGGTAGAGGTTGTAAGGACTAGTTAGCATATGTGAATGCTTAGCCGTATGTCACACATTGAGGCACATTGAGGGTGTTCAAAAAATGTTTGCACTCTTAATTTTCTAACAATCAATATCATAATTTGACTGACATTAGGCATACTGCCTATTTTCTTTGTAGCCTTTTCCACAGTGCTGCAGAAGGTACATAAATAGCCCTGTAGCTCAGTGTCCTAGATTTCAACCACCAAAAGCAGTGAATTTCTCCATCTTAAATTACTAAGGACAATTATAAAGAGGAATTCAGCCCACTGCTATCTCTAGAACCGCCTAATCTCTGTTTTTCTAAAAGTGGGCTTACAAAGGACTGATTTAACTTCTTTGATATTTTTGACCAGATTTTGACAAAAATAAACTACGAGATCCCTGAAAAAGCATTCCATCTGATCTATATTGGGACTTCTTAGCCAGTGAAGTTAAAACAAAAGAAAACCAATCTATCACTGTTATTTGATAATAAATTACATTTTTCTTCTTTATAATCCTCCAATATGCAGTCATATTGTCTTCAAAATAGCTGATGCATTTTTTTTTGCCCTCATTTCTCTGAGGGGAAAAAGACACCCAAAAATAGCCAGATTGTTACTTGTATTCTTTTTTTTTTTTTTCCTTTCAACATGAAATGATTGAATTTGCTGGTGAAAGAAGAGTACTTATGAATTGCAAAAGCGTGCCTTCTGATAAATACTTCATCATCTCTGAAAAATGAAAGCAATAAAAAAATGCAATAAATTCTGTTTATGGAGGAAGAAGCAGACTAACATCTTGCAATATTAACTTCAGAGAAATGTACCAGAGAGTGAAAGTGGTCATTTCTTCCTTATTGCTCTGGTATCTTAGATGTGCAGGCACATACTGTTCTTCAGTGCTCTAGGGGATCTCATAATAATCTCTGGATTCAGCCCTACCCACTACCCCTGCCCCAACCCACATCTGCAGGAGGGATACAACCTGACACACTGAATTCCTTGGTGTAGAGAGGCACCTTGGGCATTAGTCAATAGACAGCTGTGTGTGATATTGACCCAAGTTTTATTTTTTATTTATTTATTTAAAAAAAAATTTTTTTTTGAGACGGAGTTTCGCTCTTGTTGCCCAGGCTGGAGTGCTATGGCGCGATCTCGGCTTACTGCAACCTCCGCCTCCTGGGTTCAGGCAATTCTCCTGCGTCAGCCTCCTGAGTAGCTGGGATTACAGGCACGCGCCACCATGCCCAGCTAATTTTTTGTATTTTTAGTAGAGATGGGGTTTCACCATGTTGACCAGGATGGTCTCGATCTGTTGACCTCGTGATCCACCCGCCTCGGCCTCCCAAAGTGCTGGGATTACAGGCGTGAGCCACCGCGCCCGGGGACCCAAGTTTTAAATCAGGCTTCGAGGTGTGCTGGCAGCTTGCCTCTGTGGCTGGGACATAATAACTTAACCTCTCTGAGCCTCTACTCCCGCGTTTGTAAAATAAAGATAATATTTGGACCTGCTAGGAAGTTTTAAAAATTAAAAAAATATATAGTACATATGAGATATTAAACAAAATACATGGCAGATTGTCTGATGTTTGGTATTTATATTATTAGTACTACTATGGTTTTGTGGTTGTTAACATGGTGTTTGGGGTCTTGGGTTCTGATGCCAAACAGGTGTGATTTTCAGTTCCAAATTCAGCTCTGTTGTGACCTTGAGCAAATTCTGTAATGTTATCATGTATTAGTTTATTGATCCATATGAGTGGGATAACATGATCACTTCTCTCACAGAGTTGCTATAAAAATTAAGATGTAAAAATAGAGTAAAATAGCCATGGTTGTGACTTAATCTAAACCCTGAAGATATACTAATATGCTAGATATAATTATTATTAACATATCTCTGAAGAAACTGACACTCACAGCATTTATGAAAAGTATCCACAGTCAATTAGTTAGTAGAAGAATATTCTACTCTTACTCTTAAGGCTGAAATATTTTTATATCATAAAATAATAGGCTGAACCTTATTCTCTCTCACTCTTCAGGCTGAAATATTTTTATAGCATAGCTCGAGGCAGTGATCCAGTGATCAAGGTGGTTTTTTCTAAAACTCAGAACCATCTTGACTTCTCTTGTCTCATACCAAACCAAAACCATTCATGAATTCTCTTAGTTCTATCTGCAACATGAGCCAGATGGTGACCACCTCATACAGTCTCCATCACACTTCCCCAAGCCAGGTCTTTATCTTCTCATACCTGAACTGTGTCAGAAGCCTGCTGGTTTTCCTGACCCAAAGTTTGCCTACAAAGCTGATTTTCCTCTCAGAAACCACATTGATATTTTGAAAACAGGCATGAGGTCTGTTCAATAACCTCTGATAGCTTTCAGAATGAAAGGCAAAGTTCTCACCATGGCCTACAGGGCTCTAAGCCACCTGTCCTTTACTGACCGTCTGATCTTCTTTGCTGCAAACCTGGTTCTTCATTATTCAGTTCCAGCCACGTCAACTTTACTGGTGTTCTCTAATCACACAAGGACTGTCCTGCCTCAGGGCCTTTGCACTCTCTATTACTGCTGCTTTGAAATCCCCTAGATATCAGCTTGAGTTATCCCCCCGTTTCTTTCAAAGACTTCTCAAAGGTCACCACATCAGAGGAAAATTCCCTGACTACTGTATGTAGGAAACAGCACTTTTCTTCTCCTTCCCATCATGGCCCTCTTTATTTTATTCCATTGTACTCAGCACCACTTGACTTCTCTCTACCAGCAGAATCCCAGAATCAAAGTGTTTTGTTTATTTCTTATCCTCAGGACATGTGACAGTGCCTAATACATGAAAGGGGCTCATAAATATTCCTTGAATGAATGAATAAACGAGTTAATTACCTGACGCTTTGTGTGATTAAGTAACCCAAAGAGAGAGTTGATATATTGGATTTTTTTCTGATTCTTCAAAGAACCACCGAAGAGAAATTTAGACAATAAAAATGTGAACTTCTCAAGGGGAAGGCTAGACAGAATCCTATTCACCTTCCAAGTAATTCAGATATTTAATGAATGTAACTTTGTCCTCCTTGGAAACTCCCCAGAGGCACAGAAGCAATGTAGGCTTGTCTCTCCTTAACAACTAGCCAGTCCTGACAGCATAGACCCATGAGTCTAATTCTTAATTCTTGTAAAAAGAACTGAGAAGAATGAGAAATGGGCTGCATAGAATTAAGGAATTTGTAATCAGTTGATTAATTTTGGGTTATTCCTTCTGTGCTGCAAAGAGGTAAATGAAGTAGATGAGGTCTGGTTGCAGTAAATTTGGTAAAGTCAAGCAAAAATAAATAATAAGGTGAGTTCTCTATTAGAGTCTTTATCTACACAATTTTTATAAGCAATGACACAGAAAAAGAATCTATCCACCAGGTGTCAATTTGAGCCCATCAGATAGCAATGTTTTATCCACCAATCACAGTTTCCCTACAATTTGCTAATCTCCTGAGATGGATGCTGAAAGCTGAATTAATCCAGACTGTCAACCCAGACTCTCACCATCGGAATACAAAATGGTATGTGCCCCTGGATTTCTTTAGACAGAGAAAATGAGAAATCCCTCTTGTGTGGGGCTTGTGCTCTTCACCAGCATGGTTCATAAGTAGTGCAGTGATCCAAAATAATTCACTTTAAGGAGTAGAATGTTTTTAAATAGAAGAAAAAAACTTCAACAGGAAATAGCTATTCTATCAAATACAAACTGTTTTCTTTTCCCAAAGAAATTCTTCCATCAGAAGACTCAGAAAGCACCCAAAAGACAACCATGGTTATGTCTTCCCAGTTTCCAGGTAACTATGATTTCTCTTAGGCTGAACTTGGCTCTGCTCTCTGCCTTCATATGAAGAAAATATCAGTTTTAAAGCTTTACCTGAGTTTATAGCACATTCGAGTTATATTGCTACCCATTATGAAAATGGGCTTGCAACCTTAGGATTTAGGTTTGTAGGGGACAAGGGAAAACTTTTTGCCCTTTAAAAGTTTGCTGAAAAATCAACACACAAAGGTTAGATTAATTGGTTAAAAAGTGTACTAAATTACTAAAGTGTACACGGGGAGAACCGCAGAGTGGCGGCCTACCTCCTAAGGTGGTGCGGAAGCTGTTCTACTATATTGAGATTAACAGAATAAAGCGAGGTTCAACACATGGCCAAGAACAGGTTGTCTTAATATGTTTTGTATTGCTAAAAAAATACCTGAGGCTGAGTAATTTTTGTTTTTTTGAGATGGAGTCTCACTATGTTTCCCAGACTGGAGTCCAATGGCACGATTGCTGCTCACTGCAACCTCTGCCACCCATGTTCAAGCAATTCTCCTGCCTCAGCCTCCCAAGTAGCTGGGATTACAGGCACGGGCCACCACCCCCGGCTAATTTTGTGTATCTTTAGTAGAGATGGAGTTTCACCATCTTGGCCAAGGCTGTTCTTGAACTCCTGACCTCATGATCCACCCTCCTCAGCGACCCCAAGTGCTGGGATTATAGGTATGAGCCACTGTGCCTGGCCAGAGGCTGGGTAATTTATAAAGGAAAAAGATTTATTTGGCTCATGGTTCTGCAGGCTATACAAGAAGCATGGTGCTAGTGTTACAGACTATATTTGTTCATTTGTGTTGCTATAAAGAAATACCGGAGACTGAGTAATTCATAATGAAAAAAAGAGTTTTTTCTACCTCGTGACTCTGCAAGCTGTACAAGCATGGCACCAACATCTTCTCAGCTACTGATGAAGCCTCAGGAAATGTTTACTCATGAAGGAAAGTGAAAGGGAAGCAGGTGTGTCACATGGTGAGGGAGGAAGCGAGAGAGGAGGAGGTGGAGGAGGAGGTGCTAGGCTCGATTTATCAACCAGATCTTGCATGAATTTATTAATGCAAGAAGGGCACCATGCCATGTGAGAGGGATCCACCTCCCACTAGGTACCACCTCCAATATTAAGGATCACATTTCACCAACAGATTTGGAGGGAACAAACATCCAAATTATATTATTTCACCCCTTCCGCCAATCTTATGTCCTCCTTGCATTGCAAAACACAGTCATTCCTCCTCAGGAGTCCGCAAATGTCCTAACTTTTTTCAGAATCAACTCAAAAGTTCAAAGTTCAAAGTTTCAACTCACAGTCAAGCTCCTTTCACCTATGCGCCTGTAATATCAGAAACAAGTTATTTACCTCCAAGATGCAATGATGGTACAGGCGTTAGGTAAACATTCTCATTCCCAAAGGGAAAAATTAGTCAAAAGTAAGGGCCAATTTCCACGCAAATCTGAAACCTAGCAGTAAAAACATTAAACCTTAAATCTCCAAAACAATTTTTGACTCACATTCAGGGCACACTGGTATAAGGTGGGGGCTCCCACAGCCTTGGGCACCTCCACTCCCATAGGTTTGCTGAATGCAGCCCCTGTGGCTGCTCTCACAGGTTGGACTCTGGTGCATGCAGTTTTTCCAGGCTGCATGAGCATGCTGACTATGGCTCTACCCTGCTGGGTCTGGAAGGCAGCAGCCCCTTCCCACAGATCCACTAGGCAGTGCTCCAGTGGGGACTCTCTATAGGGCATACTCATCCATATTTCTCCTTGCCACTGCCCTAGCAGAGGCTCACTGGGTATCCAGGCTTTCCAGTACATGCCCTGAAGTTCATGTGGAAGCTGCCAAGCCTCCTTTATTCTTGCATTCTGCATACCTGCAGACTTAATACCACACAGAAGCTCCCAAGGATTATGGCTTTTGCTCACTGAAGCAGCAGGCTGAGCTGCACCTGGGGTTGTTACCACCCCTGCTGGAGCCAGAGCAACCAGGATTCAGGGAATAGTGTCCAGAGGTGGCACTGGGGAGTTGCATCCTGGGCCCGGCCCCAGAAACAATTCTTTCCTCTTAGGCTTCTCAGCCTATGATACAATAGGCTGCCATAAGGATTCCTGAAATGTCTTTAAGGCCTATTTTCCATCACCAGAATATTAGTTCTTGGCTCCCTTTTAGTGATGATAACCTCTTTAGCAAGTGGTTGCTCTTTAGGCCCCCTGAATTCCTCATCTGAAACTACTCTTTCCTTTTCTACCACACAACCAGGTTGTGGATTAATTAAATTTTTATGTTCTGCTTATCTTTTAATTATAATTTCCAACTTTAAGTTATTTCTTAAATTTCTTCTGCCAAATACCCTATATTATTACTCTTAAGTTCAACCTTCTGCAAATCCTTAGGGCATGAACATAATGAAGGCAAGTACTTTACTAGGCCATAATAAGGGTGACCTTGCTCCAGTTTTCAATGACTTCCTCATTTACATCTGCGACCTTGTCAGTTTGGCCTTCACTGCTCATATTTCTGTCAGCATTTGGTCACAATCATTTAACCAGTATTAAGAAATTTCAAATTTTCCTTCATTTTTCTCTCTTTTTCTGAGCCCTGCAAACTCTTCTGACATCTGCCCATTACCCAGTTCCAAAGCCACTTTTACAATTTCAGGTGTCTTTATAGCAACACCCTACTCCTGGTACTAACTTTTTGTATTAGTTAAATTTGTACTGCTATAAAGGAATATCTGAGACTGGGTAGTTTATAAAGAAAAGAGGCTTATTTGTCTTATTGTTCTAACAGGCTGTACAAGTGTGGCACCAGCATCTCCTCAGCCTCTGGTGGAACTCAGGAAGTTTTCACTCATGGAAGGAGGTGAAAGGGGAAGAGGAAAGTCACATGGTTAGAGATAAAGCAAGGAGGTGCCAGGCTCTTTTTAACAACCAGATCTTGTGTGAACTCCTTACCAAAGGAAGGGCATCAAGCCATTCAAGAAGGATCCACCCCATGACCCAAACACCCCCAACTAGGCCCCACCTTAAACATTAGAGATCACATTTCAAAATGAGATTTGGAGAAAACAAACATCTAAACTATACCACTGACTAATGGGTTCTTCTTGCCCTCTGCACAGAAAAAGCCAATACACTCAGATAGCAGATATTGTAGCAAAGAACGTGTTTAATAATTGGAAGGCAGCCAAGCAACAAGGATAGGAGATATTTCTCAAATCTGTCTTTCCAAGAATTTGGAGACTAGGGATTTTAGGGATTGTTTAAAAGAGAGGGAGCTAGGTAATGAACATTGCTGATTGGTTGGGTTGAGGATGAAATCACAGTGGTATCAAAATTGTCTTCATGTGCTGAGTCAGTACCTGGATGGGGGTCAGAGGACAAGCTGAGTTAGTTTCTGGGTATGGGTCACTGGTCCGAGTAATGTCACTTGGTCCACAAGAATATAAAGTTTTAAAAATATCTCAAACACCAGTCTTAAGTTTCACAACAGCAATGTTATCTATAAGAGCAAATGGGGAAGTTACAAATCTATGACCATTGGCTACATTACTCCTGGCTGATAAGCAATTTTAAATAAGCAATTTAGGGAACAATAGCTGGTTACTGCTTAACCATGCCTATATTTCAGGAGAATTTAGGTTTATATTATTATTATAACCTTGTGGCTTTGTATTAGTTTCAGAAAGGCAGTTTTAGTCCCTGAACAAGGAGAGGGTTAGTTTTGGGAAGGGACTACTATTCCTCTTGCTGTAAGGCTAAACTATAAACTAATTTCCCTCCATAGTTAGCCTAGCCTAAGTACAAGAACAAGCAATGGCAGTTATCTTGTGACTTTAGAAGTAAGATGGAGTCAGTCATGTTAGATTTCTCTCATTGTTATTAATTTACATGGGTGGTTTAACCATCATCTGCTTCTGTGAGGGCATCAGAAAGCTTCCAATTATGATGGAAAGCAAAGGGTAGCAGGCTTCACATAATAAGAGAGAGAAAGCAAGAGTGAGGGACAGGCTTTTTCAAATAATCAGTTTTCATGGGTTCTGAGATTGAGCACTCACTCACTTCTGCAAGAATGGTACCAAGCCATTCATGAGGGATCCACTTCCATAATCCAAATACCTCTCACCAGGCCCCACATCCAACATTGAATATCACCT
>NW_022437047.1:5676354-5877422 GCF_009761245.1 Sapajus apella
TCACTCTATCACCCAGGCTGGAGTACAGTGGCATGACCTAGGCTCGCTGAAACCTCCGCCTCCTGAGTTCAAGTGATTCTCTTGCCACAGCCTTCTGAGTATTTGGGAGTACAGGCATGCACCACCATGTCTGGCTAACTTTAGTATTTTTAGTAGAGATGGATTTCGTCATGTTGGCCAGGTTGGTCTGAACTCCTGACCTCAGGTGATCCGCCTACCTTGGCCTCCCAAAGTCCTGGGATTGTAGGCGTGAGCCACTGCACCCCGTCAGGGATCACTTTTCAACTTGAGACTTGGAGGAGACAAACATCCAAACAATATCAAAGTTATGGTGGCAAATTAGGTTATAGTGGCAAATAGGTTGTGGGAGAGAGAGAACACTTGGCTACCAAAGGTGCTCTTGATAGGTCAGTGAAACCTTACAGGTAGCAGCCCTCAGAAAGAATAAATGATGCATTTTTCTTTCAGATGTTTAGAGATCTTAGACTCTTGGTTAATCTTTTCTAAAACCAGACAAGGGAAGAACTGGCTGCATCATGCAGATTCTGTATAGATGCTAATTTTCTCCACAAAAGACGGATTTTCAGGGCTACATCTGTTGCTGTTTCTCTGACAACCGTCTCAAAATATGTCAAATAAATATTCTTTGGGATAAAATACTTTTATTTCTTCCTGATTGCTGAGTAAGTCAAATAAGAAGAAAAAGAAAAGTAAAGAATAAAATAAAACTGGCAGAAAAACAAAAGAAACAAGACAGGGTAAATCCTCCCCAACACACACACACACATGCACACACACACCCCTATACACACAAACACATACACACTGAGTAGCCTGAAAAAGATCTTAAGAACCAGTCAGCACAGTGATATTAATCGTCATTTCCATTAGAACAACCTGGGGGGTGTTTAAAGAACTTGAACACTCAGGCTTTTCCCACAGGCTTCTCACCAAATAGCTTGGAAGTGGCCATGCAGTAGCATTTTTTACAGTCTTTTATAGTGATTGTAATATGCACCCAGAATGGATAGTCACTGTGTCAACCCAATTTTGGAAATCACAAGAGGTTAGGTAATTAAAAGAGCTTTGTGGTTCTGAACTACACATTCAAAACTAAAACTGAGCTTTCTTTCTTTTTTTTTCTTTTTTTTTTTTTTGACTATGAAATACTTTTATTCTTTAACACGAAAATTCACTCCATATATGTTGCGGCCAATTCCGCCTTTTTTCATTGATCAACATTTCCAGGAGTCCAAACCCAGCTATTGTTACATGTTTATGTTTCATATCATTTCAACATCTTTAACCAAGTTTAAATGAGCTGTAAGAGTTCCAGTGAGGAAAATGAGAGGCTTCCCCTCTTTCTTTCTCCTCTGCCATAATGGCTGGCATACCCTTTTTAAAAAATTTATTTATTATACTTTAAGTTCTTGGGTACATGTGCAGATTGTGCAGGTTTGTTACATAGGTATACATTTGCCATGGTGGTGATTTGCTGCTTCCCTCACCCCATCATCTGTTTTAGGTATTTCTCCCAAAGTTATCCCTCCCCAATCCCTCCCACCCCTTGCTATTCTTCCCCATGTCCCCCACACCCCAGGCCTCAGTTTGTGATATTCCCCTCCCTGTGTCCGTGTGTTCTCATAGTTCAACACCCACTTATGAGTGAGAACGTGCGGTGTTTGGTTTTCTATTCTTGTGTCAGTTTGCCGAGAATGATGGTTTCCAGTTTCATCCATGTCCCTGCAAAAGACATGAACTCATCCTTTTTTATGGCTGCATAGTATTCCATGGTGTATTTGTGCCACATTTTCTTTATCCAGTCTATCACTGATAGGCATTTGGATTGGTTCCAAGTCTTTGTTATTGTAAACAGTGCCACAATAAACATACATGTGCACGTGTCTTTATAAGAGAATGATTTATAATCCTTTGGGTATATATACCCAGTAATGGGATTGCTGGGTCAAATGGTGTTTCTGGTTCTAGATCCTTGAGGAATCACCACACTGTCTTCCACAATGGTTGAACTAATTTACACTCCCACCAACAGTGTAAAAGCATTACTATTTCTCCACATCCTCTCTAGCATCTGTTGTCTCTTGATTTTTTAATGATTGCCATTCTAACTGGCATGAGGTGGTATCTCGATGTGGTTTTGATTTGCATTTCTCTAATGACCAGTGATGAGCTTTTTTTCATATGTTCCTTGGCTCCATAAATGTCTTATTTTGAAAAGTGTCTGTTCATATCCTTTGCCCACTTTTTGATGGGGCTGTTTTTTTCTTGTAAATTTGTTTAAGTTCTCCATAGATTCTGGATACTAGCCCTTTGTCAGATGGGTAGATTGCAA
This sequence comes from Sapajus apella, assembly GCF_009761245.1. NCBI lineage: Eukaryota > Metazoa > Chordata > Mammalia > Primates > Cebidae > Sapajus > Sapajus apella. The sequence continues at coordinate 5,678,708 of NW_022437047.1, forward strand.
AATCATTTTCCCATTCGGATGGTTGCCAGTTCACTCTACTGATAATTTCTTTTGCTGTGCAGAAGCTGTTAAGGTTAATTAGATCCCATTTGTCTATTTTGGCTTTTGTTGCCATTTCTTTTGGTGTTTTAGTCATGAAGTCCTTGCCCATGCCTATGTCCTGAATGATATTGCCTAGGTTTTCTTCTAGAGTTTTTGTCATGTTAGGCCTCATGTTTAAATCTTTAATCTATATAGAGTTAATTTTTGTGTAAGGTATAAGAAAGGGATCCAGTTTCAGCTTTCTGCATATGGCTAGCCAGTTTTCCCAACACCATTTATTACATATGGAATCCTTTCCCCATTGCTTGTTTTTGTCAGGTTTGTCAAATATTAGATGGTTGTAGTTCGGTGGCATTCCTTCTGAGGCCTCTGTTCTATTCCATTGGTCTATATCTCTGTTTTGGTGCCAGTACCATGCTGTTTGTTTTGATTATAGTAGTCTTGTAATATAGTTTGAAGTCAGATAGTGTGATGCCTCCAGCTTTGTTTTTTTTGTTTTGTTTTTGTTTTTTGCTTACGATTGTCTTGGCTATACAGGCTCTTTTTGGTTCCATATAAAGTTTAAAGTGTTTTTTTTTTCCAATTCTGTGAAGAAAGTCATTGGTAGCTTGATGGAGATAGCATTGAATCTATAAATTATGTTGTGCAGTATGGTTCTTCCGAACCATGAGCATGGAATGGTAGAATCAAGCTTTCTTCTCTTAATTTATGACTCTTTCTCTCTATTCAATGACACTATCTCTGGGTCTGTCTTGAAAGCTTGTTTATAATTACATGGCCAAAATTAGCATACCATGACATTACAATATCCTCTGGAATTTGAAAGAAAGCTCTGAAGAAACTATTTCTGGGTGTATCATTTAATCATCAGGAGCATCCTTCTTAAGTTGGTAAATTGTACTAGTTCAACATATAAAGATAAACCAATAAAAATTGTATTCTTAAGAACTGAGGCTACATTACAATAATCACAATATGGTGGCTGCCATGCTTTCCTCTCACTCTCCACCATACCAGGAATCTGTGCATGGTACAGATGGTAACTCAGTGGCCAACTGACAGAGGAAATGATCCCAATAGAGGACAGGCACTTTCTGTGATGGCTCTGGACTGTTGCTGTCATGACCCAGGGCCTAACTGAAATGAATTGTCAGTCTTCATTGGTATGCATCTGCACACCCCAGAACTAGTTGGAAAGGCAGATGATCCACGTCACAGTCAATCTTAAAATGTTAACTCAGAAACAGAAATGTGCTGGAAGTGAATTTGATCTTGCAAACACACAAACACAAGATATGGCTGGGACATCCATCATGACAGGAAAGAGGCAGCTCCCCCTCATAACTTCGTTTATCTTTCATCACTAAATATAATTTTGCTCTTTTACCATAGTAACAGAATTTTCTTTCTTCCACAGCCATAGTAATAGGAGGTTATTGTTATGTCATTTTCCCTTTTACAAATGCAGTCAATTTCCATGGTCTATCTATTTACACTTATATGTATTTATATTCATGACAATTTAGAGTATAAGGAAATATTGTGTTTTCATATTAACAAATACATAAGATGCTCACAGGAAATTTTAATGGGAGATTTGATGTAAGTTTTGCTCTGGAGGAATAAATATTGAAGCCAGCCAAAGTGTTACTCATTTGTCTTCTTTAAATATTTCACAAGATTTTTTTTAGCCTCCCTTTATAAATGCTGACTCCACCATTACTTTATGAATGTGTTTCTGAACTCCAAAAGAGCTGCAATGATTAGCTTACTGTGTTTATAGATGCTAAAGAAAATGTGCATTAAGCCCAAGACTTACAAGCAAATGAAAATATCAGACTACTAAATTTAGTTAATAGTTGTCAGGGGTCCAAATCATGTGAGTTATAGCTCAGTAGCACTTTATCAAGTATATTCTCTGTGCAAGAAGGGTAAGTGACTTTGTAGGTATTATTCTATCTAATGTAAGATTCGTAGTACAGAAGCCAGTATCCTCATTTTGTAGGTGAGAAAACCAAATAGAGATTCTATGACTTCAGTGTTTTCCACCTAATGATTAACTGAGCTTATCGTTTTAGTTTTATGAAGTCATAGCTTTAACTTTTGACCATATATTAATGAACTGAAAAATACTGCAATACTATCAGTGTGCCTAGTTAGATGTATCAAATAAAATTAAAAGTACAGCTCCTCTCCAGATTGTCCACCTGCCAAGCACTGAAAGTTAAAGCTAGAAAATAAATGAAATTCTTCACTTTATATTGATGGAAGAGAGAACATTTTTATCTACCCAATGTTACACAATCATCTTGTACTAAATTAATGCTGAGGACTAGCCAATGTAATGTTACACTTAGCTAACATTTTTCTTAGATTAAGTATATTTTCTAAGCTGTCTCATGGTTTGCTTAAATAGATACTTTCAAGGTGTACTTTGGGCATTTTACTAAGAAGCTGAATGAGAAAGAATTAGGTGCTTATTATTTTCATTAATATGTTTTGTAAATTACAACACTTAGAAAGTACACCATCAATTGTTTTATTTTCTTTGTACGGCCCACTGTCATCTCCTTTCTTGTCCTCTACATAAGTGAATGGAGAAATCTATTCAGGAAATCAATGATACAGCTGTTTTCATTATATGTAAAAGTTGAAGAATAGTTCCCCTGCATTAATTATGCATGATGAAAGGTACAAAGGGGAAATACAGTAACACGAAGAAAAAGAAGGGGAGGAGTGCACAGTCACTAAGATCACAGGTGTGATTTTCAAATCCCAGTGCCCAACTAACCTACTCCCCAACACACCGCTTTCAGCTGTGTCGTTTTGGGTTACTTAATCTCTAGCTATCTGGGTGCCATCTTTGAAAACATAAATGACTCATATCATAGAATATATGGAGATTTAAATGAAATAATGCATATGAAACAATTATCAAAATACCTACCAGGTATATAGTGCTGACAATAAATAATTATTGTGTAGATATTATATGTCAAATATTACTCCATGTTTTCATTTATTGTTCCCTTTAACCTCAGAAGCCAAAACTCATATTATTTACTACTGTGCTCTACTGTCCCTAATTGCTGTTAAATGCAGCTCTAGAGCTAAAAGATCAATGTCTCTTTTAGCTCTCTTTTTTTTATCATTACTCTCTTTTTTTTTTTGATACAGCGTCTCATTCTGTCACCAGGTGCCAGGCTGGAGTGCAGTGGTGCGACCTTGGCTCACTGCAACCTCCGCCTCCCGGGTTCAAGCAATTTTCCTGCCTGAGCCTCCCGAGTAGCTGGGACTACAGGTGCGCACCACCACGCCCAGCTAATTTTTTTGTATTTTTAGTAGAGGTGGGGGTTTCACCATGTTGGCCAGGATGGTCTTGATCTCTTGCCCTCGTGATCCACCCTCCTCCGCCTCCCAAAGTGCTAGGATTACAGGCGTGAGCCACCGCCCTCAGCCTCATTACTCTGTCTCTTACAAGCTGCGTGAAAGAGCAGGCTCTTGTTTATACATAAGAGATTCAGTGGTGGTGGGGCTCTAAGCCTCCGTTTTATCTGCAAAATACAATTATTTCTACCTCCAACAGTACTTTTGAATTTGCCTCCTGTCACAGGGCAAGTATATAATAAGCATTTAATGTGTTTCATTAATTATGCACATCATCAAGAATAAGAGACACCATTACTTCATGTTCTACTGAAATTTTTTAATAGGTCAATTAAAACGTAATACAATTATCACATTCATCTTAAGATGTCAGAGATGTAAGAATTTGAAAAAGAAATACGCATCTTGGAGTAAATAAAATGAAGTATTCACCACTCATTTCCTTTCTAGAAAATACAGGCCACATCTACTTCCTAGGAAAAATTTGTCCACATTATTATCACTGTTATATCAGATCAAGTCATTTGCCCAATTCTTCACTTTCTGGAGGCTATGTTATACATTTATGTCCTTACCCTAACCTCTTGGTCAGTATTTCCCCACCCCTTAACATTTTACTTGTATATCTGGCTTGATAAGGTTAATAAATTTTTCTCAATCTCAGCACTAAGCTGAATTTTGGGTCAGATGATTATTCACTGTGGAGGACTGATATTTACCATCACCTCTAGCCTCTACCCATTAGTTACCAGTAGCACCCCTGCCTCCCTCCAAGTTGTAACAATCCAAAAATGTCTCCAGGCATTGCCAAATATCCTCTGGGGCAAGGGATACAATTTAACTTGTTTTGAGCCACTGGCCTAATGGTATGTTATGGACTTGTCATAATTAGAGGCTTGAAACTTGTTTGCATGATCAGGCTATTTCTCTTACACTATGGTACCCAAGCATGAAAAGAACTTCCCCAGTACTCTCCTTCTTCACCCTGAGCTTCAGACTGAACACACAAGGGGCAAACCTGAGACCAGTCCATAGCTTGCAGCAGAGTTAGCCTGCTGAGCCCGGTCTAGATCAGCCAATTCCATCAGATTCCTTTTCTTGGTCTATTCTTTCCATTGGCAAGAGCCTATCCTCTGGTAGTTTTTTGAGAAAGACTATATTCATTTTGGGGGTCAGTTTTTAAAATTTTGAATTCTAGCTTGGAAATCATTTTCTCCTGGAATTTTGAAGGTGTTGCTTTATCATCCTTTTACTTCCAGTGTTCCAGAAAATCTAGCACACAGAGATGTTCAGTGACATGAAACTTGCCACTGATCTAGGAAACCTGCCTTTTCTTTCCCTCTCTGGGACTTGAATAGATGTGTATTCCTACGATGCTGAAATATCATGATAATATATCTTGATGTGCTATTTTTACATTTAATTATTTAATGAGCTGGACAATTTTTGAGTCATTTCACAATAATCTCAGGGTTTTTTTTATTAATGGGAAATTATCCTGTATTATTTATTTAAAATCTTCACCCCACCCCTTTTTTTCTTATCTTTGTGGACCTCTTGCTAACTTCAGGACATATTTTGTCTTTCTGTTCTACTTTTTAGGGACATATTTTTTTGACTTTCAAACTTTCTACTGCAATTTAAAATTTGGTGTCTCTATATATGAGTGTATACATATATATATATATTTATATATTTCATATATATATGTCTGTGTGTGTGTGTTGGCAAGAACTGTTTCTTGTTTCTAACATCCTGCATTTTCTTGTTTTATGGGTTCACTGTATCATCATTATAGATAATATAGATATGTAATAAATAAAATAAATATACTTAAAATGCAATTATTGTATTTTCTGTTTTCTTTGTGTTACATTTATTTCTTTTCAAAGCTTTTATTGGTCGTTGTCTTTCATGCCATCATTTTCTGCACACACTTTGTTCTAGACTATTAATTCATATCAAAGTGAGGCACTGGGAAGCACTGTGGGTACTTTATGTCTCTGGGTCTCTCAATCTTTTTCTTTTGTGATAGTTAGTAGTCTGTAGAAAATTCTCCTAATTTTCTGCTTAGAGAGAAATCTCACTTCAACATTTTAAGCCTGAGGGGAAAAAATGACGTCTGGGTGGTGGTTGGGGGATACTTTAATCATTTAGTTTAATAATTTTAACACTATCTTTCTGCTGTCAGTATGGCAGATACCTTCACCGTTAATTGCCCATACTATTTCCAAATTCAGGACCACTCTGATTCTGTGTCTTCAAAAGTAAGTGTTCTCTGGAACGCTTTTTGGACTTGGAGTTGGAATTTTCTGGGCCATGTACTTTGATATGTTACTGATAAGTGGAGTTTTATGGAGAAAGAGAAGATTGCTTCAATAAGCGATGGATGGTAGAGAGATAATCCCCAGGGTAGATGATAGAAGGAGGAAGATCTGAAAGTCACGCTAATCCTTATGTGGAATTAAAAGAATACTGCTGACCAGGTGTGGTGTCTCATGCCTGGAATCCTAGCACTTTGGAGGCCGAGGAGGGTGGATGACCTGAGGTCATGAGTTCGAGACCAGCCTGAGCAATATGGTGAAATCCATCTCTACTAAAAATACAAAAATTAGCCAGGCGTGGTGGTGCATGCCTGTAGTCTCACTTACCCGGGAGGCTGAAACAGGAGAATCCCTTGAATTGGTAGGTGGAGGTTGCAGTGAGGTGAGATCTCACCACTGCACTCCAGCCTGGGTGACAGAGCGAGCCCCTGTCTCAACATTAAAAAAAAAAAAAAATCTTGTATTCTAGCCCCTAACCTGCCCACAGCCTTCCAGATTATCTGATGTCTCCAGTTCCAGAGCTTTTCTAAGGTTCTGCAGCAGGTATAAATTTGTTTCTCGTAGGCAACCATCTCTCAAAACAGTTCAGTTTTTGCTTTCTTCCCTTTGAGTCAGTTACCATCCTTCCATCCACTGTTTAGCTTCCAAAAATTGGCTGACATCTTTCCTCTTTCATTCTGTTTACCTTATGGATTAATATATTTTCTTCATCAACTGACATTTTAACAGATTTTTACAAAGGAGCTGAGATAAATAATCCTATTTAATTCATCAGATTTAACCAGGAATTGGAAATAACATTTTTACAAATGGCATAATACCAGTGCATGATATGCTTGTAACATTTGAAGGCAGCACAAAGGTGGGAGAAATATACAACACTGAATAATCAAACCAGAGAGTCAAAATTTATCGGCACATTTAAATCATGGAGCTGAGTCTACTTAACCAACGTGAGCATAAATTCAGCATATAAATTCAAAAAATTGGTTGCACAAATGCAAGATATACAAGAGAGTAAACAACTCCAGAAGGTTAGATGAGTTAAAACTGACTTTGCATCATTAGTGTGCCAAGAGTACTGAAAAAGTCAATATGCTCTGAGAAGTTTGGTTGAACTTTGTGTTTATAAGCACAGTTGTAGTATTCTGAGCAATACCCGCTAGTAAGTTACTAATAAACTAGAGTGTAATATGGAGGAGAACAACAGGGTTTCAAAATTTGACATTTTTCCTTTGATATTGCTGGGCCAATTTACCCAGAAAGGTGAAAACTTAAGAGGCAAGGACAGTTACCTTTAGATTTTTTAAATGTCAACCTGGAAGAGCATAAACTCTTAGATACCATAGAAATTGATGACAGAATTCATGGATAAAGTTAATGAAAGGCTATATTTGGTCCATTATAAGAAGGAAATGCTGACCAAATCTGGATTACTGATGGATCAGTAATGGTTAAAATGGAGATACATCATCATCACAGGGCTTGACTTTTGAAGGCTATTATGTCAAGCTTTCAGAGGGTGCTTACTTTGTATTAATAATGAGGCTCAGTCCTTCCTAATTAGGCTATCAGGCAGGAATTTGAATTCTTCTCGTTTTCCTTTGAAAAAAAAAAATGAGATAAAGACCTAGTTAATTAGGATTAAAGCCAAGACTTTTGAATCAGTGGTTTCTGCTGTTAATCCCTCAGGATGCAGAAGTCTCAGATTAGTATAAAACTTCCCTGACTATTCTCTGCCCAGCCAAGTCTCCTTACCACATCCCACCATGATTTCCTCTTCTTGTTAATACCCGTGAGCACTGTGCACTCAATAGTCCTTTGTTGGAAACTATCCCTAAGTAGTTTCTTATGAAAGCAATACCTGGAAAGATGAAGAACAAACAACTCTTCTGCTGGCCAGAGAAGACGGAGTGTATCAGCAGCCCAAAGGGGAACAGCCAGCATCCTAGACTCTGGGGTTGTACATCCAGCAGAGCCACAGAGTGGGCAAAGCCTCAAGCCACAGGGAAGCAGAGAGATCCCCACCCATAGTGGATTTGAGGTCGTGTGAGAGTCCTAAAAAGGTAATCATCAGTCCCCCTCACCACCACATACTACCCTAAAGGGGGAAATGAAAGAGCAGGATACAGGGAAGAACTGGATTTCTTTTTTTTTCTTCTTTTTATTTAGCTTTAGAAATTGAAATGTAATAATTATACATATTTATGGGGTATATAGTGATGTTTCAGTACATAAAACGTATAGTGACCAAATCCATGTAATTAGCATATACATCATCACAAACATTTGTCATTTATTTGTTAAAAATTCAATACCCTGCTTCTGTAACATATTAGAAACTATAGTCATACTACAGTGATATAAAACACTAAAAGTTATTCCTCCTATCTAGATATAATTTTGTATCCTTTAGCAAATCTCTCCCTACCCCTCACTTCTCCTACCCTTCCCAGGCTCTAGTATCCTCTGTTCTACTTTTTATTTCTGTGAAATCAACTTTTCTTTTTAGCTTCCCCACATGAATGAGAACATGTGGTGTTTTACTTTCTGTTCCTGGCTTATTTCACTTAACATAATGTTCTCCAGTTCCATCCATGTTGCCTCAGAAGACAAGATTTCATTTTTTTTTTTAATGGCTGAATAGTATATCACATTTTCTTTATCCATTCATCTGTTTTTTAATCCATTCATCTGTTTTTTAATCCATTCATCATCAAAGCAACCTAGATTGATTTCTTATCTTGGCTATCGTGTATAGTGCTGCAACAAACATAGGGATGCAGATTTTTCTTCAGCATAATGATTTCCTTTCCTTTGGATGAATTCCCAGTAGTGGAATTGTTAGATTATCTGGGCACTCTGTAGTTTTTTGACCTTCCATGCTGTTCCATAGTGGCTGTACTAGTTTACATTAACAACAGTGTATAAGAATTTCCCTTTCCCTGCATTCTCCCCAGCATTTGCTATTTTTTTTTTAATAGCTTTCCTAACCAGGGTGAGATCATACGTCACTATGGCTTTGATTTTTCACTTCTCTGATGATTAGTAATGTTGAACATTTTCTTATATATTATTTATTGGCATTTGTGTCTTCTTCTGAGAAATGTCTGTTCAGATTATTTGCCCATTTTTAAATCAGATTGTTTATTTGAGTTCCTTGTATATTCTGGATATAAATTCCCTGTCAGAGGAATAGTTTGAAAATATTTTCTCCCATTCTGTAGGTTGTCTTTACACTGCAGTTCATTTCCTTTACTGCACAGAAGCTTTTAGTTTGATATAAACCCATTAGTTTATGTTTTATATTGCCTGTGCTTTTGAGGTCTTATTTATAAAATCTTTTCCCAGACTAGAGTTCTGAAGCATTTGCTCCCATGTTTTCTTCTAGTAGTTTTATAGTTTCAAATCTTACATTTAGGTCTTTGATACATAGTAAATTGGTTTTTGTGGGTGAGCAGTGGGGGTCTGGTTTTATTATTCTGCATATGGATATCCAGTTTTCCCAGCACCATTTATTGAAGAGACTGTCTTTTTCCCAATAGGTATTCTTGGCAGCTTTGTCAAAAATCAGTTAGCTATAGATACTGTTGACTACAGATACAGTGAATTAATTTCTGGATTCACTGTTCACTGTTTGTTTATTTGCCAGTAGTGGCACACTATTTTGACTGCTTGATCATTGTAGTATATTTTTAAGTCTAACAGTGTGATGCCTCCAGATTTGTTATTTTGTCCAGGATTGCTTTAACTACTTGGGGTCTCCTATGGTTCCATACATATTTAAAGATTTTTAAATTTATTCTTAGGTGAAGAACATCATTAAGATTTTGTTAGGAATACCATTGAATCTGTAGGTTGCTTTGAGTAGTATCGTCATTTTAACAATATTGATTCTTACATTCCACGTGTATGGAGTTTCTTTCCATTTGTTTGCATTCTCTTCAATTTCTAAGTGTTTTGTAGTTTTCCTTGCAAATGGATTTAATGTGACCCTAGGTATTTTATTTTTGTAACTATTTTAAAAGAGATTGTACTCTTGATTTCTTTTTCAGCTAGTGTGTTGTTCATGTATAGAAAAGCTAGTTATTTTTGTATGTTAGCTTTGTATCCTGCAACTTTGCTGACATTATAAATTCTAAGTTTTTTGGTAGTCTTTAGGTTTTTCTCTATGTAAGAGCTTGTTGTGTGGAAACGAACAATTTCCTTTCCTCCTTTCAATTTGGATGGGCTTTATTTATTTCCCTTGTCTAATTGCTCTGGCTAGAACTTCCAGTACTATGTTGGATAACAGTGAGAAGAGTGGGCATTCTTCTCTTGATTCAGTATTTAGGGGAAAAGCTTTTAGCTTCTTTTTGTCCATATGATGTTAGCTGTGGGTTTGCCGTACACAGCCTTTACTGTGTTGAGGTATTTTCCTTGTATACCTAATTTACTGAGAGTTTTGTTGTATTGAAACATTGAATGATATCAGATGCTTTTTATGCATATATTGGGATGATAATATAGTTTTTGTTCTCCATTCTGTCGATGTAATGTATCACTTGGATTGATTTGCCTATGGTGCCTCATCCTTGCATTCCTAGAACAAATTCCACTTGGTTATGGTGTATTATCTTTTTGAGGTATTGTTAAATTTGGTTTACAAGTATTTTGTTAAGGATATTTAATCTCTGTTTATCAAGGATATTAGCCTGTAGGGTTTTTGTTGTTGTTGTATGCTTGCCTGGTTTTGGTATCAGAGTTGTGCTGGTCTCATAGAATGAGCTAGAAAGTTTCCTCTGCTTTAATATTTTTGGAGAAGTGTGAGAAAAAAAAATTGGTACTAATTATTCTTTAATGTTTTGTGAAATTATTTGTTGTAGCTGTCTACTCTCAGACTTTTATTTATGGGAGACTTTTTATTTACTGATTTAATCTTGTTACTTTTCATTGGCCTGTTTAAATTTTCTGTATCTTCTTCGTTCAATTTTAGTCCCTGGTATGTTGTGTTCAAGACTTTATCAGGTTCCTCCAGGTTTTCAAATTTATTGGCATATAAATGCTGCTAGCAGTTGAATAATCTTTGTGTTTCTATAGTATCTGAAGTGACATCTTTTGTTTGTATCAAATTTTGTCTTTTTTCTTAGTGTAATTAATAGTTTTTCAATTTTATTTATCTTTAAAAATGCTTTTTTTTACCTTTTGTATTCTTTTAATCTTAATTTCATTAATTTGATACATTTCAATTTTTATTATTTATTTTCTTCTACTAATTTGGGGTTTGGTTTGTTCTCGCTTTTTCAGTTCTTCAAGATCATTGTAATTTTGTTTATTTAAAATCTATTTTTGATGTAGACATATACTGCTATACATTGTCCTTTAAATACTACTTTTGCTATGTCCCATAAGTTTTGATATGTTGTGTTTAATTTTTGTTTCAAGAAATTTCTAACTTTTTTCCTTAATTCCTTTTTTTCTTATTGTTTGTTCAGGAGCATGTTGTTTAATTTCCATGTATTTTTATAGTTTTGAATGTTCCTCTTGTTATTTATTTCTAGTTTTATTATATTATTGTCAGGTAAGATATTTGATGTGATTTCAAATTTTAAAATTTTTTGAGACTTGTTTTGTGTTCTAATATATGAATGATCCCAGAGAATTTTCCATGTATTGATGAAAAAAATATGTGTACCTTCTGCAGCTGTTTGACCAATTGTGCTGTACATATCTGTTAGCTCTGTTTGGTCTATGATGTAGTTGAAATCCAATGTTTCATTATTGATTTTCTGTCTTGATGACATTTCCAATGCTGCAAGTGGAGCACTGAATTATCACACTATTATTGTATTGGGGTCTATCTCTTCCTTCATATTTAATAATATTTGCTTTATAGATCTAGCTACTGTGGTGTTGGGTGCATATATATATTTACAATTGTTGTATTCTCTTTCAGAATTGATTCATTTGTTATTATATAATGTTCTTCTTTGTCTTCTCATATTGTTTTTGACTTGGAGTCCATTTTGTCTGATATAAGCATAGCACTCCTGCTTGCTTTTGTTTCTGTTTGAATGCCATCACTTTCAGTCTACGTACTTTTATGGGAGAGGTGAGTTTCTTGTAGGCAGCATACGGTTGGGTTTTTTGTTTTTTAATCTGTTTAGCCAGTCCATACATTTTTAATGGGGAATTTAATCATTTACATTCAAGGTTATTATTGATAGGTAAAGGCTTACTCTTATCACTTTATTGATTGTTTTCTGGTTGTTTTGTATGTCCTTTATTCTTCACCTCTTCTCTTGTCATTTATTTTCTGCAGTTGGGTAGTTTTAGCATGATTAGTAAGATTGGATTTCTTGCTAATCAAGCCAAAGGGAGTTGAACCATATAAATGTACAGCTTTGAATAAATTTTGGCGTATTTATTCCCATCAGTGTAAGGCCTACCAAATATATTTTATAGGCCTCAGCTTCAACTATGCATTGATTTAAATCTTCTTTTAGAGAGAAATAATTTGAAACAAATACAAGGATGTGGTATAAAAGCTGCTAACATAGGCGTTATCTTCCATAGAATAATAAAATGCCTATATATTCTAGATTTAGAATTGATCTTCCCAGGACATCAGCAGCCCTATGAGGCAAATGCTGCTAATCCCATACTTCAGTTAGGAATACATATCTACCCCAGACTAACATATCTCTATTAAAAAATGTAAGATGACCACAGTCTAAGCACCAATCTTTTCCACAGCCATTTCTGAATTTACTGAGTTATTTCCACTGATAATGAAATACAATTATTTATTTCACAAAATGCTGATTTTATGAATAGTATTCATTGATGTTTTTTCATCACTGGAAATAAAAATTTCAGTGAGTCTACAGTGAATTAATATAGTTTTCAAATGTATGGCATCCTTCAAACATTAACCAAACATTTATGTTTTTCTGAATCATACCCTGCCACTCTTGTAGCCTTTCACATTTTACAAATGACTACCTGGCTTGGTTTGGTAAGAAATGGTTTATCCCTGGCTTTTGCTGCATAGTGATAGTTAAAATTATGGCATAAGAAAGGATCATGAAGTCAATGACAACTGCCTGATGGAGAGCTATTTTCCACTGAAAGCTAGAAGAACCCAAATGACCTTGGTGACAGCCAAATGGCAAAAGCAAATCAAAATAGGTGCCCAATCTAATCTTAACGCTCTTAAGAGATTTTTTTTTTCACATTGAAACAGAATATACAGCCCTCACAGGCTCCGCCATCAGCACTTAGTCAATTTCTACTGGGAAATGTAGTTTTAGAGATACTAAAATACAGGCCTATGTGTCACACACACAAAATCCAATCTCTTTTCCACACACCACTTAGACTGTGAGGAGCGCTGAAATAATTTGTAGCAGACAGAGTGAAGGTGTGTAGAAACAAAGGCATGAAAGGATAGGGAATAAAGCCAGCTAAAAAGGGTGTGGATATCATTCAGTAGAATTATGGGGTGTCACTTCAAGTGCAGAACAGATAAATAGCATGCTTAGTACTTGGGTTGTAGAAGCACCATTCTGACTTTCTACTATCCCATGTTGCAGACTGTCAAGCCTGCATGTGATAAATCCTAAAATGGTTACTTAAAAGTCTCAGGAGCTCCATTGGTTTAACTCCATGCCAAATAAGAATCCCATTTGACGGATACACAGGGTATTTCTTCTTGATTCTGGCATCATTATGAGTAACAGCTCTGTCACAGTCTTAAAATGCAGAGGGATGAGCAGGTATTTTTACTGCAGTGATCTCAATACTTGTCTTCCATTAGCAATTGAGAGGTGATTTTACTTAGGTCATTCAAACATTACTGGAAAATAAGACAGAGTGATGGAAACAAAACAAAACAAAACAAACAACACATGGATGTCTAATTGTGTGTTTTGACTTCCCATTTCTCCCTCAAAGAAGAAGCACTTTGACATTTATCTTGTTGGGGCTATTTTTTCCAGAAGACAATTAGCAATGAACCCTTTGGAAATTTTTCTTGAGTTGATTCAATTTTAAAGTATAATATTTGAAAAAAATGCTTTGTGTTTTATTTTAAATACATTATCTAATTTTAAAGTTAAACCAACTATTTGTTACGTATTATTATTAATCCTATTTTATGAAAGGTAGTTGTGTAGAAGGATAAATTGTTTTATCTTAGAGAAAAATAATCAGTCAACAGAAAATAAACAAAATTATCTACTGACCATAGGCTCCTACTTTTTCTTTAAAAAAAAAAATGAGTAGTCAAAAAATGCAGGTTAAATACATGGTGTGTATATTCATATGCAGAGTAATGATGGTCCATGTTAATTGACCATGTTTTCTGAGACACCAAGGCCTGTCTTGTTGTTTTCATTGGCTTAGACTTTTTTTAAATCTGATAGAGCTTTGTTAATAGAGCGGCACGAAGACATTGAGGTGCCCAAAGGTATGACACAAACAGATACTTTTCCAAGGACAGGTTGCCTTTCTGTGATAAAAGGAGTACACAGGAACAGAGTGAGGCATTCCATGGCCCTGTCAGGCCCCTGGTGTGTTTATCCAATTCTCTCTGCTGTCTCCGAACGGAAAGCGTGGATATAAATATATCACCCTCCCCAAAGTAGAAGCAGGAGGCAAATGCACAAATAAGAACAAAATGAGAATTTGAAATTTAAAATTACACAGATATAATTTTATAACAAAGAACGATTTTAGGAAGTGAAGAAGAGAATTTTTATTTATAAATGTGAGCCATTCTGAGCACAGAGGGGCCTGTCACACATGGTATATTGTGATGCAGTCTTGGAACAGTTAGTGTCTTCATTTTATTACCATTTTACTCTGGAGTAGAATGACACACTAAACTGATCGATAGAAGGCTTTGGCTTCCTCAAGATGTTTACAGAGATTGTTGAAACTGAATCACATGAAATGTTCTTTTATTTTGCTGTTGACTGTTACATTGTCTGACTTCTGTAGATATTTTAAAACTTTACCATGGCTTACTTCCCAGTTTGGAACAGCTAGTCAAGAGGAGCAGGTTAATCAGCTGCAGATCTGTTAAATCCCTGGACATGTGTCATTCATATTATCACAGACATTAAGAAAAATCGTGTAGTTGTTCAGAGACAGGAAAATGTAAGGATTCTAGGGCAAGGAAAATCCTCAGAAATAGTTGCTTTTAGATTTATCTTCAGTGATGTGGGGGCTTGATTCAAGTCAAACTAGATTGAATCCGCAAACAGAACATACACACCAGACCCTTTCATAAAGGATTAAAAGTAAGGAAAGACACTTTTATTAATGTCTCTGGGATCTCATTTTGCTGCTGGTGAGTGGAGGGAAGTGGACAGAAAAAGAAAAATAACACATTTCATATGCTACTATATTCAGTTATTATATGCCAGATACCAAGACAGGAATTTTCTCTCCTTTTTTCTTTAATGTTGTGGTATTGTTACTGTCATTTCATACGCATGCCTACAAATTCTCAGGATCAGAGCCAAATCTCAAATCTTCTGATTACGATTTCATGCTGTTATTAATGAGGACTCTTTGGTTTGGAAATGACAAAAACCCAACTCAAATCATTTTAGTTAAAAGGGGAATTTATTGGCTTTAATTAGGGAAGATGGAAGTTAAGATTTGACTCTATGACTGGGCCCCAAAAACTTGAACGTGCCCAGGATGTTCTCTGAGTTCTATTCCTTCTCACTTGGCTTGCCAGCATCAGTCAGTTTGTCTAAAGGATTCATCTACACGTCAAGCAGTAAGATCACTGATACCTCATGTGTCTCAGGTTTCCAAGCTTCATCACTGGAGAGACTAGGATTAAGGCTCTGCCTCTCTGTTAATAACCTGGGGAGATTTCTGATTGGTCCAGCTCAGATCAGGTTCTTGTCCATATACCATTGAACTGTGCTTATCAAATAAATGATTATTATTGTTCTTGCTTGCTTAGCCATATGCTCTCTGATGGTAGGAAAGGCAGTGGCAGCTACATGAAATAACTTGGGCCACACAGATGGCAGTAGGTGGGAGTGGAAGTTCTATCTCTTACACTGTACATGCATATGATCAGTTGGCAGCTCCCCTGATCTTAGAACAGCATATTCTCTCAGCATGACCCAAGACCATTGGCTTCATTGGCAAAATACCATGCCCTAGGAGAGTACTCTGACCACCCAATATGCTTCATCAAAAGTTACTAATCACATTTTTCACAATAACAGCCACAATTATTTCACAATTCCTATGTCACCATTGAAATGAACAATATAAAGGTGAAAAAAAGAATCTTCATGTATTATTAATGAGAAAATCTTGGCAGCCATGTACCAAAATAATTATATTGACTAGAAAATTATGATCAGATTAAATTTGAAAGAAGATCTGCAACCTTACCCAAAACTGTAAGTGAAATCTCTATGAGCTTCTACAAAACAATCCCAAATAAACATTTGAACCTGGTTAATAACAGCATGCTTTCTATACACAAAAAGACAGAGAAAGGGACCTCTGAAATGGTATAGCTACCTTAAACTTCTTCAAAAACAAAAGCTTGGAAACACTCTGCCTTAATAGATCAAAGAATCAGTGGACATGAACCTGGCAAAACTTCTACTCGGCAGTCTGTGAGAGCTGTCTCATAATAATGAGGTGCAGAGAGAAAGAGAGAGAGAGGAGATGGTGGGCTTGAGGAGGGAAAAAAGTTTGGACTCTCTTTAGATTCTGGGTCAACTCTTGTGGTACAGCAGTGGCACTAAGAATCCTCTAGTCCCTTTGTACTCAGGATGGCAGCACTGAGCAATGAACTAGGAGTACAGGGACAGCCTGGAAGACAAAGTGGTAACAAATGAGCACCTGGTCGTCTCACAAAGAACTGAGAACATGCAATGTCCTCCTTCTAAATAAAGCACAAGACTAAGATGTGCTTCAGAAGAGGAACAGAACACCCACTGGGACTATACTGTGCATTTATATACATCATTTTTTTTCTTAGGGAGAACATTCAAACAAGGAAATACCAAAGTCCAATAGAATCCATCTGAACTCCTCCCGGATGTTTGCTATGGTTCTCAGTTTTGGCTGCACATTAAAATCTCTTGGGAAACTTCAGAATTCCCAGTGAGCAGGCCACGCCCCAGATCAATTAAATCAGAATTACTGGAAGTCGGACCCAGATCTCCCTACTGTCTTTAAAGCACCCTGGATTTTATGGTGCAGTGATGGTTGTGAACCACTGCTATAAATAAATGCTGGGTAAGTAATTGTCTCATTCTGCAAGAATAAGCAGAGCATGAAAAATCACCAGAATTAAGCTACTGCAGTTCAAAACTACAGGGACACCTGGAGGAAGCAGAGAAAATGGCTAGCAGACAGTTCTTAATTAGTTTTTAAAAACATTTTGTGTGTGTGTGTGTGTGTGTATGTGTTTGTGTGCATGGAATTCTTTAGAATATTCATACATTGTTAGCTCTGAAACATCTTTCTCCACTCAATTATGGCTTTCATTTTTCATCCGATGAATAAAGACATTGAAGTATTTCAAGGTAAAATTGCCTGTTTGCCAAATGTACATTTTAGTAACAGCACTGTTGCCTTTATCTGAACAGTTTTTTCCAGTTATTTGAAAACTTAATTTCATTTTGACCTGATTTATGGAAACAGTGGAAAGGGAAAAAAAATAGAACTGAAGTTATCAGTAAGGGCACCACAAATATAATCTCAGACAAGTATGGAAACTACTGTGTGTCTAATGAGATGAGTCTTTAAAATCAATCAGTCATTTGGACAAACATGGCCAGCTCATGTGGAAAATTGTGAAAAGCATAGGTTTAAAAATTAATAATTAGGTATAATATGTTTAACATGTGTCTTTGAAATTTGTGACTAAAGGCTAATGTCATGAGAAATTTTAAATCATATATTTGGCTCTCTGAGAATGCATAAAATATAAGGCCTTCTTTTCAAATGATACATATTTAACTAGTGCCTGTTTTCAGGAATGCATTATGTATGAAACTAAGGACCTCTGTCAAATTCAAGGAAGCAGAAAAAAATAGAAAATATTCCTTTTAGGCAATGATTGAGTGTAAATAGTGTATTTGGGACAGAATAGCAGGAAACACTGAGAGTAAGACAGGGGAAACCGTAAAGAATGTGCTGTCAAGTACCTGACTACTGCAGTCAGCTGGGACTTGATTACATTGGTGAACTCTACAAGCCAGTGTACAGGTGCCTCAGGTTTCTTCCACGTGAGAAGCAGGAGCTGGATACTCACCCTCTAATCAAACTATACAGCCAATGCTTGAGAACTGCTGCCAGGAGGCATTCGTTCCTTGGTACTTACAGCCTGCTCTAGCCATGGAAGGCGGCAAATAGAACCCCACTTTCTAAGTCAAGGAGTCACATATACCAGCAATTGGATAAGAGAGAGCATCTGCTAAAAAGGTGTTTTGAAATAAAACAGAGCAGAGGTCAGCTAAATTTTTTTTTTTTGTAAAGGGCCAGATGGTAGATATTTTAAGCTTTGTGTGCCACATATGGTCTTTGTCACGTATTTTTCTTTTTCTTCTTTTTTTTTGGGGATAACTCTTTAAAAATGTAAAAACATTTTTAGCTCACAAAAAAACAGGTGCTGAACCAAATTTGGTCTACAGATTTTAGATTGTAGATGCCTGAACTAGGAGAATTTTTTAAGAGGCTAAAATCCAAACTTATTAGTTAAGTTGGTAAATCAAAATGAAATATCCAAAATAAAGACAATCTTTGAATGAAAAACAGTTATTGTTATTGTTTATATACGACACCTAAATTAAATGACTACTGTAGAAAAACAATTTTAGTAACATAACAGATAACCAAAAACAGATATAGTTCAGGCAAGAAAAAACAAGATAAAGTTTAACGCATTAAAGAATGAAAGTTATTTTGTACTAGCGAAAATAGCAATGTCATACAAATGTATAAAAAATGTGAAATCCACAGAGAAGACATCGTAATGATACTCTTTCCTTTAACGAGATAACAAGACAAGAAAAAAAAACTGTTGAAAATAAAGGAGAGATGAACAGACACACCATTAAAGTGGTAGACTTAACCCATGACTGAAATCTTTAGCATATCAAGTATTAACACAAATTAAAAGTAAAATATATGGAGAAACAATCTTATTAGATAAAAACTGTTAGAAATTTTACTGCATAGTTGCAAATTTTAAGAAATAGTAATTTATTTTCAGAGAATTAACTAACTCTGATTCCTAGCTCTAGCCTGTATGGTGAGTTAATCATTCAACCTCTGACACTTACAGGATTTCTAGCACTCAGGGTGTGATATTCTGAGAACTTACCTGTTCTCAATAAATTTGGAAGGCTTCACTGGTCCTCAGGTATCAGTCAGCATAACAACCATCAGATGTAAAATTTTCCCCGCTCTAACTTTTTATTCAAGCCGATGGGCTTTCTGCTTTTGACAAGAGGATATACAGGTAAAACCAGAAAACACACTGCTATCCTCTTCTTTATGTCTCTTCATCTTCTGCAGCATTAGACAGCAGGATACATTCCCTTGTGTTTCAGGAATCATGGACCTCTCCTTCCCCTTCTTCTAGGCTCCAATTATCTCTTTAATCCACAAGAATTTCTCTCTATGTCTCTCCTAGTCTCCTTACAGACAATTACTCTGTCCTAAATCATACCTGGATGTTCAACACAATCTCCTCACAGGTTTAGAATTTTGAAGTAAAAGCAGAGAAGAAGGCAGCATTCTTGCAGGCAACATCTGTCTTTCCAACATGTTCTTGCTATTACACCATCTTTCTGGTGTTCAAACACTACTAAAAACATAAAACCAAAACTATACAGAATTAGAAGTAAATACAAAAGTAAACATAAACAAAATCAAAGCTCTCAGGCCCTTGGAAATCAGAAATTATTTTCATAATTCTCCTGAATTAAGAATCCAATGTGATTTTTAAAAATTATTTCCAAATTAATGACTGTAAGAAAACTACATATCAAAACATAAAGGGTATATCCAATGAGGTACTTTGAGAAACAAATTTAGGAGGTTTTTCTAAGATTTTGACATAGAAAAAAATTTAGGAACTTTTTCTAAGGTTTTGGCATTCTTTTTGATGTTGTATGGGTTATAATGGACCTAGAAAAACACCTTATTCTACAGGTAGTATCTACTGTAAAGTAATATAAAAACTGAAAAAAATGTCAATTTTAATACTTGAAATATTTTTCAAATGAAAATAATTTAATTTCTTAAAAAATCCTTCTCTACCATGGAATATGATGTAAGAAATATTACATAAAAAATAGGAAAGCACAAATATTTTCATAAATCAGATATCTGAGAAATTGCAGAATTTACCATGCTAAAAATTACATTATTCTCTTAAAGCCTTCCGCTAATTTTAATTACAAAAAAAGCAACTAACAAGGTGGGAAATATATAGATGGCAGACAAAGCATGCTTATCCAAACTACGTAAGTGTCTATTACAAATTCACAAGAATACAACTGATAAGCCCAATGTAAGTATTCAAAATAAGAGTTGAAATTGGTAATAAAATAATCTTAAAGTGAGTAAACTCCTTGGAATTACATTTAAACAAATTCAAACACTAACAAGATATCATTTTCTTCAAGTCAGTACAAAAATATTTAAACCACTGAGCATTTGTGAGAATATGGACAAGTGAGGATATTGACACTCTCATAAATTTTTAGTGGTGATGTATAAGATACTAAACTTCTTCTGAGGGCCAAATGGTAAGATATAGGAATATCCTTTAAATTATTTGACCTAATACTTTTAATTAGGATTATACTTTGTCCATAGGAAATAATCAGTATTTCGAATAGACATGTGAACTATTTTCCATTATTTTGTTGAAAAGGAGGAAATAAATAAAAATTCTGAGAATTGAATAATAATAAATTGTAGGCAACTGAAGATCACATATAGAGGCTAAAAAAATTCTTGAGTATTGTGCTAATTAATTTTATGTGCCAATTTTGCTAGGCTGTAGTGCCCAGTTGTTTGTTCAAATACCAGCCTAGATGTTGCTATGAAGGAACTTTTTAAATGTGATTAACATTTAAGTCACTATACTTCCGGTAAAACTGATTACCTTCCATAATATCGGTGAGCTTCATCCAATCGATTGAATGCCTTAATGAGAGAAAACTGAAATATCCTGGGAAAGAAAGAATCTGGAGTCAAGACCGCAACATATTAACCCTGCTTGAGTTTCTATCCTGCCTGGCCTGCTTTGCAGATTTCTGACTCAAGACTGACATCTACCATCAGCTCTTTGTTGAATTTCCACCCTGTAGACTTGTCCTACAGATCTTGCCCCTGCCAACCCCAATAATCTTTTAAGCCCATTCAGTCTTCCCTCCCCTCCCCTCCCCTCCCCTCCCCTCCCCTCCCTTCCCTTTTCCTTCCTTCCTTCCTTGTTCCTTCTAGCTCTCTCTATCTCTCTTTCTCCTTTCTTTCTTCTTTCTTTCTTTTTCTTTTTTTCTTTCCTTCCTTCTTTCTCATTGGTTCTGTTTCTCTGGAGAATACTAACACAGGTCTAATCATGTGTTTGTGTTCCAAATAAAATATTATGACTTTTGCTTCAAGCTGTGATGAAATAACTAGTACCAGAGCTAAAGAAAAACTTTTCACAGGTAGAAATACAAATCATCAGACACATGTAGTAATCTTAAATCTGTGTACACCTAATGAGACTATGTTTTCTGACCATAATCAAACTTAATTAGAAACCATTAATAATAATACATATATAAAATCACAAAATATTTAAAAATTTTTTCTGTAAATTAAAAAATGCATTATAAAATAAAAAACAAAAGCAATTAGAAACAGTTTTTAAAAGATAATGGATGTGTATCATATCCAAATTAATTTGCTGCAGTAAAAGCAAATTTTAAGATCTTAAATCTACATCTTAAAGATGTAGATTAAATTTTTAGATTTAAAATTAACAATGTAGGTATACCTGTTAAGAATCTGAGGAAAAAAGAGGGCAAATTAAATCAAAGGTAAGAAGAAGAAAATAATTAATACTGGGTAGAGCATGAATTAATGAAATAGAAAATGGACAAGCAAAAGAAAAAAAATTTTTTAAGTCCTAATTTTTAAAAAAGGTCAATAAAGTTTATCAGAATTTAGAAGAATGATCAAGAAAAAGCATACAAATTACGAATTCCACAAACACGCAAAAAAAAAAAAATCACTCCAGTCTATACCTAATAAGAGAATAAGGAATATCATATTCAAATATGAAAACTTTATGAAATAAACAATTCTTTAAAAATTCCCACTTACAAAAGGTAACACAAGCAGCAATAGAAAATTAAAATGGCTCCACATCTATTAAAGAATTTATAATCAAAATTTTTGACACATACATACTTGCATGCACACACGAACACAACAAAACTTCCCCAATCACTTTATAAAGCCAGCACAACCCTAATATCAAAAACTGAGAGACATTTTGACATTTTAATTATAGGCCACTATTAGTCATGATCATAGATTTAAAAATTCACATCAAATACCGTAGTAGCAAATGAATATATACTTATATAAAAAACCTACTTCAAAATGAACACATAAGGTAACCTTAATAATGCAAGGTTGGTTCAACATTTGAAAACCAAGCAATGTGATTTGCCACCTTAACATGTAAAAGAAGAAAAATTATGTAATTATTTAATTGAGGCAGAAATGTAAAAATCCAACATGATTTGAAAAACTTTCAGCAGGCCGGGAGTGGCGGCTCACACCTGTAATCCCAACACTTTGTGAGACAGAGGCGGTGGTTCACCTGAGGTCAGGAGTTTCAGACCAGCGGGGCCAACATGGTAAAATCCCATCTCTACTAAAAATATAAAAATTAGCGGGGCATGGTGGCAGAGACACCTGTAATCCCAGCTACTCAGGACAGGAGGCTGAGGCAGGAGAATAGCTTGAACCCAGAGGGGCAGAGGTTGCAGTAAGCCAAGACTGTGCCATTGCACTCCAGACAAACCAACAGAGACAGATTCCATCTAAAAAAAAAAAAAAAACCTTTCAGCAAATTAGGAATAGAAGACATCTTTCTTTCTCAATAGTGGCATTTACAAAATACCTATTATGGAATGCTTTATTCATGACAGGTCTAAATTAACCATCTACAGGTGAATAAATAATGAAATGGTGATACATCCATACAGCAATATAAGTCAGAATAAAATAATGCATGTGTATGTTTCACATACACATACATACAAACACCATACATGGTTGAATCTCAAAAACAGCATGCAGAGCAAAATGAATCATGTAAAAGTACATACAGTATGGTTTGATTATATGAAATGGTAGAATTTGCAAAACTAATGTACTAATATATAAGACTCATGTATACTTAATGCATAAATATACGTAATATATTCATAGTTAATGCATGAAACTAATGTGTAGATTTACAAATCGGTAGTTGTCTAAGGCAGAAATTAGGGATGAGTCCATTCAAAAGCCATAAAGTAACTTTCTGGGGTACTAAAATGCTCTGTATCTTGAAGAAGCTATGTTTAACAAATTTAAATGTTAAATTTAAGTGTTAAATTAATTAAAAATTAACATTTTTCAGTACTCAGACTGTCCGTTTGAATGGATCTCTCATTACATAAATTATACCTTGATAATATTAATTAAAATGTATAATGTTAAATAAGACATAAGATATGGAATAACATTCTTTCTGGTTGAAATTCTGTAAGATAGATGTTAGAGATGATAAATGTCGAAGAGTGAGTAAAAAGGAATACAACATTATGTTAATTATGGTATGACAGTGATTTCTGGTAATTTTTATGGCTTTGTAATTGACAAACATTGTAATTAACAAACTTACTAACAATGAGTATGTAATACATTTGTTCTATTTTTAAAAAATGATATAAAAAGGAAAAAATATATATAATATATGACACAGAAAAGATTTTCAAGGTATGTTTTTAAAATTTCTGTTATCTCTTTTTTTTTCTCTTGTATACTCTCTTTTACCAGCTCTCTCTCTATTTCTAGTCTCTTGTTCATTTACTTCTGTTTTTCCTTTTTCCCATTATATTACACATCAATTCCTCTATATCCAGATATGACAATATGTGATAAAAGTCTTTTCCTCAATGTAATTCAAGGCAGCACAACAGATCTCCAAGGAACTAATTATCAAGTTTGCATAATGTTGAAGCTAACACAGCCATACACAAACACAAGTTGATAAAAACAAAATAGAATGTGTCTCCTATTTATTTGTTTTCTTTTTTTTCTCCTGACCTTAGCTGAGCCAGGACTCCAGTTTTTATGTGCCGCAGAGAATAGAAACTTCTGTCTATCTTGAGAGACACTTTGGCTATGGACCACAATGGCAAAGGAATGCTTGAGGGAGCTTCTCAGAAGCAGGCACCATTGGCACAAACTTAACAGTCACTGGCCAGATCCTGGAAGAAAGCACCATTGGCACAAACTTAACAGTCATTGGCCAAATCCTTCTGTTGTGTTCTCTTTTGGAGGCCAGCTGGGAAGTCTCCCCTTTCCTCAGCCGGCTTCTAGGAAAGAGAGACCTTTGTGATCTTTCCTTTGAGAGTCTAGGAACTCACTCCATCCATCCTGGCAGAGATCTTGTTTCTTGAGAAGAAAAAGACACTAATGAGTGCGCTGGTTTGTGGCAGGTTCACTACTGGTTAATATTGAGAGGTAAACAACAGGGGAAAACAATGACAAAAATACTTCCCCTTTATAAAGTATTTTCTCACTTCAGTTTGTATAACTGTCCCCTCAGAAAGGTGTTACTAAATGAACACAGAAATACAATATATAAAGACTAGAAAGGATGTCATTTTCATTTGCCAGCAACTTCAAAGTTGAGGCATAGAGTTCATCAAAAAGGAATAAAATCTATTACCAGAATTCAAAATAAAAGTTATAAAAATTATAATGTCAATGTAAGATTAATTGCACTTCTATATACGAACAATAAGCAATTGGAAAAAAGTGATAAAATTAGTACCTTTTTAATGGTATAAGAAAACTAAATCTCTTGCTTAGGAATACATTTAGCAAAAATAGGTGAAATATCTATACACTAAACTTTGAAAGCATTGTCAAGAGAAATTAAAGATCTAATAATGGGAAGAGATAGCAAGCTAATGGAGCAGAAGACTGAATATTGTTGAGATTTTTCCCAGATTGATCTAATGCCTGTGTTCTCAACAGTAGCAATACCACCTCCCAAAGGAGAAAACTGGTTCTCAGGGGGCAAAAAACCTTAGATATTATAATGGTTTGTCACCTTCCAAAACTCATCCCTGCCTGATAAAGTTGTTTCCTTATTTTTTAATTTATCTGGTTAAAGATAATTTAATCAGAATTTATTTTTCCTCATGGGACAAGGTGACAATAATAATAATAAAGTTGAAAAACAGCAATTGAAAAATATAATATGCTCTCAGCCAAAATTCTGGCAGCCTTTTGATAAAAAAAAAAGTCATAAAAGAAGAAATCTGGAGGTCTTAAGACAGCTGTATTGAACTAAGGGTTAAAAAATGGAATACTAGAACAGATTAGAGAAATAAATTCATATGTTTAAATCGATTGTTTTTGACTGGGTTTCCAAGGTAATTCAGTAAGGAAAGGATAGTAGTCTCTGAAAAATATGGCACTGAAACCATCAGACATCTATATGAAAAAACAAAAAACTTGACTTGTAATTATACCATATAAAATAATCAACTTGAGACTAGCAATATAAATAAACATAAAAACCAAAACAATCAATTCTAGATGAAACCATAGGTGAATATTTTTGTGACCTAAGAATATGCAATGGTACTTTGAATGAACAAAAATAAATAAACATCAAAGAAGAAGTAAAATGAATTAGATATCGCTAAAATATAACAGTTTATTCAAAGGACATTTTTAATAAGACAAGAAGACATGCCACGGACTTGGAGAAAATATTCCCAACACGTGCATGAGACACACATCCACCATCACATCCACACACATAGGAGCGTATGTTTGTAAGATATGACGTGGGTTATGTGTGAAACACTCCTACGACATAAAAATAGACAAAGTATCCAATATCTAACTAAAATAAGGAAGACTTAAGATACTTTACAAATAAGGTTCGCTAAAGGATGTGATAAAATGCTGAACCTAATTAGTCATCAAGAAAATACAAAATAAGCCACAATGTGATACCACCACATATTCCCTAGACTGACTATTATGAATAATTCCAATTGTTGGCAAAGATGGGAATCAATTTACAGGCTCATGAATTACTGTTTGGAAAGGTGGTACAAATGTTTTGGAAAACAGTTGGTGGTTTCTTAGAAAGTTTAACATATGCTTACTACACAATTCAGTAATTCCAGACTTACGGATTTTCCCAAGAGAAATGAAAACATATTCACAAAAATATCTGTATAAGAATGTCCACATTCTATTGATATTTTCCCAAAGCTGTGATAAATGCATGTGTCCATGAACAAGGAAATGGATTTTAAAATGCTATAATATATTCATGTAGTGGAATCCTATAGAGTAGTAAACGAAATTAAATTAATAGCACATGAATCAGCATTATGCTGAATGAAAGAACCTTTAAACAAAAGATTTCCCTTATGTGACACTGAATCAATCCCTTTGTATAGCATTCAAAAACAACAACAACAAAAAAATCAAAAATTAGTCAGGCATGGTGACACATGCCTGTAATCTCAGCTACTTGGGAAGCTGAGACAGGAGAATTGCTTCAACCCGGGAGGCAGAGATTGCAGTGAGCCAAGATTGCACCACTCCACTCCAGTCTGGGCAACAGAGTGAGACTGTCTCAAAAAAAAAAAACACAAATAAAATCCATGGTATAATAAAGAGTAGACAGTGGTTGCCTCTGGGGAATGGGATTGATGGGAAAGAGGATGAAAGAAGTTTTTTAGCTGATTACCTAGTACTTACAAAGATGCATATATTTGGAACAACTTACTGACATGTACACTTAAAATCTGTGTCTTTTATTTTATGTAAATTAATTCAACTTCAAACATTAAAACATATATAAAAAAGAACAGTATTAGAATCTAAAAATCAAAATGCACAGAAATATATATATATATATATATATATATATAAACAATAACAAAACGACAAGGCTAAAGCATAGGTTTTTGCAATGCATACATATGTGATAAAACAAAAGCAATGCAAAGGAAATGATTACTAAAAGTGAAGTGAATATTTGCTTAAGGAGAATGGAGGGCTTTATAAGGAATTTTTCAGGGATTCTGGAGTAGCTAGCAATGGGTCTTTACTTAACTGGTTGGTTGTTAAGAAAGATGTGTTAAGAAAAAATTTAAATGGGAGGTCGTTAGGCTAAGACAACTCCAGTGTTTTGGGTTCCCAAGTGAGAGAACTGAAGCCCAGTGTAAGCAGTATAATGAAACTTAAGCTTAATCAATCAGAAACTGACAACTAACCTCCAATTAGGCACCATATCATACTCCAATAAGGCAAATGCTCAAATAAGGCAAATTATGGCCAATTCATGCTCTAATAAGGCAAACCATAGCCAATCAAGTAATTTCTTTGCTTCCATGTTTAGTTTGTCAAAACTCATTGCTCATGCTGCTAAAGTGGAGCGCTCTGAACCTCTTGTGTTTCTAAGTGCTGCCCAATCCATGAATCATTTTTACTCAGATAAACTCCGCTACATTTAATTTGTCTAAAGTTTTTTTTTTTTTTTTTTTTTTAACATTTGTTAGCCTCTTAATAATTAAGCTGTGAAGGCAACTGATAGACATTTTTGTATCTATATTTTACTTTAAAATAAGGGGAAAAAACAAATTTAAAAATTAAAAACAGAGAAACTGCCTTACATATCATGTTTGACGACATCTCAAAAAGTGTCATGTTTAAGATGAGATTTGAAGGATGAGAGTGAGCCATCCCTATGAAGAATATGACAGGACAAGAATAAATGTATGAAAGTGGGTCACTATTGCTACAGCAGGATGAAGTTGGGAGATAATGCTATGAAATTAAGTTGGTAATAAATATATGAGCTACATCCTGCAGAGAATTACAGGTTCAAGCAAGGCACTTGAATTTTATTTTTCAAGAATTAAGAAACCATTAAAGACTCAAAGAGGTAGCTAAGCAGTTTTCTATTAGCATTTTTAGGAGATTATTGTGAGTATTGTGTTAGAAATTTATTTAAAGGAAAATAAGAATGGAAATAGGGAGACAAGTTAGGATGACAGCAAAGTAGTCCAGGTTAGAAAAAAATGCTCAGACCTGAATGATGGCAGTGGAGATACAGAGAAGTGTATGTCTTTAAGGCATTTGGCTAAGTAGTTAAGAAAAAGTGAGATATTAGTGATCCTGATTGGGATCCATCAAGACTAAGTAGATTATGGTGTCACATATTATGATGGAGGCAGATTGATGTAGGAAAAAGTTCTGGAAAGTTTTTTTCCTTCCTCGGAAGAAAAATTCTTAGCTAATTTTAGGAGATTAGAAATCAACACTCCTACCAAAAATCTGGAGACTTATCTCCACTCCCTACTCTCGCATTCTACATTGTGACAAGATTTTCTCTGCTCTGCCATTAACACTCACTACCCAGACTAACTTGTTCCAGCCTCAATGTTCTTGTTCCACCTCCTTACCACCCACATTAATGTCTGTCCTTTCTGAAATATACTATTTTTTTCCTGTATGAAAGATTCTTCACTACTAAATTTCTCATCTGGCTGCCAAGGCCCACCTTATATTTTATCATTTTCTTGAAAGCTTCCTGAAAGAGCTCCCTTGTGTAGTTAGCACCTGTCCTTTGGCTATATATTTTCCATTATACTTTTTTCATACTTCATTTACTTTTTCTATATTTATTAAAAGGAAAGTCCGGCCGGGCGCGGTGGCTTACACCTGTAATCCCAGCACTTTGGGAGGCTGAGGCAGGTGGATCACAAGGTCAAGAGATCGAGACCATCCTGACCAACATGGTGAAACCCTGTCTCTACTAAAAATTAAAAAAAAAAAAAATAGCTGGGTGTGGTGGCACGTGCCTGTGGTCCCAGCTACTTGGGAGGCTGAGGCAGGAGAATTGCTTGAACCCAGGAGGTGGAGGTTGCAGTGAGCCGAGGTCGTGCCACTGCACTCCAGCCTGGTGCCTGGTGACAGAGTGAGACTCTGTCTCAAAAAAAAAAAAAATAAAAATAAGGGAAAGCCTACTGAAAACAAGGACTCTAGAACTGGCTTATCTTTTCTATCCTCAGTCTTAGCACAATCCCGAACAAACAGCAAACATTAATATTTATTTATTTATTTTATGTTATTTTATTTTTTGGAGATGGAGTCTCGCTCTGTCACCAGACTGCAGGTAGTGGCACGATCTCAGCTCCCTGCAATCTCTGCCTCCTGGGTTCAAGTGATTCTCCTGCATCAGCCTCCCAAGTATCTGGGACTACAGGCGTGGGTCAGTACGCTGAGCTAATTTTTGTATTTTTAGTAGAGATGGGGTTTCACCATGTTGACCAGGATGGTCTCGATCTCCTGACCTCATGATCCGCCCTCATCAGCCTCCCAAAGTGCTGGAATTACAGGTATGAGCCACCACTCCTGGCCCATTAATATTTATTAATTGGTTCTTTTCGAAGAAACTCAACCAATCCATGCTTTTGCAAAATCTAAGAAAATATATATATATGCTTAAAGCTCTCTGTTATAATGATATGTAACAATTCAGTTCACCAAATATGTGTTAATCACCTACTATGTGTCAGTTAAATATTAGGACTAGAAAAACTAATTTAAAAAATGGTGCTCTGTTTAATATATTCCCAATATAGTTAGAGGGTGACATTTGAACAGATAATTAAAATAAATGTGGTAATGTCATAGTATAGTTATGAACAAAGTGATATAGAAATGCAAACGAAGGATAAAATTATTCTGCTCAGCAGGGCTTCCCTTAAGAAATCACCTTTGATCTGGCTCAAGCATGAAGAGTAGTCACTTACTGAATACTTAAAAAAATATATTTTATGATATTCATCAACTGAATTCCTCTGAGTGCCTTCAGATTTTGCAACATGCGGTCACTGTTTTTGCCGTGAGCACACTGTGATTTATGCAGAGTGCCTAAGCTTGTTGGAGCCACTGTCTCACCTGCTCTATTCACTCTCCTCCCACTTGTCTCAGATGACGTCACCTGAATGGACGAATCCTCAGTGAGCTTTAGGCTTGCAGTTGTCATTAGCTGCGAGGTCGTGCGCTGGTCACTGCTCTCTGAAGTTCCCAAATGTATCTGTTTGTTCTCATGCTGATATGAAGAAATACCCAAGACTGGATTATTTATAAAGAAAAGAGGTTTAATTGATTCACAGTTCTGCATAGCTGGGGAGGCCTCTGGAAACTTAAAATAATGGCAGAAGTCACCCCTTCACAGGGCGGCAGAAGAGAGAATGAGTGGAAGGGGGAGCCCCCTTTACGATCATCAGCTCTCGTGTGAACTCACTATCATAAGAACAGCATGGGGAAAACTGCCGCCATAATTCAATTATCTCCACCTGGTCCCGCCTTTGACATGTGGGGATTATTACAATTCAAGGTGAGGTTTGGGCGGGGACAAAGAGCCAAACCGTGTCGCCAAGCTTCTTCATTTATCAAATAAGCGGAATGGTCTAAGGCTCCACTACCCCCTTTTTTTTTAGCATTCACATCTAGTAAAACAATGGCTGTGAAGACTCCGTCTTATGAAATAAATATTTGTTAGCAAAAATTGGCTAAAATGGGGTATAAATTTACATATAAATTATGCTTTTTTGATTAAGACAATCAGTAGAGAATAGCCATAAGGTAAAATTCACCAAGATGTAAGAAAAGTCAGCTCTGGGTGATAGAGTAGCAACAATTATTCCTTCCTATTTGCAATTACCAAATTTACTTGGAACGTGTTATGTATCACAAAATTACTTGGAAATTGTTATATATTATAAAATAAGTTTTCTAAAAAAGTTTTGAGTCTACTCTAATATTCTATAATTTAATTTCTTCTTATTGGCTTATTTTAGTGACATTGTAAAAGATGATACTCCGAACTGTCTCTAGCCCTGCTTCCCCGCCCCAATTTGTTAAGGAGGAATTGCTGCTGCAACTCTTCCCTGCCCTGCTGATGTGTAACAAGATAAACTTGGTCTGTAACTGCTCCCCTTCAGTCTGAAATCTCTTCCTAGTGGGAAAGCCTTCCTACCAATTTGAATGTATATTCACTTTTTGAATGGGGCTCCACAGGGTCAGCCAGAGTGTGATACTGACAAACTTGCAGGTTTTAATCCTCAGATCCTGCCTTAGCTTGCTCTTGCCTTCACCCTAGAGGATTTTCTCTACAAAATTCTTAGATGTGTACCACAATACACTGGACTCTAATGTGTAGCAAATGCTGCTATACATTCATTTATGCACAGTTTGCTTGGAGGAAAAACTTGCTGAGACATTTTGAAATGGAAACAAAGATGAGGAAAACAAGCAGGAGATTTCCCTTCAAATGTAGACTCTGAAGGCTAAAGGAGACTGTATTTCCACTTACAAAGTAGAAGAAAATTGGCCGGCTCTAATACAAGCATAACAGGTGTTTTCCCAGACTAGAGGAGTGAGGAGATACAGTGGGTTCAGAAAAGCCAGTAAATGTTAACATTTCCACACATCACTTCTTTAGCCAGGTTGATAAAGTATTGGCTTTCTCTTGTTGCCCCTCTTCAGTTAGAGCAGAGGTCTAAGGTGAACTCCAGCTGCACACTGACATAATCACTGTCAATAGCAATCACATGACCACAGGTTGCTGGGTCACTGCAATGGACTTCATGGGCAGTATCCTCCCCTGCTACTTTTGTGTGGCCACCATCAGGACTACCAGGAATGGATACTAGATTTTATAGTCTGGTAGGACACCTCCAGGATTGGTTCTGAGCAGTGTCTTCAAACTATAATGCTCTATGTTAGTGAGCAGCTTGTTTGTGGCCTTCCTTGCAAGCCCTGCTTTTCTGTCCTTGATCTAAAGAAAGAAAATGAAGCTGAGAGAGCTGAAATGGCCCCTCCCACAGACCAGGGCTTCAACACACCTCTTCCTGCCCATCACTAGCCCCTCACCTTTTGTCCAATCTTCGCACCATCCCCAGTTCTCAGCATACTGTGGTGCCATGCAAGACACCAAGTAGGTTATCCATCCCCTGTGCTTACAGGTATTGAGTGAGTACATACTGTGCCTGACATTATTCTAGGAGCAAGAACTAGAAATATGAAATAGATAAATGAAGCCCCTAACCTTAAGGTAGAAGATAAGCAAGTGTAAAGGCAGAAGAAGTGAGAGAGGCACCAAACCCAGCTTTACTCTAACTTCATGGGCTCAGTATATGCAAAGGTCCATGCCAGCTGTTTGTTCTTGAAATTGGATTTTTATAAATAGTAGTACATCAAGCTCAATCCAATGCGTCTAAGACCAAGACTGTAGTTCCAATGGTTATAAGGTCAGTTACTTTTCTACATTCAATGATCGTCATCATCACTTTAACAAAATTAAGGCTCTGAGACGTAAATTTTTAGTCTAATTTTTATAAAATGAAACAAAAAAAGCAAGAAAATTATTTTAACTACTGTGCAAATATCGTACAAAAGTGTTGATACTGATAGACTTGATAAAAACACTACAAAGAATACCTCTATATAATTAATCATAATATTATTTATAGGGAAGAGTGGATTTGGCCACTAAGTCACAGTTTAAGGGTGACAGTATGTGTGGAATCATTTGTTCAAAGTATGCAAATTAGAGAAACCCAGCATGACTTAATATCTGTGAGAACAGATCCTACCTCATTATTCTATGACTATTTTGAAATCTGATTGTTCTAGAAACTTTATTTTTCAAAAGGTTTTCTCAAACAACTAATAACAGGATAAATATAATAAAAGTTACTTTGGTGTACATAGTAGCATTAAGAGTTAAAAGATATGAATAATGAGGTATAATAAATGAAGAGAATTATTAACATTAGGGCAAAGATGAGCAGCTGAGGCCACAATGGCTCACAGGCTTATATATTTTGAAATTGCAGTAACTTTAAACAGGGATTTGAAAAGTAAAGTTAAATAGACAATTAACAATCCTAAAGAATAAGCTTCTTTTAAAAAAGATATAACGCTTTAAGAAACGACCACAGTGTAGTCTGTAAGTGAAGCTTCAACCAATTTCAAAGAATAAGCACTATCCTGTCTACATATTTTATCAGAGTATAATAGATATCAAAAATTAAATGATAATTTAAACTCTATATATTGGATAACTGAAATTATCCCATGGTTTAAAGAAGAAAATATGACACATATCATAGAATATCTAGTTTAAAAAGCAGCACAAGTAATGTCAAAACATGTGACTTGCAGCTAAAGCAATACAGGAATTCTAGCATTAAATTCAATTAAATATAAGACAAAAGAAATCATGTACCATTTGAAACAATCAACTCAGAAAGATTGAAAGAGTGACTTCCATCAATCATCTTAACTAAACTTCAAAAACTAAAAAAAAAAAGAAAAGAAAGAAAGAAATAAGTAGGATTTAATGTAATACAAAATAACAAAAATCAATAATAGAAATAATAGACAAAACTGAGAGCTGGACCTTGAGAAAAGCTTTGAAATATACAAACATCTGAAGACTGAAAAGAATTAAAATTAAAAAATATTTAAAACTATGTTGAATGAACATCATCTAGAATAATAAATACTCGTGTATTTCAATAAATTTGAAAATATATTAAATTGAATAGTTTTAAGAAAACATAACAAAAATAAATGGAATAAAAATTTGAATTATAATTCTAATAGTATTTTATTTAAAAAAAGTATCAGCCCCTCCACCTCCCCTCACACACACACACATACACACACACGAAGAAAAATTACTTCATTTGACTAACATTTTATTGAATATCAATTAATAAAATTGCTTCACTAATAGAAAAATAAGAAAATTGCCCACCTTATTTAATGAGTTCTTATAATTGATGTCTGATGAAGATTAGTACTATAAATACAATGGATAGTTTCGTTATAACAAAATGATTTTACTTATAAACATGGATAAAAATATTAACAAATATCATAAATACAATATTAACAAATGAAATTCACTAGTGTGTTAAAGAATTATGACCAAATTGGATTTATAACAGAAGTAGAAGAATGGTACAATACCAGAAAACATCAATATAATTCACTCAATTAAGATCTAAAGAAAATAAATATGATGATCACAGAGGCATAGGCAAGATATGGAAAAACAAGTTGATGAGATAAATGGATATCCATATAAAAAAGAATTAATTTGGTCTTTTATCTCACACCATACATAAAAGCTAATGTGTATCATAGACTTAAATGTATGAGCTAGAACTATACACGTTTGGAAGAATATTCAGGAGTAAATCACAACCTTGAATTAGACAGTGATACCGTAGTTATGATACCAAAAGCAAGAATGATAAAAGAAAATATTAAGTTGAACTTAATAAACACATTTACACTTCAGAAAACACTATCAAGAAAGTGAAAAGACAGCCCACAGAATGGGAGAACTATTTGCAAATTATGATCTGATGATAATTGCATTCAGAATGTATTTATTTTTAAAACCCTTACAACTGAAGAAAAAATAAAAGACAAATAATCATATTTAAAGGTGGGCAAAGGATTTGAATACACGCTTCTCCAAAGAAGATTAGAAATTCAAAGAAGCACATGGAAAGATATTCAATACCAACAGTCATCAGGGAAGTATAAATCAAAGCCAAAATGAGATATCACTTCACAAACACTCAGATGTCTACAACTAAAATGACAGTAACAACTGTTGACAAGAATATCAAGAAATTTGAGCCCTTATAAACTGCTGGTGAGAATTCAAAATGGTACAGCCATTTGGGAAACAGTTTGGTTATTCCTCAGAAAGTTAAACATAGAATTACATAAGACCCAACATTTCCACCCCTAGTTCTCTACTTGAGAAAAATCAAAACACACATCCACACAAAACCTTATATACCACTGTTCCTAGTATCCTTAATCAAAATACTCAAAAGGTGAAGATAATGCAAGTGTCCATTCATGAATCCATGACTATACAACATATAGCATGTCTCTACAATGAAATTCATTTGGAAATAATAGAGAATGAAGGACTAATATAACATGGATGAATCTGAAGGTCATAAAATAATAAGTGAAAGAAACGAGAGGTAAAATATCATACATTATATGAAATTCATATTGATATGAAATGTCTAGAATCGGCAAATCTATAGATACTAAAAGTAGATTAGTGGATTCCTAAGGCTGGGTGGGAACTGAGTGGTTGCGAAAGGAAGTATAGGGGGTGGGAAGTATTTCTTAAAAACCACAACCTTACTTTGGGGATGATAAAACTAATTTAAAATTAGAATTGATGGTGGTTATACTCCTTTGCAAATATATCAAAAAGCATTAAAAACCACTTTAAATTTGTGAACTTCAGAGTATGTAAATTTTCTCAATAAAGTTGTTAATTAAAATAAATTATTATCTATTTGGAGAAATTTGTTGCACAAAAGATAATGTATATATTTATTACTTTTGCTATATGATACTGAAAATGACCATCAGTGACAGTTGTATTTGACGAAACTGCTGGTAAATTTACACAATTAGAGAAGCCCAGACTACATAAGTAAAATTTAATAGCCACTTATTTTTAAACATTCTCCGCAAAATAGGATTAAAAGAAAAATTTCCCAACCTGTTAAATTATATCTTGCAAAACATAGAAAACCTCATTTCAATGGGCAAAAAGCATCCATAGAAGAATAGATAAATCAACATGCTGTATTCATAAAACAAAAAAATGAAATAATTGAAATAGAACTATTATCTCAACTTTATCTGAAAACACAATATTATATGAAAAAGGGAAGTTAAAATTACATAAATAAAACAGAAATAGGTTATTAATTATGAATACAAATATATAACATTTCAAAACATGTACCAAAATTATGTAAAACAAGTACACAACAATATTTGCTCTTGAGAAAAAGAAGGAAGTGAATGGAGCTGGACAGAAAAAAAAAGAGGCTTCAGATTTATCTGCGATATTTTGTTTAATTTAAAATTTATACGATGCAAAGATTAATGTCAACATATATAAATTTTTGCAATGCATACATGGGTGACTATTGTTATTTGTAATTTATTGTGATTTAAGATTTATAAATTAATTCCAGGCTAGTTTCAATGTATTTTAAATGTCCTTGTACATTGCTAAATTATATTTTTTAAAGAATAATGTTACATGAATTGTCAAATTGCTATATTAAGGGTTTGTTAAGCAATACCTTAATTTAAGCGTCTGTGTGACTCTATTTCCTCCTATAAGCATAAAATACATTTTTATTTTACTTTATCACAAAAAGTCACAAAGATATTCAGATATCTTAGGATATTTTACCACTAGACATTCTGATGACATGATTTTGTTAACCGTGTGAAATGAAGTATGTAGTGTTCATTAAAGTTAATTTTTGTACTTTTCTTTTGAGATGGAATCTCACTCTGTCACCCAGGCTGGAGTGCAATGGTGCGGTCTTGGCTCACTACAACCTCCACCTCCCAGGTTCAAGTGATTCTCCTGCCTCAGCCTCCTGAGTAGCTGGGATTACAGGCATCTGCCACCACGTATGGCTTACCAAAGTTAATTCTTTATGGCTATTACTTTGTTCAAGTTTTCTATATTTACTTGAAAAATATTTGGTATATTATACATTTCAAATTTAGATAGTGTTCTATATATTATTTTCATTCAATAATAATCTCATTACTAAAATGTATCTTCCATATAAGAATATTTTCTTATTTCAACTCTATCCAAAGAATCCATAAAACACCTTAAATGGGCGTGATGTTCAGAAACCAAAATAAATAATTATTGAATTAATTCATGGAGTTCTAAAAGAAATATCTTTTTAACCTTATGCATTTTACTTTATTTCTTTGAGATGGAGTCTCATTCTGTTGCCCAGGCTGGAGTGCAGTGACCGATCCTGGCTCACTGCAACCTCTGCCTCCCCAGGTTAAAACGATTTTTCCTGCCTCGGCCTCTTGAGGAGCTGGGAATACAGGTGGGGTGCAACAGCACACCTGGCTAATTTTAGTATTTTTAGTAGAGACAGGGCTTCACTATATTGGCCAGGCTGGTCTTGAACCACTGACTTCAAACAATCCTACCAAAGTGCTGGGATTAGGGGTGTGAGCCATTGCACCTGACCCTATTTTCATTTTTATGCAATGGAATCGGGCCACTTAATGCATTTTCCCTATCTGCTATATTTGAGTCATGCTTGTCTTTGTGCCTTACCGCTCTAAATAAGGCATTGCTTGACAAAATCATTTTTTAAGGATGTTCTTTATCTACTTTCTTCAGTATATATTACCTTGAACATACGGGAAATGAAATAATCCCGGGTCTATATCATCATATTGCCCCAACAACACTACTTCAGGCAAAACCAATTTGATGCTTGTGGTATATGTGGACTTTGAAAATAATATATTACAACACTTATAATAAGCAATCAATGAGTGCTTATTGCAACTACTTTACTTATTGTTTGAGTAGAGATAAGGGAGAGGAAAATATATTTCATGTAGTTCAGGTTCCTTTTAACAGGGTAATCAATATATTATTTTAAAGTAACATTCCTATAGTATTGGTTATGTGTGCATGTTTAAATTGGACATCTCTGTAATTTATTCATTTTTAAAATGTGGGTAATGGACACTCATTTGAAATAATTGATCAAAGATTAAATACATGTAGATACAGTTCAAATACAAAATTTCCCATCGTATTGGGAGGAAAACCTACATCCTACGCTTACGTTTTATTATTTGTAGGCTAGAAGTGATTTCCAAATATATTTGGATTTATGAATAATATTAATTAGTATTTATACAGAAAGGCACTGCTTAAACAATACCTACATGTATTCAATCTCAGATTAAATATATAAAATGTAGATGAACAAATGAGCTTCTGACACCTTCCATTACATCTCACTGGCTTCGAATGTAATTTTGTTTGTTCTATTGTTCTTACTGCATTGTAATTGCCTTCAAAGAAGTATATTTTGAATATCTATTAAATGTATTAAATAATTAATTACAAAATAAAATTTTTCAACGATTTTCTTGCTAGGTTTAGAGTTTAGGTGGGTCCTTTTAAAACTGCAACTCAGTTGAAAAATTTTACTGAAATCTCAGCACTTTGGCTAGAAGTTCCAAGGTACGAGCTTCTACAAAAAAAAAAAAACCAGAAATGTGCAATCATGTCCAATTCTAATGCTGTTCAACAGCTTCGAGTTGAATATAAAATGCCAGTGTGTTATTAATATGCCTTCAGAAATAAAATTATTTCATATATGTTGAATATATTTGCATTTAAAGTCAAGTCATGTAAGAAAAGTCCCAGTTATTGGTGAGTCTGACTGTTTAGGCCTTTTGAAAATCCTATGTAAAAATATCTCAGTGTCCGAAGTAAAGGTGCACACAAATAGAACTAAATTACATGTCAAGAAAGGAAAGAGGATTGACTGTTCATTTTCAGGACTCACCTACCCAGAGTCCTACCCTAGTACTTCTTAGGTTGCTTCACATCTTTTTTTATCTTCAAACCCAAGATATATTCAGAGAAAGTTTGTGATCCAGAGTAAATCAAAAGGTGATTGAAAGTTCTATTAAACCTGAGTTCCTGCATAAAATTATGTAAGGGCAGGAGGTGGGGAGAGACAGAAGCATTGAAGGAAAGTCAGGCTAAACCTGACAGGGAAAGAGAAGTCTTGTGTTCCCTTGCATAGCAGACACCATTTGTGGTCCACAAATGGCAAGGAGGTGTACACACACCTGGGAGGGTCAACGAGGACTATGGCTACAGGTTTGCCTAGGGAAATAACAACCACCAGGGCAATGCAGGGTCTGCAAGTATACCATGCTCGACGATTCTTCTTGGTAATAATTTAAGTGTATTTTCAAGGACATTTTAAAAATCACTCATATGTGTTAAATTGATCCTAACAACTGTTGAGAATAGCTATAAAAAATTAAATTTAGAGTTGGAGCATGGGTCAGGAAAAAAATAAGTGGATACTGGCAGAGAAATAGAGACTGGGGAATGCATTCATGAAAAAGATTCAAAAAAATTGGTCAATGCCGACCTGAGCTCAGGTATGTGTAAAGATTGAACCAGGTGGGCAGCATATCTGCTAAGAGGTCAAATGGGCCATGTTATGACGTGCTGATGGCCAAGGAGATACTCTTCAACCAAATATGAGCTGCGCTAAAAAGGTTAATGAAATCTGCCCAAACTTGTTTTACATGTCAGACTTTCAATGTATTTTTCATTTTTGAACCATAGAGTGCCTAGTTGAAGAATTTTAAAAGTCATTAATTCAAAACAATAAAATATTAAAAATATGTGGTCAGAAGAGCCTTTCAAAGAATTTTCCCCATATTCTCATATCAACTCCCCTGCCAAATTACTCACATTTTCAACTTGTTGAAAGCCTACTCTGTATCTCTGGGAGGTCAAGCTTTTCTTGACCTCCTCCAGCCACATTTGATGAGGAAGGTGGTAATGGTATCTAACTTAAGGGGCAAATAAGCTCTGAAAGCATTTTCATTTCAGCTCTAAAAATACTCTCCATTAAACTTGTGCATTTCCCCAAATCTTATTGCCTTCCTCTCTTCTTCCCCATCAAAGCTGCTCTCTATCATAGAATCACTTGCTTGGTGACTGGCAGTTGAAGCTAGAAATCCAATACATTCTTAGCTCTGTTAGCTAGAGCAGCCAGACGTTTAATAAATATCTGTCATTTTAACTTTGTTCTGTGGTTCGCAATATGTCAAATTAAGAAAAAAAATGGTGGGATAGAATTTTAACCCAGACAAGTATGATGTACAGTACGGATATTGAGGAATTATAGTACACCTGGTTTGGTATCTTCTGTGAAACTTTAATCAACTTTGTCAAGTCTGATCTAAAATAACAGCCAAAATATCAGGAATGCATCATTTCACATATGCATTGAAACCATAAAGACTTTAACTGATTTTTCAGTTTTATTTGTACTGCATAATCATTAATAAGAAAATGACATCATTTAACTGTGAATTTTAAAAAGGTTGATGAGAGTAAAATAAAAACAAACCTAAGAAATGTATATAATCTGTGCATAGCCTAAGAAAACAGTGTGAATGTTTCAAATGCTTATTTAAAGTATCACTACATGCATAAATTATGAAACTTAAAAATCATTGTATATTATTATATTTAAGAAATTTGCATACAATGAATGCCCGCATATATCCTTGATAAAATGTGTGTTCCACCTACTAAGCTATGTAGGAACATTTAGTAACCAAAAAATATTTGCACCCATTAATCCACTACCTTCAGTATAAAAAAATCTTTGATAAGAAAATAACCAGAGATTTTCACAGAGATACAACTTTTAATAATAATATTTATAATAGTAAAACATTCATAAGCATTTTTTAAAACCCAAGTTAAAATATTATATTTGGTAAATGCGTAAACATGCCACATACAATAAACATTGAACATGCACAAATGGTTAAGGATAATCACGGCTAGGTGATGAAATTTGACATTGCTCATTTTATTCTTGATATTTTTTGGTGTTTTAAAGATCACTTTTAATGAGCATAAACAAAATCTATAACCAAAAACAAAACAAAACAGAAAATGCAGCATATAGGTGTTGAAAAGTCATTTGAATGAACTTCAAAGATAATATTCTATTTCTTAATTGTGTGTTTGGTATTTAGTGAGTGTTTTCATGAAGATGATGATAATTTTTATAATTTATATACAATTCTTGGCATGTTTGAAAAAATTTATAACATTTTTAGGAAAAAGTCATTTCATGAAAATCATTCTTTTCTTAGTAAAACAAAACCTTTTGCAGAAACAGAAAAAAAGTATATGTTTTTAAAAGTACTGTTAAAATTATTATAGTATTACTTTTCAAATATAAAATATTATTTTAAAATATAGATGGTACAATCGCTCAAAAAATCTCTCTTAACTATCTTCTCAGTAGTTAAGAGAAGAACAAACAAGAGTGGTTATTGTCTCCACTAACATTTCACATGAATTGGAAATCAATCACCATCTCAAGCAGAGAAATGTGTAAAATGGAATGTGTAAATACTGAAAAAGTTAAGATAACTGTTTTATTACTGCAGTTGTCAGTAATATGTATCTTAGAAATTCAGGAGAATCAACTAAAACATTCTTATGAAAGAAAACCATGCCTGGGCAACAGAGTGAGACCTGTCTCTATGAAAAAAAAAAAATACTGGCCAGGTGGAGTGATACACAACTATAGTCCCATTTACTTGGGAGGCTGAGGTGGGATGATGCTTGAGCCTAGGAGACTGAGGCTGCAGTGTGCAATTATTGTGCCACTGCACTCCAGCTTGAGAAACAGAGGGAAACTCTGACTCAAAAATAAAAAAAGAAAAGTAAAGTAAAACCAAAGAAAACCACTGAAAAAATTCAATTTTTTTTAGAACATTGATGCCCTTCATGTATATCAACTCACCGGTTAGAAATTATGACGCAAAGAGGCAGAAATCTTGATATTTGAGCTTGGTTGTCATAAATCCTGTAACAAGTTTTCCGAGATTCTTCGTTTGTCTAGACTTCTGATAGGGAAATGAGGAAAAGCAAATGCAATTGAAGCTTTGGATGCTGAAAACTGCAGAGCCAGAAGAAAGGGGGAATTTTTTAAAAACATGTCAATAACAAAGTAGCAAGTTTTGTTTGTTTTGAGGAAACATGAAGTGTTTTTCCTTCTTTGTTGCATCTCCTGAATTAGAGTTCCACATTTTATTTACCTTGTACATTTGCTATTTGCTTGTTTTTATGTTTTAATATAGAAAATTTAAATCATATACCAAATTAGAAAACCTAGTATAATTAACCTTAATGCACCTATCACCTAGATACCGCAATTATCAAAGAATGACCGGTTGTGTTTCTTATAAACTCTTACCTACTTCTTTGTCACCAAAATTATTTTGACGTAAATTCCAGATATCATTTTATATGTACTTATTTCAATAAAAGATAAAAAAAATCATATCTCAAAGTACAAATTTTGATTACTCAGCTACATAACATTTATTCAATGTTAGGATCTCAATTCTGATATCTCTTCTTTCCAGAAATGTCTAGGAGCACTCAGGATGGTAATGTGCATATTATTGTTACTGGATAGTTTCAGGCACCAAAGAAATTGTTTCTCTTCCTAGAGCTGCAGGGTTGAATTGGAGATTTTCTCACATCAACTCCTCAGTGATTGCTACTACAAGAAGTGCTTTATTTTTGTAACTTTTGCTGTAGCAAGCGAAAAGTCTCAAGTTGGTTCCAAGAAGGAGAAAGGATATTATAAGTGCCCACTTGAAAGATGGTGCTCTCACAGAAATGTAAGAACAGAAACATCACAGGAACAATCTGAACACTTGGAACTAGAAGGAGAATCTAGACATCTGATTGTTCTAAGTACCTTGGCGGCAAAAGGAGCCATGGGGTTTCCATTCCAGTAATTGGTCACGAATATGAATACAGTTATCGCCTGTATGTCTATTTCTTTCTCTGCCAATAACTCATGTGTTTTTCATGTATCTTGCTCAAATTCTCAAGAGAGTCAGACCTGCTGGTCAGAGTCATATTTCTCAAAACTTAATGTGGCTATGAATCATCTGGAATCTCGGTGAAATGCAGACGGATTCAGGAGGCTTTAGATAGAGTCTGAGATTTTGCATTTCTGACAAACTACCTGGCCATGACTAAAATGTTTGTCCACGTATCACAATTTGGGTGGTAATAGGTGTACTAGGTCAATTTAGTGGCTTCATTGTCTTAGGTCATGTGTCTATCATTGTTCTGATTATCTGGGCCAGGGTTTGGGAATAGCTCCTTATTGTGTCAAATATAGATCTTTCCACAGAAGCTGCATACTTGAACATTCACCAAAGAAGGGATTAGGATTGGGCCAGCATTCTCGCTATGCCTTCTATAGATAGCTACTTCCCACTGAGTATTGGTTTTAGTTCAGCCTCTTTCTCTACTGGTGAGTTTCATCTTTGAAGGTCAAAAGAGACTCAGACATTCAGAGCTTTCCTACTTACCACATTACCTTCTGCTTCAATTTCAAGATATGTGGAAATAAACCCATTTTCCTATAGCCTGTTGTATAGTGAGGAGACTTCTACTTACCAGCAATTTCACTAAAAATGTCTTTCTTTTAAAAGCAATAGTTTTGGCAGTTGAGATGTATGTACAAAAACTTTGATCTTAAAAGTTTTTTTTTTCATTTTCTACATATTGTGGGAAAATCTAGAAACTGGAATTCTCAATGTAAATGTTTCCTTACCAGGAACTGCAGTGATCAGCCTAAAACACACGCCTCATCTGATGGCGATCATTGAAAATTCACCTCCACAATAACGACCACACTCTTTAGCTCTTCAGGGTTCTTCAGAATCTGATCCCAATTTATCTTTCTTTATCATCTCCCACCATTCCTGCCACGTTTTCTACAATTGATTTTTGCCACTACCTAACTTAAAGAAACTTCCAAGACTGTAATTTTGTCCAGCTCTCTCTGCCTAGAATGTACTTCCATATGTTTTTCAGCTCATATGTCTGTCATCTATTGATAATTCCACCTACAATTAATTGCACCATTATCTTGGTTCCAACAGCTCTCAGGAGATACCCTAAAATAGCACTTAGCAAAATGTCTTTGTCTATGCATTTGCCTACTGTAAATGAGTTAAATTATTGTATTTTCATGGATGAGCATACTACTTGATACATGGTAGCCACTCAGTAAATATTTGTTAAATGAGTGAAGGAATAGAAAGAACAATTTGGTCTGTAGAGGCAGAGTTGGAAAGGCAATGGTTAAGGGGGTCCTAGAGAATGTGAGGGAAGAAATAAGCAGAAAAGAGGCAATCCAATAACCAGTCAAATATTCATACCCAAGGACTGAACTCACAGAGGTATTTTTGCCGTTTTTCTCACTTGACTCTGTGCTGGGGCTGTTTGCTTTCAGCAAGTTAGAATGATTTTTAAATCCCAGGTTCATAACCACTGGAATATTTACTTGTTATAAATAAAGCCGCCCTTTTATTTTCATCACTCAGGATTCTGGTGCTACAAAAGCAGCTGAATTGAAAACCCACACCAAATGGTGACTTATTGAAATGGCAGGGAAAGTAAATTAAATAACAAATAAAGCCAATTCCTTCATCCTCCCTATCTGACTATTGTTGCTTAGGGGATAAAATACTTAATCCATCCTAGAGCTACAGAATCCAGTGCCTTTCACCACTGAATGGTTTT
This sequence comes from Sapajus apella, assembly GCF_009761245.1. Lineage (NCBI taxonomy): Eukaryota > Metazoa > Chordata > Mammalia > Primates > Cebidae > Sapajus > Sapajus apella. The sequence goes on from NW_022437047.1 coordinate 5,723,072, forward strand.
AGTGCAACAGGTTATATACGCTCATCTTGCCATTTACAGTGTTTGCCTGGAAAACATTTATGTGCATGAGGTCATTTAGTTAAGCTTTATTGTCTTATTCCAGAGAAAAGAAATTTATTTTCTCTGAAGCAGTAGCTCAGTGCTTTCCTGTCTTCTCATGTCATCCCCGATTTTAAGTGATTATAGTTTAAACCGTCTGATCCAGAGATTTTAAATCTATATGCTTCCCTCTTGGACCAGAGGCTGTGGCAAAAACACCGTTACCGTGCAATATGCAGTCTATTATAAAGAGTGGCTTGCTTTAGACAGCTTGAAAAAATGCCAATAGATATTATTAGTGAAAAGCAGGATGCAAGGCTATATATGGGTGTATATTCCTGCCTTTATCAGCTGCCTTAATTTCTGTAGAACGATCTTCCTTCTTACAAAAAAAGAAAAAAATACACAGAAGGTCAGGGGATGAGAGAAGTGGCCCAGGGGAACTTCATCAGTCCAGTCTCTGCAGTTGCACTCAATGAGAGCAAAGTGGCCAGCCAGGCGGCTAGGCTAGTTCCAGCAGGTTTCTCCTCTTGCGTCCTTGGGAAATGCTGGCAGTCTTTTAAAGTTTAAGTTGCAACTACTTTGGAGGCAAGTAAGAATTGCCTTTTGAAGAATATGGAAATGCTTTCTTAAATGGAACCCCATTGAGAGACCCTGTGATGGTTAATTTTAGATACCAGCTTGCTTGGATTAAGGGAAACCTAGACAGCCGGTAAAACATTATATCAGGATGTGTCTTTGAGGATGTTTCTGGACGAGATCGGCAGGTGAGTAGGTAGACTGAGTGGAGAAGATCCATCCTCAATGTGAGTGAGCACCAGCCAACTTGCTGGGGGGCTTGGATAGAGCTAACAGGCAGAGGAAAGGAGAATTCACTCTTTCACTCTTAAAGCGGGGATACCCTTCTTCTCCTGTTCTTGGACATCAGAACCCCAGGCTTTCCAGCCTTTGGACTCTAGGACTTGCACCAACCACCTCTGTCCCCCACTCCCTTTTTCACCCCAACCCTGTACCTGGCTCTTATTCCTTTGGGCTTGAACTGAGAGTTACATCATCAACTTCCCTGGTTCTGATGCTTTTGGCCTTAGACTGAGCTATGCTACTGGCATCTCAGGGTCTTCAGCTTACAGATAGCCCTGTGGTGGGACTTCTCAGCAACTATAATCATGTGAACTAATCTCATCTCCATCTATCTACCTATCATCTATATCTCTATCGATCTCTCATCTATCTTCTATCTATCAAATCTATCCTATTTATTCTATTGCTTCTGTCTGTCTAGAGAATGCTGACTAATATAGAGCTTCTTGGCACCTTGCAAAATTCTGTTTTCCACAGTGTGAAGTGGTGGGTGTGCAGTGCATGCACAGGAGCATGTGCTTTTTGTTTAGTTCACACTGGCAGCCATTCGTGTCCAGTACCTTGGTGATTTTGCAGTAGGCTCCATGGAGGTTGTGAACTTCATATTCCATGTTAAGTGTAGTGAGTAAAAAACCACTCAGTCACATTTTTTCTCTTTTATTATTGTCTCTGATGCTCATGAGTGTGGCTTGAAAATCTTTACTAGGTTTTTGCTTTCAGGATCATTTAGGTACCTCTGGCAACCTGAAACACAGATGTTTCCATATAAACTTGAACACTGACTTGCCGAAGAAGCTCTTTCAATGGTCCCCTGCCAGCCTTGGCTATTTCCAGAAAGAAAGGCTGGGGTCTCTGCATAGGGCACATTCTGCTGGTTGCACACCTGCTGAAGCTGCTTAGTGTGAAAAAAAAAGTTTTGGATGCCAAGCAGATGGAAATGTGTTCAGTCTGGGGCTTTACCACTGCTGCTGATGTTGCAGGCTGGGGAGGTGGCACCAGGGACATGCTGAAGGGGCTGCATGGAAACATCTCACAGTTTGTAGGACCAAGCCCAGAGGCCTGGCTGGGCTGTACCAAGCAGTTCTAGAACAGGCAGGGTTAGGCCAGGTAGACCGCAGCAGAAGCCCTGGAAGCTCCAGATCCTAGCACAGCTAGGCTTTTTATTGTCTGGATGGAGCACTGGTCAAAGATAGTCCTCTCTAAAAGCAGGAAATTTATACTCTGATTTATACTGCTGGAAAGGCCACTATTCATGGAGAAGACAGGTGTTATCCTCTTCCTCTGCAAGAGAGGTAAAGAGGGGCAAGTATGTGGGCCATGATGCTGACCTTCTGTTCTGATTTCTAGATCTTCTGCAGCTGCTGATTTTCTGCATTGCTACTCTTAGTATTCTGGGAATTGGAGTGGAAATGGCAGGACTAGCATGTTCATTGAAAATACAGTTCTTAGGGTTGGCAGGGACACTATACTGTCCCTTATCAGACAGGGAAGGAGTGCTGCTATTGGTCAGATGAGTAGAATGCTGGGGACTCAGGGTGATGGGGAAGCCCTCCAACTTGGGTCTCTTGCATCTCAGGAGCAGACAGGTGGCTGTCATCTCATTGTACTTCTGGTCCATCATTGAGTCCTTAATTTCTTCCAGTTATAATCCAACAACACTGTCAGCTTAGTCCTCTGAAAGTTCTTGTGGTTAGGGAGTGGCTCACATAAGGCCTTCATCCTTTTAGCCCACATTCATCCATGGCTCTTTCATAATGTGTTACAAAATGCCCTTTTAGGTGAAATTAAGAATGAAAAATTTCTTGAGCAGGGTTTTTTCATCCTCTGTGGACAAATAGAAGAGAATATGGTATATTCCACCAAGGACTGTCTGCTGTGGTTCCTTGAATTTCTGTGCATCAAAAGGCAGAACTCAGATTAACAGTACATACAGCGTGACTCCCAATCTTCATAAATCTTATTCGAGTCCATCGTAAGTTTTTCCCTGGAAGAGTTCTGGGGCAGACTCCCAGAGGGTTGTTACAGATGGTATTTAACTTGTTGCCAAAGGTGAATTCATTGCCGAAGCCCAAATCTGTCGAACTTGATGTTCATGTCAGTCTCTAAGAGCAGAGTTTCTGCCTTTAGGTATTTAAGAACAATCCATTTTTACTCACAGCGCTGCACAGCAGATCGTAACCAGCAGAATTGGACTCAGTATTCTCCTCCTTTTAGACTCTCATGAACCACTAGGTAATCAAACATCTCTCTTACACTGATGTACTCCTTGGCAACACAGAGTGTTAATTCAGTCTTGGCCAGCTCAAATGATTTACCTATGTTGGGATGATTGAAAGCCTTCATGGTTCCCACTTCATGGGTTAGTTTCTAGGGGCTGCTAGTCATGGATCCCTCTTTCCCAGTCAGGATGTGCTGGTCCAACTTTACCTTAGACAAGCTTCCCTTGGTGATGATCATAAGGAGTAATAGTTGTCAATATAGTCTCTTCCTCGGCATAGATGGCCAAGAATTCCTGCAGGATGCTAGACTTGCTACTAGGCTTGTGGTCAAGTTATCCCAGGATAGGCTTAAAATTAGGAAAAGCTGGTGAGAAGTTGGGTCCAAATCATCTGAAATGAAAATTATTTCCCAGCCTACCCAACTGATCTTTCTGATGAAGTCAAAACACAATTCCAGAAAAAATTCAAATTAAAAAACTAATTAAATTAAAATTTAAAATTGAAAAACAGAAAAAAGAAAGAACAAAGAAAAAGAAAAAATTGGAAAAATAACGTAAAATAAAACATGAAAATATTAGCATGTCAGTGGGATTTATTTGAAGAAAGAGACAAGCTGATTTTCTTGGAAGCTTTTCAGGTCACTGGAGATCAGCTTCTTGAGCTAGAAAGACTACAAACCTAGATAGCAAATAACTTCATGAGGCCCAGCTGTGGAGTAAATTGGAACACAGAATTGTAAAACAAGGACTACTACTTCTGAGGTAAGACCGCGAAATTAACCTGTCTAGGCTGGAGATGATCAACAGTGGTTTTCTCACTTTTGAAAATAGCTTTAATGAGATATAATTCACATGCAATGTAATTCGTATGCTTACAGTGCATAATGCAATCATTTTAAGTATGTTTACAAATATGTGCACCCATCACCAGTTAAGTTTACATTTTTGTCACCTCAAAAGACAAATTCAGACTCATAGGTATTATCTCCCTACCAATCCCACCACATCCCTACATCATATTCCCAGTCCTAAACTGCCACTAAGCTACTTTTTGTTTCTGTAAGTTAAGCTGACCTGTATATATTATAAGAATGAAATAATATATTATGTGGCCTTTTGTGTCTGGCTCCTTTCATTTAGCATAACTTTTAGAGGTTTATTCATGTTGTAGCATGTATCAGCACTTAATTACTTTTACGAATGAATAATATTCCACTGTATGGATATACCACTTTAAAAAAATCTCAATAGCTTTAGAAATACAAGTGGTTTTTGATTATATGAATAAATCATATAATTGTCAATTCTGGGTTTTTAGTGTACCCATCGCCCAAAGAGTGTACATTGTACTCAACAGGTAAATTTTTATCCCTCAGCCCCACTTCCACTCTTCCCCCCATCTGAACTCTCAATGTCCATTATACCACTCTGTATGCCCCTGTACATATGAGTACATAGTTTAGCTCCCAAATATAAGTGAGAACATGCAGTATTTGGTTTTCCACTTCTGATTTACTTTACTTATGATAACAGCCTCCAGTTCCATCAAAGTTGCTAAAACACACATTATTTTGTTCTTTTTAATGGTTGAGTAATATTCTATAGTATATGTGTACACATACATCACCTCACATCACCTCACCTCACCTCACATCACATCACAACACATCACATCATCACATCACATTTTCTTTATTCACTTATTGGTTGATGGGCACTCAGGTTGATTCCATACCTTTGCCATTGTAAATTGTGTTGCAATCAATATATGAGTGCAGGTGTCTTTATGATGAAACAACTTCGTTTTCTTTGGCAAGATACAGAGTAGTGGGATTACTGGATTGAAGAGCAAGCTTACTTTTAGTTCTTTGAGACTCAATCTCCATACCGTTTTCCATAGAGATTGTAGTAATTTAAATTCCCACCAATAGCATGTAAGTGTTCACTTCTCACTGCATCTGCAGCCAGATCTATGTTTTTTTGACTTTTTAATAATGGCCATTCTGACTGGGGTAAGATAATAACTCATTGTGGTTTTAATTTGCATTTCCCTAATGATTAATGATATTGAATAATTTTTCATGTGTTCGTTAGCCATATCTTTTGAAAAATGTCTGTTCATGTTGTTTGCCCACTGAAATACAGTTGTTTACTGTTACCCTGAAATACAGTGGTTTTGGTAGGGCTCTATTCCTCTTTTTTCCTGACCACACCTAGTTTTTAAACTTCAACCAATTGTCAGATCATTCCTACTGCTGTTTTCAACACTTCTCTGGAAAATAAATCCCTCTGCAAACTAATCCAGTCAAATTAAGGCCACTTTGAAGGAATATGTTCTGAGGTCAATGGTCGGTATTTTTTCTGACCTCAGAAGGATTCTTTCTAGTGATATTACTCTCCAGTATTCTCTTGAAAACTAGCCAGTCCAGTTTAGCCTGTATCTGGACTCTCACCTCAGTTGCCTTTTACTATAGCCTCTGTGGGATATACTGTGGTGAAGAAAGGAACATTGTCTTCTTACCGAAGAACTTATCTTGGAGAGTGTGCTTTTCTATATTCTATTGCAAATGAAGTCAAATATTGAGGAAGAGATCAGGAGCTATCTGTTTTAAGGTCCAATTCTCTCCACACCTCCATATCAAAATTTCTGGCCAGCTCTGAAGTAGGGTGGGGACAATGGCCAACTTTTCTCTGATGCCCCTCTCCAGGACGTAAGGGTTTGGGAAGGAATGGGGGTGGAGCTGCCTGAAGTCTTCTTGGCTTGCCTCTGCTAGCATGGAACCACCACCTTACATACTGTATCAAGAGTGATCAGGAATCCTACATCTCAGCATCTTGCATTCAAGATGCAGACCCTATTTCACAAGTTGAGAAGCTGGTGGAAGAAGGGGGCCCCCACCTCTTAACTGCAATCACTCAGATTTAGCCTCAGAAGGAGATTAACTGGGAGAAAAATTAAAAATGCTGACACTCTGCTCCTCTTAAGAAAAATGTCTGATTGGGAGCGTGGGACAATGTTCTGTGTTCTTGGCTACAGTATTCTAGAGTATAATCTCCATCTCAAATGAGCCGGGAGGAAGGAAGGAATCTTGTTTCAATTACTACAGATTTTCACGTTTCTTGTTAAACTTTGAAAATACATGATTCTTCCTTTGCTGTTTTTTCTTGGCACCACATCCAAAGGCTTTAACATTCCTCCTAGATTTTTTTTCTGGGGAGTGGGGCAGCAGAAATCCCAATGATGTCTTGAGAAGTCAATTCCACAAGTATATTTTAATATAATGTCTTGTGGTCTCAGATTTCTTATGTAAATTAAAGATGCAATAATATATTTTTTCATATACTGGAGAAAAGTCCCATACTATTATCTTTAGAGTGATAATCTCTATTCCATTTTTTAAAGCAATTAGGCTGAAGGTATTCAAATCAGAAAACAGAGTCTTACCATTTCTTAACATTATATCTATTCCTTCTAGCCACACAAATATTCAAGTACTTAGAGCCAACTCAACTGCATAGATAATTTTACCAGTCTTCAAATGTCTTCTATTCCCTCCAATTTCTTTATGTTTTGATAATGGTATTATTTTATAAATCCAAATAAGTTTATACCACTTCTCTTTAAAATCCTTCAGTAGTTATCCTCTGTCAACAGAAAAAATATTGCAAGCTCTTTGATATGTCATTCAAGAATCTTTATGATAAATCCCACCCCAGCCTTATCTTCTCTTATTTCTACTTTGACATTCTACATTTAAGACATGCCAAATTACATACAATCTCTAGAACATGGAATAATTTTTATTTTTCCAAGACATTGAATATAATATCCTCTTTTCAACCCAAACTATTCTTCCTATTTCTATCTGCTTCATATGACCAAGCACATTTTTTCATTATTTTTTAAATTTTCCCTGTTTTTTGAGATTCCACTATGTCTTAGACATCATAATTGACAGAGGTTATACTGTGGTAAGTGAAAAGAACATTGTCTTCTCATCAAAGAGCTTTGGATTTGGTAATAAAGAGACTTTTTGAACAAATAATTCATCTAATCACATGACAGATGTTCCTAAAAGAAGGTGAATTAACTTATTTGTGTAGACTGAAGAAGTTCTTGAGGAAGAACTTCTAAGCACTAATGTAGCAGATGGATGGATGGATGGATAGATATAGAGGTGGAGATATTAAGTAAAGAATGTGAGGCATAGAACAAGCTGTTCAGGCAATGGCAACATGTAGTGCAAAAGCAGTGAATTATTAGTGCACTGAATGAAAACTAATACAGCTAGAATATAAGAAGCAGAGCATGGGGATTGAAGTGGGAGAGCCAGATCCTTGGAAGGTCACATTAGTTAGTTTTTCTTAACAGCATTAAAAGGCCTTAAGGAAGAACATTCCCTGACCACATATAATATGTTTTTACTATTAAAAGAACATACTACAGGTCTCCCCTCAAACCTGGAGGAACATTAGCTCTTTCGTGGCCCCACCAAGCTTTGCACATGCCTCTGCTGTAACATTATCATGTCCTGTTAACTTGTTTCCTTCTTGGTCTCTTCAACTAGCTTATGAGCTCCTAGGACAAATGACTCATTTTTATACGCACAGTAGTCACCTCTTTTCAGTGGGACACACGTTCCAAGAACCCCAGTGGATACCTACAGCTGTAGATAGTACTGAACTCTATGTGTATTAACTTTATTCTTGTATTGTAGGACTACATACATTCCTGCAACAAACTTCAATTTTTAAATTAAGCATGCAAAGAGATTTAAAAAAATAATAATAAAATAGAAAATTTTAAAATATATACTGTAATGAAATTATGTGAATGTGTTTTTTGCTCATTCTCTCAGAATATCTTATTGTACTGCACTTGCCCACTTTATTCCTGTGATCTATCTAATAACAGAGAATGCAACTAAGTGACTAAGGAACTAAGGAAGTGACTAAGTAACTAAGTGACTAAGGAACAGGTAATGTGTATACAGAATGGATACACGGGACACAGAGATGATTCGCCTCCCTTGTGAATAGAAGTGGCAGGGCATGAGATTTCATAAGGCTACTCAGAGAGGCACACAATTTAAAACTATCTTTTATTTATGAAATTTTCCGTTTAATATTTTCAGACTATGGTAGACCAGGGAACTGAAACTATGGCAAGCAAAACCACAAATAAATAACCACAAACTACTTAAAAGCTTCATCTAGTCCTCAAAGATCTATCAAAGTCATCTTGTAGATGCAGTGATAATATCAAATCCCTAGTACTAAAATAATATCAATTTGTACCTACGTGGTTTTAAAAAAAAAATTCTAAAATAAACTCAAGGACAGTCCTACCTGTGGCTGTTGTCACTGACTTGGGGAGCACAGCAGGGTCACCCAGAGATTTGCAGCAGAATCCTGGTTGTAGTAAGAATCCAGAGACAGGAATCAGAGCAAAGTGGGAGTTTTGAGGGAGAAATAAGTGTTCTCTTTGGAAAACCCATTATATTACAGAAGAAACCAATTTTTCCAAAAGATAAATCTTAAAGACTAAAGCAGTTCTAGGAGATGGGATAGTGACTCTGACTTCTGCACACTGGAGAACTACCTTCACATTCCCATCTCAAAAAGCTTCCCCTAAATCTTTACCTGAGCAATCACTTTTAACAGTAGAAGTACTGCCATTCATTCCATGAACCATAGATACCTGAGGATAAGACCCCTGAGGATACTATAGTCTCATGCCTTCATCTCATGCTCATTCTTGGACATAATCTCTTCGAGTAAAATGTCAGATGGGCTCAATGTCAGCTGTTCAAGATTTTTCTATCTCTTTCTGCTCTGATCTTTAACTTTTTCCCCGTGGGTTGTTCAGTTGAATTTCCACAGTTAAATGCCACTTCACCGTAACCCAATTAAGACAGTATTTCTAAACCAGAGCCCTGGGGACATCACAGGGAGATGCACTGAATAATTGTAGAACCACTGATAGTTTTGTTTCCTGACACATAGGGGATGAATGAGGTACTTATAGGGAAAACATTGAAATGATCTACCATTCATGGCATTGTATTTTTGTGGAAATATTAGTTAAATCTCAAAACACATATAACCAAGCTTTATAATTGATCCTTTTTAAGGTCTACCTGTGTGGGAACTATGCACTTGGGGAAGCTCATTTGTGTCTCCTGACTTCACATTCAAGTATATCTGAAAACATATTCAATTTTCTGAATTCCCTACATTTGTGTCCAGCCCTTTCTCTCACATTAAAATTTTGTCCTTCTTCCTTCCTTTTTTTTAATATTATCCAATGCCTAAGGAAAAGTTTTGGAATATCTTTGATCTTCCATAAAGTATATTTTCAACTTTTAATTATTGATTAAATAAATTAATGAATCAGTAAATGAAGGAATGAATGAATGAACAATGACCAGAAAAGTTGCTTTTTTTAAACCAAATTTAAAACTTACTCTTTTAGCTCCAAACAGTGAGAGTCAGCCTTGTAACAAATCACTCCTGTGATTTGTAGGTAACACTTCTTCTCTCTTTGTTTCTTGGAGATTGAAGTCACCGCCCTTTTCCCAGCCCTCAAGATGTCCAAAACCTCTCCTTTCTTAAAGTTGAGTTTTCAGAAAATTGAAAAGCCAGGCCCCCATTCTGATTAACCCATTTCCCTGGACTTTGGATAAACATGATGTTGCATCTCTCTCTAGAAAAACAGTTTGCATGCATGCCTAAATCTGTCTAAATCAATTTCTGTGTCTGTCTCTCTCTGTCCTCTCTGCCTTTTGTTTTCCTCCGAATTCATCAGTAAGATATCTAATTAATCCTTCGTTACCTCTCAACTGAGCTTCATTATATCTTAATGATTAAACTCTATTCTTCTTCAGCAACTTCAACCGGAATTCTGTGTATCCTCTAAATCTCTTTGCAACGTTTCAAAATTGATTTACATAATATCCTAGAACTTGCTCTTCTTCCATTAGAGCATGGCAAACCTTTGCCATTCATTTGACTGCTTCTTCCAACTCAGCTATTTTCTTTTGCCTGTGAGATGCCGAACTCTCAAGAACAGGTCTCTGCCGGGGGACAGCTGGCTGTTGTATGGTTACCAAGAAACACATACAACTCCACCTTTAAGATTTAGGGGCAGAGGCCAGTGGTTGAAATAAACTGACATGTATTAAATGGCTATTTTGTAATAAATACATACACACACACAATTTGATTTTATCATCATAACAAACCTATACTTTTGTTACTATTACTTCCTTTTACAGAAGATAAAATGAAGCCTTGAGAGGTACCTCACACATGGGGCAGATCTGAATCCGGAAGGGCAAACTTTAATCTCGAATCTCTCCACTCTGAAGGCCATAATTTTTCACTTTTCTTTGCTTCTTGTTAAAATAAAACTTTACCTAAAATATGCATACCACTATCTAGTTTCAGAACTTTTTTTTGACGGGGCAGGAGGAGGCCAAATGGAAGCTCTCTACCTATTTAGTAGTAACGTCTCATAATGGTGATAGTTGTACAATGTTAAGAATATACTTAACCACTAAATGTACACATTAAAATGGTTAAAAAAGTAAATTTTATATTGTTTATATTTTATCACAATAAAAACACACTTATATAAACAAATTTCAAGTCTTCTTTTTCCCACTTTTTCTCATAGCTTCCTTTCTTTAAAGGTTATGTCAATAATTAGAGAGACCAGGATGAAATACTCAAGCTGGTTTTATTAAGTTAAAATATTGTGTACTGGTTTCTCTATTTTCTGCATTATGACTTTACTTGGTCAAATATAGATTTTTATGTTACAGGCACAGAGATAATATTATCACTTATCAAAAGCTACACCTCACAAGGGAACTGCAATGGATTTTAAAACCCTAAAGTTTCCCACTATTAGAATGTCCTTCCTCAGAGAGAAATGCACTGTTTCCAGAAAGGATTTCCTGTTATTTCATGTAGTCTGTTGGATACTCATTGAATCTTGGGGCCTTCGTTTGATTTTCTGTTTGACAAGCCCTTGACATAATGTTGACGATGTCCAAATCTCTTTTCCAGCCCACAGCCCCCCTCTAAGCCCTTGATCATATATCCAACTGCCTACTGGACATCACCATGATATCCCTCAGACACCTGAAATTTAACTTGTTCAAAGCTTTATTCATTTTTTCATACTCTCAGACCTGCTGCCATTTCTATATTTCTGATTTCACTAAAAGTTATAACTATTGACTCTGCTGTTTGAACAAGAAATCTAGGCATCATTCTGTAATTTTCCTTCTCCACCCACATCTTATCCATCAGTACATTCTTTAGAGTCTTATCAGAGTATCCCTCAAGGCCTATTTCAAAGGATTGGCTTACACACACCCCCACATGCATGCACAACAAAGCCTTCCATTTTGATTGCCTAATATGACGCATTCAGCTAGCTATTTGCTCTGGTAAATTGGTATCTGTGGCCACAGAACTGGCCTTGGATCTCAACCAAAAGAAGATATATCAACAAAAGATAAGGAATAATCCATCATTTCCTGGGGCCTTTACTACAATATTTTAAGTATCTGATTTTTTTATTGTTGTTCTTGTGATATCAACAGATGCTGGCATATCAGCAGCCAATCTGATATTCCTTATTCCTGAGCTCGGGCCTAGACAGACAGCTTCCCCTCAGCTCTCTTGCGCGTCACTTCTTGGAAAAGTAATAGTATGGGGGGTGGGGGAGGGAGAGCATCAGGAAGAATAGCTAATAAGTGCTAGGCTTCATACCTAGGTGATGAGTTGATCTGTACAGCAAATCACCATGGCACAGGTTTACCTATGTAACAAACCTGCACATCTTGCATATGTACCCTGGAACTTAGAATAACAATTGAAGAAAAAATGGAAAGGAATTGTAGACCAAGTGAGAAATTATTTTAAAATACAAGCAAGTAGGTTTACCTGATATCACATATTCTCCTACCTATAGGCCAGTGAGACATTTCCCTCTTTCTTTTGGAAGGATACTCAGAACATTTAAAATGCCACAACAGCAAAATTCTATTTCTTACGTTGCAAAATCTGTGGTCTAGTTGTAGGAACAGAACATTAATAAGAACACAGGATAATATTCCCCAAACTTGTAAATGATTATTGTGAACTTCTAATTTGAAGTTGAATATATACAATAGCCTTTTCTTTATTGTCTAACAGAAACCATGCAGAAACGATAAAGTTAATGAGAATAATAACACAACACCATCTTCCAAAATTGTTGACAGTTGTGGAAAGGATGCCAAAAGAAATGAAGAAATAAGAAAAAGTTGCTGGTTAGTCCTTCAGCCTTCTACCTGTTTCCATCTACTGGCTACACACAAAAGACAAAAGTAGCCACATGAAATGTCTTGATTTTCAAAGAACATGTCTGTTAATACGAGGCACAGATCTAGCCTTTCATTCAATAAACTTGGTAAAAACAATGGCTTCAGAAAATAAATTGCTTGCTTCAGAAATATATATTCAAAAAAGAACAATCATGGGATGAAAGATGTCACAAGAAACAATAAGTAAAACTAAAGTGCATAGGAAGGATAGTCACCATAACAATATTAATAACGACACAGAGAGCCCTAAACAAGTATTTCACTGCGCAATTTAAAATTTAATTTAAAAGTCAATAAAATCAAGCAGATATAGGCAGACACAAAAACTTAGGACAAGATGACAAAACTAGAATATGATAAAATATGAGAAAAGACATAGGAAAAGAAACAGAAGAACAAGAACAATTACAGATATGAAGGCAAAATTATTAATAGTAATAGGAGAATATGCATTGCTAAATACTCTAGAAGTGTTACAAAGGACAGGATTTTAAAAGGCAACCAAGTGAAATGGATATAAATAACTATTCTTTAAAGGATTATTTAAAAATGAAAACAGGCAAGGGAGATACCAAAAATGCATGAATCGGATAACTGAAATTTGGTTTTTAAAAATTGAATCTATCTTGAACTATATCATTTAAGAAAACTTTCCAGATGGGGATGGAGCAAGGTGGTGGAATAGAAAGCTCCACTGATCGTCTCCTCTGCAAGGACACCAAGTTAACAACTATCTACACAGACTAAAACACCTTCATTAAGAACCAAAAATCAGGTGAGTGCTCACAGCACCTGGTTTTAACTTCAAATCGCTGAAAGAGGCAGTCCTGAATCTCTGATGCCACCTCTCCCTCCTGCCGTGTTCTCCATGGTGGTTGGCGTGGTACAGAGAGCCTCTCTGGGTCCTGGGGGAGGGAGAACACAGCAATTGTGAGACAATGAACTCAGTGCATCCTAATAGAGCAGGAAGGAAAACCAGACTGAACTCAGCTGATGCCCGTCCATGGAGGAAGCATTAAAACCAGCCCTAGCCAGAGGGTCATTGCTGATACCAGTGGCCAGAACAATAGTACCTGCAAACCTTGACGCCGATGGCTACAGCACTGTGTCTCCAAGTAAATTTGAAAGGCAGTCTTGGCCATAAGGATTGCAACTCTTAAGTGAGGTCTGGTTCTGAACTAGGCCCAGAGATAGTAGACTAGTGGGGCACATGACATACTGAGACACCAGCTGGGGCAGCCAAGGGAGTGCTGGCATTGCCCACCCCACCCCTACCCCAGGCTGCAAAGCTCATGCTCCAAAAGATATCCCATCTTTCTGCTTGAAGAGAGAAGACGGAAGAGAGAAAAGGATTTTGTCTTGCATCTTCGATACCAGCTCAGCCATGGCAAGATAGGGCACTGGTCAGAGTTGTGAGGCCCCTGTTTCAGACCCTAGCTCCCAGACATTTCTAGACATATCCAGGGTCAGAAGGGAACCCACTGCCTTGAAGGAAAGAACCCAGTGTTGGCACCATTCATCACTTGAAAACTGAAGAAACCCTGGGCCCTGAATAACCAGCAACAAAACCCAGGTCCTACATGGAGGGTCTTGGGTGAGCCTCTGAAACTTGCTGGCTTCAGGTGAGAATCAGCACTGTTATTTCCAGTCTAGCTGGTGGGAACAGGCATTAGTCTTTGCTCTCTTAGTGTAACAGGTACAGCTCACTCTAAATTTTTTCACGCAATTCTTTTCACAGTCTTGGATAATTTTCTCATATAGATGTATTATATTACCCAGTACTTTGTTGAATATAAAAATTCTCTGCAGAACCTTGTGCGGTCCTACAGAGCCTTGCTCCATGTCACCTTTTTATACTGTGTCCAGTGAGCTTTAGCCATCATAGTTTTCTTAGACTGAATTTCATCACTGCTTAATGATTCTTCCTGGTATACCTGGCTTCACAGTTCCTCACTATGGCATGAAAATTCTCTCAAAGTATTAAGACTGGGCAATAAGAGGACTCATTCATTCGTTTATTTTCCATCTTCTAGTGACCACTGGACTTCATTTTCTGATGTCTAGTGTCTGAAAAGGCATTTTCACTTATGTAAATTGTCCCTGGCATGAGTTTTGAAGAAAAGGATAATTGAGTTTGACAGGCAGTATAAATATACTTAAGACTCACAAATACACTAAGGACTCAAAACATATTTAAATCTGATAAAATAATTGATTATGAGTAAATTTAAGAACAAAAAGATGAACATTAAGAACATTGATGAAATTAGTATGGTGAAAGTGATTGATGAAATTAAAGGTAAAAAGAAACAGAAAGAGAGAAAACATTAATTTATATTTATTTGCAGATGATATACTCTAAAAAATAGAGTTTGAGATCTATATAAAAATATAATAATATACCAGAACATTATGCCATCTTCCTTTTTTTTTTGAGAGACAGGGTCTTGCTCTAATACCTAGGCTGGAGTGCACCGCTCACTGTAGCCTTGATCTCCTGGGCTCTAGTGGTTCTCCCACTTCAGCCTCCCCCGTAGCTGGGACTATAGGCACATGACATCATACCTGACTAATTTAAAAAGAAATATATTTTTGTAGAGATAAGGTCTCACTGTGTTGCTTAGGCTGGTATTGCACTCCTTGGCTCATTAATTCCTCCCTCCTCAACCTCTCAAAATGCTGGGATTACAGGTATGAGCCACTGTGTCTGGCTAAAACTTTCCATCGTCAAAATAATAACACAAAACACATTAACAAACTAGCGAGTATATAATAATACATGATACAAGAATGAATGATTTTCTAAAACCTTACAATCTGAAAATAAAATGCAAGCTGACATTACACAACTAAGAGCAAATGCATCTAATATCACTAAATGTAAATATGACAAATTTCTCTATAAAGTAAAATAATTTATACAAATCACGAGGCAAATTTTCAATTTGAAGTCATGTAAAATAGATATACATAAAACAATTTGTCATAGAATCAAATAAAATATAAAATTTGACCATAGGATGCAGACAACTATGTAAAAAATTTAAAAAGAAGGTTCACAATCTTAACAATAGGAAAGGCTGATTTTAGTCGAAAACCATTAGATAAAACATAAGGTGTTATTGACACCAAAAAATGAAAAAATAAAAACTGATTACATGTATTCATATGTATGATTACGTAAAATAATATACATGTATAAAGAAAAAGCATATAAACAGAAAAAAGATACATTAGTTTGTCTGCAAACATATAAGAAGCAAATGTAGTTATATAAGAATTTTTACTCTGCAAACAGAAAATACTTTATTTTCTTCTTTTTGTTATGAAAATTTTAAAAACATTTCTTCTAAAAAAAATAAGATACATGTGCAGAACATGCAGGTTTGTTACATAGGTATATGTGTGCCATGGTGGTTTGCTGCACCTATTGACCTGCTTTCTAAGTTTTCTCCTCATAACCCCCATCCCTAACAGGCCCTGGTGTGTGTTGTTCCCCTCTCTGTGTTGATGTGTTTTCATTGTTCAACTCCCACTTATGAGTGAGAACATGCAGTATTTGGTTTTCTGTCCCTGTGTTAGTTTGCTGATGATGATGGCTTCCAGCTTCATCCATGTCCCTGCAAAGGATGTGATCTCATTCCTTTTTATGGCTGCATAGTATTCCATAGTGTGTGTATACCACATTTTCTTTATCCAGTATATCATTGATGGGCATTTGGGTGGGTTCCATGTCTTTGCTATTGTAAATAGTGTTGCAATAAACATATGACAATACACTTTATTTTCAAGAGTTCAGGACATATTTACAATAATTGGCCACATTTAGGACAACAAAGTAATGTCAATAAATTAAAAGAAGTAAAATGGAATATATACATATATATACACACACAAAATCTCATATCAGGTGGACATTTCAACTGTATTTTTAAAATATATATTAAAAAGTTGTGATATTCTGTTTCCAATATGACCAAGAAAGCTCCTATCGCACTAACTGTCTTATAAATAACCAATATTAATTCTGGAAAAAAGTAACGTATCTATCTGAAGTCAATAGAGAGTCAACAATATCCGCAGTCATTGGAGGAGAATTGGCACTTGAAAGAAGAAAATGAAATTGAAGGAAATTTCATGATTTATTTTTTACAGAATGTTGGTTGAGAGTAGGCCACAGTCAATTCTTTGTAGGGTGATTCAAACTATGATAGAAAATGTGTAGTCTTACTGACTTGAAATACCAGGGTTTGAGGCAAAATTGCCAATAGAAAACAGAGTAGGTCCTAGTAAACAGAGAGTAAGAGTTACAGAGCCATGCATTCTGTGATAAGCTCTTCCCTGCAAAAAACCCACTAGGATCGAGTAAACAGCAGAATGATGATGACAGAAGAAATGGTAAGAAAATTTGAAGATTTTAAATAAAAATTATCTAACTTGAACAACAGAATAAAAGATAAAAGACTAGATAACTAGAAAGACAGCTTCATGTAATTGTTAAACAATATAAAAAGATGTAACATATCGGTAATTGGAGTCCCAGAAAAGAAGAAAGAGAAAATGTGGCAAGAAAAAGTGGCCAAAAAGTTTACATATTTGGTGAAAACATAAATTTACAAATTTAAAAACTTTAATGAACACAAGGCAGGATTAACAAAATGAGTAACTATACTTAGGCATAGGCAATAATACTAACATTGTAATGTAAGTATTTTATTTATGTAAACATAATACATATGACAATTTTAGTGCAAAGTTTTGTAGGGAGATAAATGGTCATGCATGGTTATAAGGCTTCCCTGTTTACTTGAAGTGGTTCAATATTAGGTCTAAATAAGCTGTAGAAGGCTAACACATATTAATGTTTATGTCAAGAATTAGAAAAATAATGTGAAAAGGTGTGGTTAAAATACAATAAATAATTTAAAATGAAATTTCAAGAGTCAAACAATTCAAAATGCAGTTAAGGGTAAGCTGAAAAAGAAAAATCTGAGAAAACAAAGAATAAAATGAATATTGCTCATTTATTTTAAATGTTTTGTTATTGCTTAATTATTTTACTATTAATATAAAATAATTAATATAAATATTACAATGTATGTAAACCATAAAATAATTAAAAATTATTATTGATGTTGAATTATTTTAAATGTAATTTACAACATTTAAATTTTATTTAAATGTTACAAAAGTTAAATACAAGATTGTCAAATGGTCAATAAAAGCATTATCTGCCTGAATACTGTGTGCAAGAAATATCTTAAATATAAAAAGAAATATAGGTAGAAAATAAATGATAAAAAGAAGACATATCATGTGGACAATCAGCATGAAAAGGCTGAAATAATTACATTAAAATCAGATCAAATAGACCTTAAGGCAAAGTCAGCTGACAGAGATCAAAAAAGAATATTTTATAATGATAAAAAAATCAATTCAAGTATAAGACATACAAATTATATTTGTAAAACCACATGAAGCAAAATTGATAGAATCAAAGATAAAAATAGCCGATTCTAAAGTCACTTCTGAAAATCTCAGCATTCAGAAATTTCTACCCGAAAAATTTCTAAAACAATTACTTTAAGTAATGAGTCAATTTAACAGCGTCACAGAACACAAGGTTAATATACAAAAATAAATACTTGTATTTATATACTCAAAGCAAAGAAGTCAAATATGAAATAAAAATACTCATTCTCTTAAAATATCACCAACAAGCTAAATTAACAGATTCATTTAAGAAAACATATCTAAAAATCATATACTGCAAATTACAAAAATAGTACTGAGAAAGATTAACAAAGAGGAAAGTAATGAAATGACATATTGTTTAGAGACTCAGTATTGATAAGATGTTGATTACTCCAAAATTGATCTATAAGCCTCGTGCAATTCCAAGCAATATTTATAACAAGGTTTTATTGTAGCAATTTGTTATCTAATTCTAAAATTAAAATTTATATTAAAATGGCCCCAGGTATTAAAATAATCTTAAGAAAAAAACAAAGTTGGAGGACTGGCACTACCTGACTTCAAGATTTACAACGAATCTACAATAATCAGCAGAGAGTGATAGTTACATAGGGTAAAAATCTGGAATAATTGAGCATAAGGGAGAACCCAAAAATAGACTTAAAAATTTATGTGATTTTTGATAAAGCTGCCAAAGCAATCCAATAGGAGAATGAAAATATTTTCAACAAATGGTACTGTAACATTTTGATATTTATAAAAAATTACTTCAATCTTTACCCTACAGTGTGCATAAAAATTAATTTAAGATATATACAAGAGCTAAATATTGTTAGTGAAATCAATAAAGTTTTTATAATAAGAAATAGAGGAAATGCTCTAAAATACTACTGAGAGACATAAAAAGGAGTTTAATAAATATTATAATCTTAAATAGAACATTCAGCATCATAAAGATGGCCGTTTTCTCCATTATTTCATATCCTTAATATATTTCAAATTTTATACAGATAGATGGGTGAATAGGTCAGTATATATATAAGTATACATAAAAACAATTCAATATCCATACATATCAATATATACGTTAACCAAAATGTATATCAATACATATACAACAAAAAATTGAGATAAAAATACATATCAATGCAAATGCAAAAATAATAGAGATATTTTGTATATTTGTATATTATTTTAAAATTATAGACCTCAAATATTATTATTTATATGTTATTTTGCTTTCACGTTTTGTAACCAAAAAGCAAACATTAAAGTCCACATTGAAAATGAAGAGTTAAAAATAATCTTGAAAATTTTGAGATCTAGTGCAACTCAAGCAGACACTGATACATACTGTAAAGCCAACAAAACAAAACATTGTGGCACCAGCTTATGAACAGACAAACCATGAAATAAAAAAGGATAGAAATGCATTAAAAAATCCCTGGGGAATGTAGTATGTGATACAGATTGAATTTCAAATAACTGAGAAAAATATATTTAATTAATTGTATTGGTAAAACCAGGTAGCTACTTGGAAAAAAAATGAAATTAAATGCATATCTCATATGCTATGAGGAAAATAAATGACAGTTAGATAAAATATTTAAATGGAAAACACCATAACAGGGGTGGAAAATAAAATAGTAAAACAATGGGGACTTACAAAAATATCTTTGAGTGGGAAAGCCACTCAAAGTATGGCACAAAAAATTACAGTTTTTGTCTATTAAGTAAACAAAACTAAATTTTAATATAATGTGGTGAAAATATGGTAAAAAAAAATTAGAAAATATGGTCCCAAATCTAGAAGCCATAAAAGATTAATAACATGAAAACAAAAAGATTAAACATATCTTTAGGGAAAGAAATACAATATATAAAGCCAAAACCACATGTTTTTAAATGTGCAGAATATTTGCAATAAAGGTCACAAAGTTGTAATTGCTCTTATCTGTAAAGAATAACAAGTTAATAACATCAATAAAAGAAATGAATAGTAAAAGTATGTCAATGACCCTTAAAATGTAAAACACTGTTTAGTCTCATAACAAGAATATAAATTTTAAAGTCTCGAAGTTATCACTTCCTATTAAAAATGTTCAGATTGTTGGAGAACACAGCATCTAATAACCACTATGTTGGGAATTTTATCATACATGGACATTCCCACAAATACCAAAAATGATATGCATATCACAGCATATTTACAATAATTTGTTAAAATCTAAATAGTCAAAATCTGAATGTATATCACCAGATGTCTTATTTAATGGCTGCATGTGAAATAATATGCAGCTCTAATGCCAGAAAATGAGGACATTCTTTGTGTGCTAATAGAAAACATTCCTCAAGATAAATGTAAGTTAAAGAAAAAAAAAAAAAAGCAAAGAACTATATGCACGCATGTTAGAACAGTAGGGGATAAAGGATGCATGTGCTGTGTTTCTGTATATAAAGGATTACTTGTATATACACACTGTATCCTACAAAGGATGCACTAGAAACTCTCATCATTTGACTCTGAGAGTCTTCCCTCCCATATTATCCAGTTCAAAGGTGGAATATATGCTGCCTAGAGTTAGGACAGAAATTGGTTTTTCATTGTCACTATGAGGACTCCCAGTAATCTTTACAGCTACCACACTGCCTTTAGATCATCCAGAAGATTGAGAGCTTAAAAATATTTCCTCATTGTTCAGTTCCCATCTATTCCTTTGGTGGACAAATCTCCTTCAGCTTTCCACAGCATTGTCACGATCTTGGAGTGGGGTATCTGGTCCTAGACATCTAGAGGCAGGTATGGAAGGAGTGTTCTTCATATCTGGTTAAACTGACACTGGACAGATCCAGCCTCCTATTCCAATAAGCATGAACAATTCTGAAGAAAACACTTCCATGTTTCATGCTCAGAGTTGTCCTTGAGTGAGTAGTCCGAGGCCATCTTGGTGAAAGTTGTTCATTTGCGTAGGCTAAAGTTCAGCCAAACAATGATGGGTGAAATTCAGAGTCAGGGACAATGAGTCTGCATATCACCTGGTCAGGTTCTAAATTCCCTTTTCTAGCTGTAGTCTGATGGAGAGGCATCCACGGTGAACAGCAGTAGCAAAATAGGTACGGTGCATGGCTATTTCATGACTGTTTTGAAACCATCACATTCAGGAACTCATTTCTGCTTAATGCTATAAAGGATCTATTATATAAAAGAAATATGTGGTTTTCTCTCTTGGTAATAAGTTATGTTTTCTTTATGCTTGGTAAATCTACAAAGAATAAAAGTAAAACTCCATGGAGTAGAAAGAAGGGAATGATCAGATACTAAACATTATCTGCAAATAATTATAGGCAATGAGACCTGGGCTGTAAAGGGGCTATGAACACCCACAGTTATATTATGCCATGACTCCTGCTCTCCACAGTAAAGATGGATTTAACCCATTGTCATCTCCTGCCTGGAAAAGTGCCAACGTCCTCTGTTCTCCGTCCTGTCTGCATGCCTCCTGCCATTCAATGCTTAACATTGTATCAGGAAACAGTTTTCTGAAAAACAAGTCTGATTATGTTACTTCCCTTCTCTATACCTATTCATGTTTTCCCCCAAAGGAGAGTAACATGGTATCTTAGCATGACAGAAAAAACTTTAGATTACCTGGTCCATCACAGAACTATCTATAGGGTTAGTGCTTAATAAAGAAAGACTTACTCAATGGGCAATCGGTGGTTCTACTGAGGGAAAGAAAAGGAAGCACAGTGATGGGAGTTAGCTCTTTTATGTCACCCATATTTTCTGAGCATTGTCTTTGTGCAGGAGATTGGGTAGGGGGAAGGAAAGATTTTCAAACCAAATAAACGTAATGTGTATTTAAGGGAGTTCAGCCAGAGATTCACTTTCAACTGACGGACTCAGAGGTTATAGATACTTGCTCTGGGCTTTGATTAAGGAATAGGTGCATGAGAAGAGGCAAATCTGCAGAGCCTAGGGAAAGCCCTCTGGTACAGCAAGTTCAGTAAAGAGGCACTTTGCCTATAATGTGAGGCATGTTAGGATTAGCAATGAGTAGTAAAGCTGGAACCCCAACATGACTAAGGTCCTTGGAGGGCCTTGATAGTAAATTGTAAGTTGAGCCTTCTCTGTAAGATCCTTGAGGCCCCAGGTAATTATCTGCAAAGCTGGAACTCAGGCTGCTTCCCCTCCCAGCTTGCCCTCTCCCTACTTGTCATTCATTCAGACTCACTAGCTGTTCCTGCCTCACGTCCTGTAATATCAGGCTGCAGTCAGCTTCTTGCTACCGGAGGGAATTTATTCCCCCAAATTATTCTTCATGTTGCTTTATACTTCACTAAGCCTCCACTTCCTTCCCCAGCAGACTAAGAAACAAGAAAGAATGCAGACAGACCTGCATTCTAATCATAACTCTTGTACTTGTAGATGTGTGACTTAGGGCAAATTACTTAACCTTTCTGAGCCATCTGTAAAGTGGTGATAACAATTTGTATCTTAGAGAGATGATATAAGGGTAATAATATGTTCCAGCATCTAGTTCCTAGACGTTTTCACATCTAAGCATGGCATGTCAGTTGTCTTTCCATGCCAGACTCCAAGCCCAATCAGGTCAAATTTTGGGGCCTAACCACCTCGCCCCCATCTCCAGACTTCCATTAGAGCAGCTTAATGAATTCTCTGCTGTGATCATTATTAACTCTCTTGGTTGCTTTCTCAGAGGCTAGATGACAGCATTACTCAGCAAGCCTTAAAGGCTCCTGTTAAACTAGGCTCACTAGGGAGGTTAAAACCTTAAAGATTTGACCTGTTCTGGCATTTTAGCTGATTTACATTAGAATGGCCTATGTAACACCTGGAGGGGAAGAAAGATGTCCTCATCAGTTTAAGCTGAAAGGAAAAGTAACTGCAAATTTATGGAAACAAAAACAGGTATGTGAAACGGTGTGCAACGGAGCTTGCTACCCTTTCCCAGGACCTTGCTCCTGATTAAGAACCCTCATGCTATAAAAGAATTAGGAGGGCCGGGCGCGGTGGCTCACGCCTGTAATCCCAGCACTTTGGGAGGCCGAGGCGGGTGGATCACGAGGTCAAGAGATCGAGACCATCCTGGTCAACATGGTGAAACCCCGTCTCTACTAAAACTACAAAAAATTAGCTGGGCATGGTAGCGCATGCCTGTAATCCCAGCTACTCAGGAGGCTGAGGCAGGAGAATTGCCTGAACCCAGGAGGCGGAGGTTGCGGTGAGTCGAGATCGCGCCATCGCACTCCAGCCTGGGTAACAAGAGCAAAACTCCGTCTAAAAAAAAAATAAATAAATAAATAATTAGGAGCATCTCATCAAGCTTGAGTCATAGGAAGTACAATATTTATTCAACACGCCGATAGGCAGGGGATGCACCAACAATTGCAATCCAGATTTCATCGTGACTGCAATGCTGTTTAGAGACTTAATCATGTAATGCACAGTGGCACGAAGTAACCGTGTGTATCTGACTGAAGTCTTTGCCTCTGCTAGTTTCAGAGTGTAGATAACTAAAGGTGGTCAGCAGAAGAGAATCTGCTCACCTGGAAGCCTTACTTGAATTGGGAAAAGTTTCCAGCTTTCGGCTTCTGAGATCCATAAGAATATCCCTGCAACCAGGCATGGAAAAGTTACCGGCCCCTGCACGTCTCATCATCTTTTGTACCAAATGGAGCAAATGGACATGGATCTGCCTGATCCTCGGAAAACACCCCTCTCTCCTGCCAAGGTTTGCTTAGGTACTTTGAATCCACACTATTTCGTAGTCTGACGAAATATTCAAGTGAAAAGAATTAGTCTAATTATTTAATTTCTGAAATGAGAAAATGGAGATGCAATGAGAGTGTAGTTTATTAATGTCACAGAGATAGCTATAAAAAGGTCTGTATGAGAGCATAGCTCTTCTGATTCTCAGAGTGTTACATTTTTATAATATTTGCTAAAATATAGTAGGCAATAATGCTAAATTAATTTTTTCTGCTACTGAAACAGACAGACAGTAAGTGTATTTGCCTATTTTCTTCAAAGAGGTAAGCTATGTGTGGATAAAGGCATATTGTCAATTTCTAAATTTTGCCTCTAAAAATTTTAGTCCCTTAATGGTCAACTGGTGATATGTAATTTCTAACTTAACTTTATAGAGTTGATAAGAAATAAAAAGCATGAAAAGGCTTTGATATTTATTAGGGAAATAAGCACATAGAACCCTGTCATAAACAAAATATAATTCAGAAAATGATTATGAGGAGGTTCTGAAATGTAACTAAAATCTCAGCACAATAAAATATTAAAAATCAATTTTAATTATTTTTCAAATAATTAGAATTTAAAGTCTTTGGTTAAATCCTTAATCTACTTCCATGCTATATTCAAGCTTTCAAAAATTGAGGGACTCCATGGGTCATTTTATTTATTTATTTATTGAGATGGAGTTTTGCTCTTGTTGCTCAGGCTGGAGTACAATTGCACTATCTCGGCTCATTGCGACCTCCACATGCTGGTTTCAAGAGATTCTCCTGCCTTAGCCTCCTGAGTAGCTGGGATTACAGGCATGTACCACTAGGCCTGGCTAATTTTGTATTTTTAGTACATTCAGGGTTTCACCTTGTTGGCCAGGTTGGTCTTGAACTCCTGACCTCAGGTGATCCACCTGCCTCGGCCGCCCAAAGTGCTGGGATTACAGGCATGAGCTACCACATCCAGCCTTCCTGGGTCTATTTTGATAAAAAGACATATTGTTTCTAATGATTATCAGACTAGATAACTTCTTACTTTTATATTCATTCAGATTCTTCTGATTCATCTAAGCTTATCTGTACTTGGATTAGTTTTAGAATGATCAATGAAAAATCTAATAGTTTTGAATATGCTTAGGTATAAAAGAAAATCAGATATTAAAATCCCCAAAGGTGGGAAGATGACTGGGAATAGGGCAAGGGGGTAAAGGGCAGTAGCCTTATTCCAAGCCTCCTCCAACCTTGCCTCCTGCACATTAAGTAGATGTCTGTGTCTCTGCTTAGCTACCTGTCTACCTATCATCTATTTCTTTAGCTATTTATATCTCTATCTAACAAGAATCTGTAGCCAGAGAAGGAAGAAATGACCAGCTTCCTGAAGCCATATCCTCCTATGTCCTGAGGAAGGATACTCCCAAATACAGACACCTGCCTTTGGTAGAATGCAATATTGCAGCTACTTTTAGACCATTGTTTGGCTGCTGCTGCTTCTGGCTCAATTACTTTCACAAGTTATGCTATGGAGGCAAATATGAATGCACATTTCAAGCTTGCTAGACATAAAAGGTAAAATTTAGATCCTCTGAGCAGTCTGTCAAACAGAGTTCTCCCACTTCTACCTTGCCCTTCTCATTATTAGAAGCGAAGAGCTACTCCATACTCATGCAGTTTTCCAAGAATGTAGTATCATACTTGTTTATACATCCCTTCCTAATGTTGCAACATGGAAACTGGAAGTTTATCTTTTCTGACTTTTAGGAGATGGCAATTAGAAATCAACACACTTTGGAGCTCAGTTAGACTTAATTTTGCTTAAAAAAAAATAACTTGCATAACTTTTGTATAAATCTGCCCTATTCCCTTTTTTTGTTGCCTGGCAAGCAGTAAGTAGTCATTCATTGAAGGAGGGCCTGATTTGTGCTCACATTTTCCCATTTGCTAAATTGAAACCATTGTAGCAGAATTAAATAGCCTCCCTCTAAGGAAGTCATATCATCTTGTAACTTCTAATTAAATGTCATCATTTTTCTGCCCATTCCCTATGTTCTTTCTACATCTTTGTACGCATGGCATGGCTTTTACTCTCATTGCATGATTTTGTCATGGTCATTATCTCCAGCAAAACCTTGGTCTTCATCTTCATGAGTATGATCACATTATCTCTTGCACATCTCTCCCTAAAGGGCCCAAAAGTGCATCAAAATTAACATGTCCAAAGGTGAACCCATTATCTTACACCTTCTCGGTTCTGCCTGTCTGATATATACACCAACACACACGCAATCCACACACACACAACTGTTCCACTTCCTGTTCTTCCCATCTCAGAGTGTGTCACCAAAATCCATCTAGCTGAATAGGTTAAAGATCAGGGAGTTTGCCTAGCTTTTTTATGTCTCTCAAAATCCAATGAAAACCTTTCTCTCAGTGTTCCCAAACCACTCCAGAACAGTTTCAAATTCTAAGCATGATTTCTTCTTGATACCTACCCCTTTCTCCAGGTTATTTCTTCTCATAAATGAATTTCATTTTTAAGCATGTTATGTTCTAACATGCCTCTCTCCTTTTCTATAAGTGTTGCCTTCCATCTCCCAAGGGTTGCCTTATGAACTTGTCCTGTTAAGATTCAACTCAAATGCCATTTTTCTATAAGACTTTCCACCCTCAATTTTCTTGTTTCTTACACATCTCTCTTGTAGCATTTTACATGTTGTACTGTAACCACCCATTTTTTTTCTTTTGCTTGTATGAATTGCAAGATGAGAAATCGTGTTCCTATCTTTTCCATTTTATTTCCCTAGCACCTAGGATGTTTGTAGTAGGTGTTTCGTAAATATTTATTGATAAACAAATGAATAAATGATGTAAGGTAAGAACAAAGCCTTTGGAAGAACAGGTCCAGTGGTTTGCTACCGGGGCTGGGAGTAGGAAATCATCTTCTTGGGATGACAGCTCAGATAGACCCAAGGGTAAAGTTAGGGAGAAGGTAATACACTCCAGAGGACCATTTGATCCTGCAGTCATTCAACAAATGGTAGATTGGCCCTACTTAAATGAAAGATGGCTCTGCGATTTCAGTAAAATAAGAAAAAAGCAGTTGACACCAAAATGTGGACTAAAATACTATGCACTGGTAGGTAATAAATTAACTTGTTGCAGCAAATATATGTTGAATCTATGACATGAACAGATGGTTTCGTGACAAACCTGTCTTTACCCCAAAGCATCTGATTTAAAAAGCTAAATGATCGATTCCCCAATGCCGAATTCCCCTTAATGTACCATCGCACTATTATCCATTAGTTTATATAAAATCTCCAAAATGTATTTTTAACTTTGTTTCTTTATTTTCCTTAAGTGTGATGTGTAATTCTTTCAAGTTTCAAAGCTATGGGTTGGGGATGGTGTCTACCAGATCTGTTATTCTGGAGTTTGGTAAACCAGTCACTATTCACCTCATCCATATAAGTATGACTTTATGACTTACATCATATGGCCTTTCCAATTAAATGCTGGGCCTAGTAGTTTTTCAATTTCATCCCTGAGTACCTTCCTAATTATTAAATGGATCTTAGCTCCCTTTCCCCAGTAATCTTCTTATCATTTCTTTCTTAGTTAGATCCAGAATACCAGAATGTTAACATCACATAAACTAGTACTATTTTTAAAATAAAATGAGAGTGAAATTCTTACATCATAAAAATGGAGATCATCCATATAACACCTGCTTATTCTTATATTATCCTTGAGGAATTTTTATTTATTTTTGTTTATATTATGGCTTCATGTGTTCTTTCAATTTTATTTTTACCTAAGAAATTGTTTCTTTAAGTGTCTTGCCATTTTTGGTGGAAGAAATTGAGGAATAAATAAATAAGGATGCTTAATAAGAATGCAAAGTTCAGTCTTTGGCTTTGCTATTTAACACATCTCTACTTTCTGCAAAAAGCTGTGTAATGATAAACAGACATGAACCCTTCCTCCATGAAAACACACACAATAGTAAATATGCACATAACTCTGTTACTACCAACTATATTAAGTGCAATTCAGGAGCAGGGCATGGAGCCAAAGACGTAAGTGTATCCTACCTGAAATTAGGTAGTCCAGGAAAGGGTTTCTGAAGAAATGACGTTAATTCTGAGATGTGCGTTGGAATAACAAAAGAGTAGGAAAGAAAGCATTCCAGTCAGAGAACCTCATGGGAAAACCCATGGATTGAGAAGATTCTTGGTTTAGCCAAGTCACAGACAGCATTTTAATGTGGTTGAAGGATGATGACAGAAAAAGGAAGGGGCATGAGATTATATGAAATTACAAAGGTAGATCATGGACAGATATGCCTTTTAGGCAAGGAAAGGAGGTTAACTTTCATTCTAAAGGCAATGAAAATCTCAGAAACGATTTAACATGAGAATGTCGTGGTTACATTTGTGTTTTAAAAGATCAGTCCACGTGCTTTGTAGGGTGATATATTGGTAATTAAAAGTAGAAAAAGAGCAGTAAAAAGACTATTACAGTAAATAGCAAATAAATGATGATAGTATGGACAAAAAATGCTGCAGATGAGATAAAGAGGAGGGCTTTAACAAGTTACTTGGCTATATAGCATGGGTAGTATCTACCTCATAAGGTCAAAAACCATATGTGAATTTATGCCTTTAAAGCACTAAACACAGTTCTGGTACATAGAAAGCAGATACATATTTATTTTTATTATTGTCACTATGATTACTTCTGTTTTTTTGGAGTTGTTTGGCTTGATTTTAAGGTGTGGTGTTTGAATGTCAGTGAGAGACAGAACATTTACTTGATGTGTTTTAGTTTACTGGTTTTGAAATAAGTTTGACAGAATTGTATTATGGTGTACTATGTTGTGGGGTGGTATTTAGAATAAGGCTAGGTGATGTTTAATAGGTGTTAAAAAGGAAAGTGAAACAATTAAAAAATTTTAAATATATAATAGTTAACTTGCCTGGGGACCAATAGAGCCTTACCATCCTTTTTCTCACTTCCTCTCTTTTCTCCAAGAAGCTGCATCAATATTTCTAAGCCATGAAGCCTCATTTTATAAGGATAAGACAAATATTCTGATTACAGCGGTAATTCTACAATGATGTCAGAACCAGTTCTTTCATGAAAGTCATCCTAGGACATCTTGGAATGTCAAAGCTGGAAAGCAGCTAGGAGGTAATTGGGCCAAATTGTCTTTGTTGTAGATATAGAGGCTGAGAATGAGAAGGGAAGGTGATCTGACTCTTGAGGGGTACCACATTGTGGGTTGAAAATGCCACAGACTGGGCATCAGAGTGGACATAGTCAAGCACCATATCTATCATCAACCCACAATGCATTATTGGACAACTTCCATAATCTCCTGAAGCTCAATTTCCTCAGAGTAAAATGAAGATCCTAATATTTGCCCTGCCTAGCTAAAAAGTTGAAGAAAAATAATGCAGTTAAAAGCATTTTACGAACTGTAAAATGTACTTGCTATCATTTCTGTGTCATGTTTACAATTATTAAAACAGCAGATGGTATTCTTGCTTGAATTGTTTGCATAGAAGTAGCGGGTATAGCTCATGGTATGGTGCTCAGAAATTCCTGAAGTAAATTTACTGGGGGGCTATGTTCTGAATACATATGTAAGCTGAAAATCTTCAAGTACATGTTTCGTGAATTACGAAGATCATTAAACCCCAATAGGGCCTTGAGATATAATATTATTTATATTTTACTATAAGAAAATAGATTCACTTTAAGTAACCAAATCATTTTAAAAATCAGTAGGTCACACAGCCTACTAGACAGCAGCGCTTGATTTCAAACCTTGATCTGCCTTGTTCAAAAAGCCGTACAATTTTGGCTGTTAACAGAAAAGCTCTACTACTGTCAAAGAGATAAACTGACATCATTTCTGGGAAAAAAAATAATAACAATTCTTAGATTCACCCATCCTGATTATGAAACCAAAGGCAAATTTGTGTTCTCTAGGATGTGTTGAAATGCAACTGATATGATATTGCAATTGAGCAACCGGGTGTAAAAATCACTGATAAAAACATGCCACAGATGACAATGAATTACCACACAGGCCTTGCTCCATTACACAGTGAAAGATTGAGGAGGAAACTGCCACAAGACTGAACCAGGAAGTGCCAACATCTACAGGAACCTGCCCTCTGCTGGTCAGCCCAGTGTCCAGTCCTTGTTAAACAAGGATATTATTCAAAGATGCAAATGAGGTATTTTGAGCACTTTTATATTTATGACTTTATCACTCTGAGACGGTTGGCTGTTTCAATTTTGTGGTTAGCCCACCTGCTGTTTCTTTATTAAAATCTTAGTTCTGATTAATCAAAAATGTTCTTTGTAGCCAGGTCACATAGATTCTACAAACTAAGTTTCACGAATTCACTCTGAATTTGGTATGAGATTTATCTTGTAAAGATGCACACTGATTTATATGTGTGCTCACAGGTGTGGCAGAGAACTAAAATATAATAGCAAGTGGGAAAGGTTCATGGCTTTCTGAATGTGATCATAAAGGATTTCATGACAAAGTTGTTCTGTATAATCCATGTTACTTCTCACCTATGGGCATATTGTAGTCACGCTGTTGGGGGCAACCATGCTAAACTAGCATTGGGTTTGCATAGCCTCATAAAATCAGCATCAAAAATCCACAATTCAATTAGCTGCCAGAGGTTTTATACACACCGCATTAAAGTATGTAAATTATTTGAAGAAATTGAAATGATTATTTTTCCATCATTACGCAAATTTTTGTCCACCAGCAATGGACAAGAGAGCCAGCTTTGGATGTTCTCCTGTGGAGCTCTGAAAAGCAACAAATTCTGAATATGAAATTAGGAGAAAAGGTAGCACAAACAAAATAGCTGTTCAATAGAGAGAAGTAGGGAGAATATCAAAAGTGAATATAAATGGTGTTCTGAAAATTTTACATATACATATGCCCAAAGTCCCCTTGGATTCTGTTTTACACACAAATATTACTTATTAAACATTCACAAAGAAAGGATCGTCTCTTATCAATTTGACATACCAATTTAATACACAGATCTCTTTTGTGGTAACTTCTAATATTCCACCCAGAAAACTAATATTATTTTAGATATATACATAATGAAATATAATTTAATACCTAGAACTATGAAACAGATGAGACAGCTAAGGTCATAAAAGTGATGCTATTTACTTTGAGTACAAGCATTTCTTTATGAGATAACCTTCACTGCCAAGCTGCCTGGAGACCCTTCTTAAGCAAGAGATTTTGGGTAATTACAGAAAGCAGCAAAGCAGAAGAGACTAGCATTGCTCTGGGACCATATCTCTGTCTATCATGTATCTTTGAACTAATTTCTGGCCTAAATGAGCCTCAGCATGTTAGAGATGTAACACCTATTTCACTGGATGCTTTCAGAATTAAACTTCAAATATAAAATGCCATGAACATGTAGACATCACAAAAAGTCTGAGACTCCTCTTTTCTGAGCAAACTTAACTAGCACTACTACTGTCTATGGTAATACTCTACCCATCTGATTTCATCTGTTTACTCTCCCTATCCCAAACATGTACAGACTTATATACCTCTCGTAATAAACCATTAGATCCTAGAGCCACTCCATGACAAACTGAAAACTACTAAGAAGTGATTGTACATGTTCTCTGGCTTCTGGTTTCTTGTATAACCTGTTTCCTGAAAGTCCAGATCCCTGTAAGAATTAGCATTGCCCCAGAGTAGTAGAGGGAGGTCCCTGGAATGTTTCCCAAGTGCTTCTGTTTCTTTTTATGTAGTTGCCTTTACTTGCCTCTAGGGACTAGGGTTGGACTACTGCTCACTGTGGTCTCTCATTGGGCCCCACTGCCATTGTCTTTCTCCATCTATTTCCGTAGATATAGTAGAGCATTCATTTACCAAAACCGCAAAGACCCTGTGATAGAAGAAACTAGAGAGATCTGATAGTAACTTGCTCTCTCATCTTGAATTAGTACTACGTAAGGGAGTTTCCAAAACGTGGCTCCTTTGGTCCCTATCTTGCAGAGGCTCCTGAAAATCTCAGATTGGGTGTAAAATCTTTTTCTTTCCCTGGAAAAGTTGAGAACTAGGTGTATCAGGCTGCTTCACACTGTATTCCTGTAACACATGTATTAACAATCTGTGATCTGAATTCTACCAGAGGTACAATGAAAAGCTGGTACCATTCCTATTGAAACTCTTCCAAAAAATTGAAAAGGAGGGACTCCTTCCTAACACGTTCTATGAGACCAGCATCAACTTGATACCAAAACTTGGTAGAGATACAACAAAAAAGAAAACTTCAGCCCAATATCCTTGATAAACATTGATGCAAAAAAATCTTCAACAAAATACTAGCAAACCAAATCCATCAGTACATCAAAAAGCTTACCCACTACTATAAAGTAGGCTTCATCCCATGGATACAAGGTTGTTTCAACATATGGAAATCCATAAATATGATCCATCAAATAAACAGAACAAAAGACAAAAAGCACATGATTATCTTAATAGATGTAGAAAGGGCCTTTGATAAAATTCAACATCCCTGCATGTTAAAAACTTTCAATAAACTAGGTACTGAAGGAAAATAACTCTAAGTAATAACAACCATATAAAAGAAACCCACAGCCAATATGATACTAAATGGGCAATAGCTGGAATTATTCTCCATTTGACCAGCATAAGACAATGTTGCCCTCTCTCACCAATACTATTCAACATAGTATTGGAACTTCTAGCCAGGGCAATCAGGCAAGAGAAAAAAACAGAGTATTCAAATAGGAAGAGAGAAAGTCAAAATATCTTTGTTTGCAGATGACATAATCCTATATCTAGAAAACCCCACCAACTCAGCCCAAAAGCTTTTTAAGCTGAGAAGCAACTTCAGTAATGTCTCAGGATACAGTCATTGTGCAAACATAGATAGCATATCTATAACCTAAAACAGGTAAGCCAAGAGCCAAATCATGAATGAACTCTGATTCACAATTGCCACAAAAAGAATAAAATACCTAAAAGTACAGCTAGCAAGTCAAGTGAAGGACCTCTTCAAGGAAATCTACAAACCACTGCTCAAGGAAATCAGAGATGAGAAAAACAAATGGAAAAACATTCCATGCTCATGGATAGGAAGAGTCAATATCGTGAAAATGGCCATATTACCCAAAACAATTTATAGATTCAATGCTATTCCCATTAACCACCATTGACATTCTTCACAACATTAGAAAAAACTATTTAAAAATTCACGTGGAACCAAAAAAGAGTCCAGATAGCCAACGTAACCCTAAGCAAAAAGAACAAAGCTGCAGGTATCACACTACCAGAGTTCACACTACACTACAAAGCTACAGTAACCAAAGCAGCATGGTACTGGTAAAAGAACAAATGCATAAACAAATGGAACAGAAGAGAGAACCAGAAATAAGACTGCACACCTACAACTATCTGATGCACAATAAAACTGACAAAAACAAGCAATGGGGAAAGGATTCCCTATTTAATAAACGGTGCTGAGAGAAGTGGCTAGCCATATGCAGAAAATTGAAACTGGACCTTTTCTTCACATCATATACAAAAATCAATTCAAGATAGATTAAAGACTTAAATTTAAAAGTCAAAACTGTAAAAATCCTAAAAGGAAACCTAGACAATACCATTCAGGGCATAGACAGAGGCAAAGATTTTATGACAAAGACACCAAAAGCAAATTGCAACAAAAGTAAAAATTTATAAATGAGATTTAATTAAACTGAAGAACGTCTGCACAGCAAAAGAAACTATCAACAGAGTAAATAGACAACCTATAGAATGGGAGAAGATTTTGCAATCTATGGATCTGACAAAGGTCTAAAATCCAACATCTATAAGGAATTCAAACAAATTTTTAGGAAGAAAACAACCCCATTAAAAAGTAGGCAAAGGAAATGAACAGATACTTCTCAAAAGAAGACATACAACCCCATTAAAAAGTAGACAAAGGAAATGAACAGACACTTCTCAAAAGAAGACATACATGCGGTCAACAAACATTAAAAAAATCTCAATGTCACTGATCATTAGAGAAATTCAAATCCAAACCACAATGAGATACCATCTCACATCAGTCATAGTGGCTATTATTAAAAAGTCAAAAAAACAACAGATGCTGGTGAGGTTGTGGAGAAGTAGTAATGGTTTTTCACCATTGGTGAGAGTGTAAATTAGTTCAACCATTGTGAAAGACAGTGTGGTAATTCTTCAAAGACCTAGAGGCAGAAATGCCATTCGACCCAGAAATACCATTACTGAATATATACCCAAAGGAATATAAATAGTTATATTATAAAGACACATGCTTACATATGTTCACTGCAGTACTATTCACAATAGCAAAGACCACGTAATCAACCTAAATGCCCATCAGTGACAGACTGGATAAAGAAAATGTGGTACAGAGACACAATGGAATACTATGCAGGCATAAAAAGGAATAGGCTCATGTTTTTTTCAGGGACATGGACGGAACTGGAGGCTGTTATCTTTAACAAACACAGGACCAGAAAACCAAATACCACATATTCTCATTTATAAGTGGGAACTAAACAATGAGAACATATGGACATATGGTGGGGAACAACACACACTGGGGCCTGTTGGAGGGTGGGAGGAGGGAGGGGATCAGGAAGAATAGCCAGTGGATTTTGGGCTTAATACCTGGGTGATGGGATGATCTGTACAGCAAACCACCATGGCATGTGTTTACGTATTAACAATCCTGTACATATTGCACATGTACACCTGAAATTAAAATAATTTTGGAAAAATAAAGCAACAATTTGTGATCTTTCAACAACAGCTTTCTCACTGGCTTAGCTCATTGTCTACTTGATGAGCTGTTTCTTTGGAGGTTTCTCAAGTCACTATTGTCCTTACAACCTGGCAAGAGGGACTCTACCTTCACCTGAATGCATTAGATGTCCTTGCTCTGGTCCTGTGTTGGGCAGCCACACTCTTTAGCCATGTGGTCAAGGGAGACTGCATACTGAAAGGCCAAGTTGACCCTCTAAATCAGCTTTTGGGTTCCTGGCATTTGAGAACTCCCTGCCAAAATAGTCCAAGCCTGCCTCATGGGGCTGTTTGTGCCTCTTTTCCATATCCACCCTCCTTCAATCATACCAAGCTTTGATCTTGTGTACTATCAGGCCCTAGGAGACACCAGGGAGCATAGTTGTAAACATGGTAGATGGATATGCAGGCTATGGTGACCCTTGTCATGTGGAAGAGTGCTGCTGTTGAGAATAAAACAGGGCAAACCATCAGTTGGTTTTATTGTTGTTCGTTTTCTCCATTTTGACAGTTCTCACAGAATTCTACGGAGTCTAAAAACATTAAATTGAAACCTGGCCTTTCAGGCCATTATGAAGGAATATTTGTTAAAGCAGAAGATATACCACATTTTATTTAGTATGTTAGTTGGATTTATAACATAGATATTTAGGCTTGGGGTCTGTGTATTTCTGTCTGTACTTTAGCCTCAAGGACCTGAAAGTATAAGGTATAAGCCTACCTCATGTCCATTACAAATAGAGTTTAGTCTGACTTTTCCTAGCATTCTTTTGGACAGACTAAAAGATGGTAATTCTAAATTTTTGGTGACCAAGAATCTCTTTGGTTTTGTAATTTTTTTCTTTATCAAAGCAAAGCTGTTCTGACATAAGTAGAGGGAAGGTGGGTGATGAGAAAGGACTCAGGACTTTCAGGAAAGTAACAGTGATGGTGGGCCATGGAACCCAAGCTCTCTGGGTTAATCTAAAAGAGGCCCTACAGAAAGTGAAACAGTGAATGGAGAGGTGGTCATGAATGTAAAAGCAGTTGCACCAGGGACATTTCAGCAAGACGGCAGGAAGGTGAACGTCTGTGGACAGAGAGAAGGTGCTATTTGTTTATAGCTTAGGAGATTGTGACCATAGAAACTCTATGGTCATTTAATTTTACATTAATTAATGCTCATTTAATTTTACATTAACACAAGTTTTGAGGTCGAAGAAAATCTGGCCGATTTTCAGCATGAAAATAAAATATAAAAACTGTTCTTGGAGTTATTTCTAAACAGCACTAATGTCAGAATCATCTGAATCATCAGAATCATCTATTTCAGAAAAATTGGATTCATCAAATGAATCTTCTACTAACAACTGTTGGAGAACAATATTAATATCACGTGTAGTAATGCTATCTTTTCTAGGATTTGACACTTTCAGCAATCAAGAATTACTGTATTTTGTAAATGGAAACACCACTACTAAAAACAGGATGTTTATAAATAGAAAAATGTCTTTTGTTTCCAAAATCAATATACTAGAGTGATGCAAAAATAGTATTAAAAGAAAGATATTTCTTGGCAAGTTATCTCACAGTAAATACTGCAGCCGCCAGTGCCGCTGGTGAGTGTTCTTGAAGCAAATGAGAAGAGTTAACTGTGCACTGGTATGTTGAATTCACTCTGAATGAGGATGAAGGTTAGGACTGAGAGGAAGTTCATGAGCCATGTGATAACATGTTGAAAGACAAAAGAAAGGAGTGATCGGAAACTTGGTAAGTGAGTTATCCAAAAGGGGAAAGTGATACAAGGCGTGAATCACAATGAAATGAAGGTATTTATGAAATAATAGGAAGAATGCTTTAGGAGCAGTGTAGAAGAGTCATACCCACTTGTATGGTTTTTTTCCCCAAGTATTTTTGAGATTCTCTTGCCATATGTCAACATCTACTCTTTCTTTAAGCCTATGTCAAATCCTCATTTCTCATAGAGTATTTCTGCTCTTTTTCAGCCTATTCTGGTTTCATTTTCCTGATACCCTAAAATGTTTATTTTATGTAATATGTGATTCAGCGTTTGAAGGTATAAAGCTTGTCTTGTCTCCTGCCTGGTTATTTAATTTTGTCTTTCCATATAGGCTGCCAGCTCCATGAAAATAGCAATCTTAGCTTTTTTATCCATTTATGTCTCACAGTTTTTAGCAAAATTTAAAGAATATGTGTGGCATCATAAATTCAATACCATTACAATTACCAAATTTTCTTTTCTTAGGGAAAAAAAAACCATCCCTGATTTTGAATGACCCACACCATTAGTTTGGACAATAAAGATGATTATGTAGGATTTCTCGAGGGAGTGTTGAATGACTCAAGACAAATAACTACACTGGCCTATTTAAAACAAGTCTGCCTTTATTTAACATACAGGAAGAAACAGTCCCAAAGCAGAGCATTCACCAAGAGCAGCAGCCTGTTTTCCTCCAGATTTCTCTTCTTTCTAAATATTATTCCCATTTCTCTTTGTATCTGATTTGTTTTTTTTTTGTCCACAGAAATGCACATAACAATGTCTTGACTTCAAATGTTACATTGAGCATATGTAAGTACATTAAAAAATATGTATTAATTAACATTTGAAAATCAATTAATGTAATCTATTCTATCAATAGGCTAAAGGTAAAAATCATTATTAAATTACTAGATGCAGAAAAAGCATTTGAGAAAATCCAACCATTCATGTGAAAATTCTCAGCAAACCAGGAATAGAGGTAGATTTCCTCAACTTAATGAAGAACATATATCAAAAACCTAAGCTGACATGCTTAGTTGCGAGATATTAGATGCTATACACCTAAGATCAGGAAAAAGGCAAAGATGTTCTTTTCTTCACCAATTCTATTAAACATTGTACTTGAAGTCCTAACTAATAAATAATAAAAGGAAATTAAAGGTATACAATTATGAAACAGGAAATTTTTTTTCACAAATGACATGATTTTATATATATATATATATATATATATATATATCAAACTCAAAAATAAAAATAAAAATATTCATCTACAAGTGGCCATAGCAAGTTTGCAGGGTGAATCTCTATATACGTAAGTAAATTACTTTCTAATAGGTCAGCAGTTATCAGTTGGGTTATGAAATTTAAAATACACCACCACTTATGTTAGCATGAGAAATTAAATACTTATAACTCTAAGAAAATATAAAATTGATATAGGGAAACCACAAAACTCTGAGAAAAAAATCAAGAAGGATCTAAACAGATGTTGAGATATTCCATGTTCATAGATAGGAAGACTCAATATTATTAAGATGCCAATTCTTCTCAGCTTGATCTAAAGATACAAAGCAATCTCAAAATCCCAGCAAATTATTTTGTAGCTATCAAAAAACAGAATCTAAATTTATATGGAACAGCAAAAGATCAAGGATAGACAACACAATACTGAAAAAGGACAAAGTTGGAAGACTGACATTATTTAACTTCAAGACATACTATAAAGCTATAGCAATCAAAGTCTTACACTATGGGTGAAAGAATATACAAATAGATAAAGGGAATAGAATAGCCTACCCAGAAATAAATTCTCGCAAATGTACTCAATTGATCTTCAGCAAAAGAACAAAGGCAATTAAACAGAGAAAGAATAGTCTTTTTTAGCAAATAGTGCTCTAAAAACTGGACATCCACATGTAAAAAAATGAACCTAGAAACAAACTACAGTTTTCACAAATATTAAGTTCAAATGGATCATAGATTTTAGTGTATATCACAAAATATAAAATTCTAAATAACATAGGAGAATGTCTAAGTGACCTTGGATTTGACAATGAGATTTTAAATGCAACACCAAAAACACTTTTTCTTTCCATGAAAGAAAAAAATGGTAATTTGGACTTCATTAAAATTAAACTTCTGCCCTGTGAAGGATATGCTTAAGGGAAATAAAAACAAGCCAGAGAGTGGGAGAAAATATTTTCAAAACAATTATCTAATAAAAGACTGACATTTAAACTCAACATAAGGAAAAAAAAAAAAACTACTTACAAAATGGAGAAAATAACAGAAAACTTCAAAGAAGAGAAACAGACGAAACACAACTACATGAAAAGATGCTTCACGCAATATGTCACTAGTGAAATTCAAATTAAAATAGCAATAATATACCACTAAACAACTATTAATTAACTGTTATTTTTAGAATGGCTAAAATTCAAAACACTGACAATAAGAAATGCCGACAAGGGTGCAAAGCAAAAGGAACTCTCATTTATTGCTTGTGGGAATGCAGAATGTTACAGTCATTTTGGACAACAATTTGGCAGTTTTCACAGAGCTAAACATCATAGGCTTATTAAATGATCCAGGAATCACATTCCTAGGTATTTTCCTGTATGAGCTGAAAACATGTTCCCAGAAAAATCTGCACAGGAATATTTGTAACAGTTTTATTCACAGTTGCCAAAACTGGAAACAATGAAATTATCCTTTGCTAATTAAATTCAGAAGCAGGCTGGGCACAGTAGCTCACGCTTGTAATACCAGCACTTTGGGAGACTACGGTGGGCAGATTGCTTGAGCCCAGGAGTTCAAGATCAGATTGGGCAATATGACAGAACCCCATCTCTACAAAAATTAAATTATCTGGGTGTGGTGGCACATGCCTGTACTCCCAGCTACTCGGGAGTCCATGTGTACATTTTCTTTGACTTCAGCAGTTGCTGGATCTATGGACACATCCTATTTTTATTACACACATTTGAGCCTATGGCTTGCTACCTGGCCCACTGGTTTATGGCAATGATCAAGTAGACCTGCAGGTTATGACATCACTTGACCAAGCCACCCAATCACATCAATTTTCCCACCAAAATTGGAGAAGCTTAACTAAACAATTTCAACTTACCCAAAGACCAGCTAAACAAATTATTTTACAATGCCCAGATTGCCAGCTCAAAGGCAGGTTCTCTCCTTCAACAGGTGTTAACTCTAGAGGACTAGAACCTAATCAGTTATGGCAAACAGATGTTACACATGTCCCTGAATTGGAAATTTGTCTTCTCTGACTGTGTATTTTTAAATAGATTTTGTTCAAGGCCACTAATTCTTTCTTCTGCTTGATTAATTCTGCTATTAAAGGACTCTGACACATTGTTCAGTATGCCAATTGCATTTTTCAGCTCCAAAATTTTTGCTTGACTCTTTTTAATTATATCAGCCTCTTCTTTAAATTTACATGTTAGAATTCTGAATTTCTTCTTTATGTTATCTTGAATGTCTTTGATTTTGCTCAAAAAAAAACCAAACAAAAAAAAACCCTATTTTGAGTTCTCTATCTGAAGGGTTACATATCTCTGTTTTCCCAGGATTGGAACCTGATGCTTTATTTGGTTCATCTGCTGAGGCCATATTTTCCTGGAATGTATTGAGACTTGTAAATGCTTGTCTGTGTATCAGCATTAAAGAGTTAGGTAGTTTTAGTCTTTATAGTCTGGGCTTGTTTGTACCCATCCTTCTTGGGAAGGCTAGATATTTGAAAAGACTTGGGTGTTGTGATATAAGCTGTCTCTATTATAGGAAGAACCCTAGGCCAATTAACACTGTGGTCCTTGCAGACTCACAGAGGTACCACCCTCTGTGGTCTTGGACAAGAGCTGAATGAATTCCCTGGATTACCAGGCAGAAACTTTTTCTGTCTTCCCTTATTTTCTCCTAAACAAATGGAAAGAGACCCTGTTTTGGAGAAAGTAAGGGAACAGACCTCCTGGAGCTGGGGATAGAATGACACAAGCCTCTATGACCACCACTACTGGGACTGTACTTGGTCAGACCTGAAGCCAGGCTACTGCCTATGTTTTCTCAAGTCCCTGGGACTCTACAATCAGAGGGTGGCAAAGCCAGGCAGGCCTTTGTCTTTCCCTTCAGGGTAGTGAGCTCCCTGAGGCCCCACATAGGTCCAAAGGTGATGTCCAAAAGCCAGGGACTAGAGTCAAAAACCTTAGAAGTCTACCTCATCTTCTGTACTGTGGGAAGTGCCACTCATACCATAAGACACAATCTTTCTCACTCTTTCCTCTCCTTTCCAAAGGCAGAAGATCCTTAGCTCATGACCATCACCACCACACAGCTATGGGAATTACTGGCAGACTACTGCCAGTGTTCTTTTAAGGACCAAGAGCAATTTAGTGCACTTGTGGTAAGTGCTGTCTGGCCTAGAACTCTCCCTCAGGGCAATGGGCTCCGCTATATCCCAAGGAAGATTCATAAATGTCATCCAGAAGCCAATTCCTGGAATGAGAACCTCAAGAGCCTACTGAGTTTTCCATGCTCTTGTGGCCAACCTGGCACCTAACATGTAAGACAAAGTCCCTTACTTTTCTCTCCACTCTTATGAAGCAGAAAGAGTCTTGCCCTATAGTCACCACAGCTGGGAATGTACTGAGTCTCACCTGAAGCCTGCAAGTCTCAGAATTTCACCCAAGGCCCTGTAGTATCTGTGTATTGCTGCTGGCTATTCAGAGCCCAAGGGCTCTTTAGTTAGCAAGTGATGAATCCTGCCATGATTGGATTCTTCCCTTCAAGGCACTGGGTTCTCTTCTGGCCCAGGGTATGTCTTGAAATGTCATCCAGGAGCTTGGGCCTGGTAGGGGGACCTTACTATTCCAGTCAGTGCCCCATCCTGCTGTAACTCAGCTGGTATCTTCTCTTCCCTCTGCTTTCCTCAACTGGAAAGAATGGATCTTTTTTGGGGCTGAGAGTTATACAGCCTGGGGCTAGGAGAGGGGTGATTCCAGCATGCCCTTAGTATCTCAGGAGGTGCAGTCATTGCTGCTTAGACCGACTTTCAAGTTTATGAAGGGTCCCAGAGCACTTTAGCACAAGGTGGTGAGGCGTGAATGAATTCAAGTTCCCACCACTGCTCTGGCTAGAGTTGGTTTGGCTAGGCTCTCTCCGTGGGTGGGCCTCAGCTGATTTGGTTACGTTTTCTTTTCTGCTATAATAGGGAAGCACTGAGTTCAATACCTTACAATTGCTGCAACCCCCCCTTCCCAGTGCACAGAAACACTCTCCACACCATGCTGCTGCTGTCAGGGGATGGAGGAGCAGTAGCACAGCCAACTCAAGACAGGGCCTAACTCTTCAGTGCCTCTTTCAGTGACAATAAGTTAAAACCAGGTATTATGAGTGCTCACTTGATTTTTGGTTCCTTTAAAGGTGCTTTTGTGTGAAGATAGTTATTAAATTGGTGTGGTGGGAGGGGATGATGGGTGGAGACTTCCATTTTGCCATCCTAGTGGATACATGACATTTATTTGTCAAATGCCACAGTAACGTACAAAACAGAAAGTCAACCCTAATGTAAAGTGCAAACTTTAGTGAATAATAATGTATTATTATTGTTTCATTAATTGTAACAAATATATCACAGTCATGGAATATATTAATAATAGGGAAACTGGCAGTGGGGGAAGCAAAGAAGATGGGGGAGGACGTATATGAGAATTCTCCATACTTTCTGCTCAATTTTTCTGTCAACCTGAAACAGCTCTAAAAATAAATTCTATTTTAAAAAGAAAATGCCTTATCTTAAATGATCCTCTGACAATCTTTAGCAGATAAGTTTGATTATATTATATTACAGATGACAATACTGAACTCAAGCTCACATGTTAGTAATAGAAGAAAAATGGGAACTTCTGATTTACACTGTGGTACCCATTTGAGCTATTACATCTCAGCATTTGGTAAAGGATAAAAGCCTAATAGCATATGGACAGGTATGTCCATAGACTCTAGAGCTGTTTTGTCCAGTACAAT
This sequence comes from Sapajus apella, assembly GCF_009761245.1. Taxonomy (NCBI): domain Eukaryota; kingdom Metazoa; phylum Chordata; class Mammalia; order Primates; family Cebidae; genus Sapajus; species Sapajus apella. The sequence continues at coordinate 5,765,488 of NW_022437047.1, forward strand.
ACTGACTAGACACATCTTTGTTGCCTGCCCTAAGATAGTATCAGAATGTGGATGTTAGAGAAGTCCCTTAGGAACATAACTGAGAGGAAGAATCTTATCACATGAGACAAAAGCATAGAGAGAGGACACTAGCTACAAAATTCTTAAAATTAAGAGCATTTGTAACTTTCCCACTATGCTGTTTCTAGTACCCTTTTAATTGCAATATTTCTTAGGTCTGAAAATAACTTGAATTAAATTTTTCTATAATACGTGTTAAAGATATATATTCCTGGGTTCCCAATGAAGTGCCAACATAGTTTCATTCTCTATGGACAGATTCTAGGAATCTGTAATCTTAACATGGTCCTTACGTAATTCTTTCATATAATTTAAAAATTTTCTCTTTTAGCTTGAAAAAAAGATCCTTAAAATAAAAAGTGCACATTTTAAAAAGTCGTTTTGGTAATGGGGAAGGTGACCAGGACACCAACGACTCTAGTAGATGATGGAATAATTAATAAAAAGGAAAAGTCCTGTGTCCTTAAAACCTGCAAAAATAAAAGAGAAAGATTCTTTGTGTGGTTGTGAGGATGAGTGGGGATATATAAACAAGATTGAGACAAAATGGAGAAGGTTTTGGAGCTGCATAATAACACACTAATCAATAATATATTGAGTATTAATGCAGGGTATGTGAAATAATACATTCCATTGCATTACCCAAAAGCATCTATTTATCTGGGTGATGTTTTTCATCTTGACTTCTTGATGCATCATAATGTCAGAGAAAAAAAGAAAGAGCTGTTTTTTTTTTTTTTTATTACTACTGTGTCTCTTCAAATTCAGGTGATAATGGCCCAATCATCTGACCTCACAAAATGTCAACTTCTTCAAATGTAAAATGAATATGAGAAGAGCTTCCCTACTTCACTGGTTTAGGGCTTTCCTACCTCTAAGTTTAGATGAGATAATTGGTGGGTAGCACATTAACAAATGTAAAGGGATACCTGATTATAAGCTATTACAATAATGTCAGGGGTAAAATAATGCCTTGGGGTAGGAAATGGCAAACAGAAGGGTAGAGAATGAATTCTTAGCATTTTCTCTCTTCTTTCATTCTGGCATCTTGAGCTTTGTTGATGACTGCATATAATAGCCATATTAGAGGGAATCAAATTATGTCTCTAATTGCCTTAAACTTAATAATAAAATCAAATCATCTGCCTCCATTTCGAATTACCATTTATTTCCAAAATGACTCTGAAGTGTCACAATGCCTTCAGTACAGTGGGGTAAATGAGGCCTGGGGAAGGCATCGTAAGATGTTGCTTTTCTTTCCATGGGTCTGGAACTTTCTAAGAAGAATTAAATAGAAAGCATCTATTCAGCACTCCTTAGTCACAAAAATGGGGATTTCATTTAAATGGCCCATGAAGCTGTTTCACATTAAATGCTCTCTTGTGTAGAATCTTTGTTAAAGGAAACATTATGGGACCATTTACACAGCAATTATTTCTAGTCAGGTGTAAACAGTAAACTCACCTACTTTGGGAAACTGTTATAAAGTTCACTTAGTCTCCCATCTTCATACTTCAACATGCATGTTGTCTGGCAGGGTCAATATCTTGATACCTTGTATCGATAAACTTTTAGTGGATCACAACTGTCTTGGAGGGGAAAAGATATAGAATTTCCAAAAAAGCCTGCTAGAAATTGAGGGAATTTGCTCATTGTAAGTCAGGTAGTATTCTCAGATATTTCATATGAGTACCGACATTCATCCTCTCTTGGGTTCCTGGAAGACATTGGCTATTTTTACGGAATTTTTTCTCACTGAATGAAGCAAGTCCTCAGAGTCCTTTTCAAGACTAGACTCTACTTATACACTAGTAGTTAATCAGATTTGGCATAAGAGGTGAAACTGCTTTATAATTTTGTATATGGATATCTCACAGTCTTTAAAATCCAAGCAAATCTCTTGAAAATAATGGCTTTGAATACTTAGATAGTGATTCTTATTTCTAAAATGGGGTATCTACAAAATAAGGTTTTTGTGAGGAATGAGTGAGTGCACATGTATACATGTACACACATGCCCACACAAAATCACACTCAGATGTACAACCAAGTGTAATAGTAGGCACTCAGATATTATTCCACATGCCATACATATCAGCAGAACTGTCTGCTTTTAGTATCATCACTTGGAAAGAGGAGGCCAAGCCAATAGCCTGACTCGTCCTCTAAAAGCTCCCAGCATACTCAATAAAATTGGGTCCTGGCATCGGTAACTGTGGTAGTTTCCAAAGGCAATCTTAGGTATTATGATACTATCCATCCTATTTAAGAGTAAAAAATAGCTGGGCATGGTGACTTGTGCTTGTAGTCCCAGCTACTTGGGAAGCTGAGGTGAGGGGATTGCCTGAGCCCAGGAGTTTGAGGCCAGCCTGGGTAACATAAAGAGGACTTTCTCCCTCTCTCTGTTTGTTTCTCTCTTTCCATTTAATACCCCAAAGCATTATTTTTACCCCTGACATTATTGTAATAGCTTATATTCATCTGTTAATGTAATATTCCACCAATTATCTAACCTAAACTTTGTGTTCATCTAACCCTGTGAGAGAGAAAGAGGCAAATAACTTAATTACCAGACCCCAAATGAAAGGAAAAATAACATAGTAGATAAAACCCAATATTTATAGAACCATTTATATAACCATGAGAAGATTTGAGACAAATCCAGACTGTAGGAAATTCAACAAGACAGCGGTCTTGAATGCTTCCAAAAGTCAATATTATAAAACAAAAAAAAAAAAAAAAAAATGGAGTGGGAATTGGTCTTCAAAAGAGATTAAGGAGATAAGGAGATCTCTAGCTGAAATGGAATGTGTGAAACTTAATTGAATCTTGATTCAAAACACAGCTATTACAATATATTTTCAAAAGGAACTGGGAAAAATTTGGAGATAAACTGGATGTTAGTAAGTCTTCATTTCCTTATGTCTAATACTAGTGTTATAATTGTGTGTGGGAGAAAATCCCTAGTATTTAGAGGTGAAATGTCATTATACCTGAAATTTATTTTCAAATTATTCAGCAGAAATACACAAAACAACTTCCTGAAAAACAAAACAAAGAAACACAAAGAAGTACTACATTATATTGAAAAATCAAATATAGAAAACTGTTAATAGTAGTTGATAATTGGTAGATATATGGATGTTCACTGTATTACTCTTTCAACTCCTCTGTATGTTCAAAATGTCTCATAATAATAAACTATAAAAAAAAAATTGAAGTCACATTATCCCAGTTTGAATGCTGGCTTTACTTCTTATGTACATGGCCCTTGGCTTGGGACTTCACTATTTTGTACATCTCACTTGTCATCTGGGAATGGAAATAATAGTGTCTCCTCAGTCATTATTATAAAAGCCAATGTTCTAAAATACGTGTAGTTCTTAGAACAGTGCTTGAAATGTTAACATTCACTATGGTGTAGAGATAGGATGAAGGAAGTGCTGAACTAGAGTAGAAAAGTGGACAGAGAACATTGCAAATATCACAGCTTCTCCTTTCTCTCCATCCTGTCCATCCCAAATCTCAAGCAATTATGATATCCAAAACAGAGCATCTACATTCTTCAAAATGTATACGTTATGCCTTAGTTAAATTCAGTTCCAATTATCTACTTTGTGAAGGGTTCTTCCCTATCTACAGGAGCCTGTGGGAATCACAGCATCATTGTTACTGAGATCAGCAACCCTCTCTTCAGTCCCACACTGCCAGCTGCATTGCCTGCTCCTCAACTGCTCTGGATTTCCATATTCTCTTTTTTGACTGCCGAAGTTGTTCATTTTGTTAAAAATTCAAATACGTATTTAAAATTTTGTTATTGTAGATACAACTTTTCAATCTGTTTGTAAAGGAAGAATTTTCAGGATACCTCGTGTCACACTGCCAGTAATAAAGTCTAAATGAGTATAAAAGGGCAGAAAATATTCTGTATCTCCTTACTTGGGTCTGCAAAATTAAAACAGGGACTCATTATAGGTACGTAAACTAAGTTATTGCGGGTCCACAAACAGAATAAGCCAAAGAGCTTTTGCTTCCCCAGAAATATAAATATAAAGGAAAATGTCGCTGACACTTGGAAAATATATATTAACTTAAAAGAAATCTTGTGTTACAGATTGAGAAATTATTGGATTATAAAACGTAGGTAAAATCATGAGGTTGAATAAAATCATCCAGGGCAGAAGATGAAAGTATGGGGAGAATTTGGAAAATTTCAAATTTAAGTGGGAGAAACAGCAGCCACCACAAAGGTTGAAAAGAAATACATTATACCATGTATATATACGCACATATATCTGTGCACATACATGTAGACACACACATATACATACATGTATACATTATATTCACACAGAGTAAACTCTAATAGAAATAGGCAATTTAATTTTGTAAGTCAAAAGAGTACTGTGTTTTATATAGCACGGAGACCTTAAAATTTACAAACAAAAGAGATGGTAATTAAGATAAAAATTGAGAAGCAGTCATTGGATTTCATCAACAGAGAATAAATTGATAACCCTGACAAGATGCATTTTAGTAGAATAATGTATAGGACTGAGAATGAAGTGCATTGATATAAGCAGAAATACAAAGTAAATTGTGGAGTTCATACTTGTTGCTTCCTGTAATCCAGAAACAAGCCTACAAATCTTACTGTATATCACCTTTAGATTTCACATAAGCTTCTCAAAAATTAATACATCCCCAACTAAATTTGCTCTGTCTCTATCTTTTTTTCCTCCAATCCCTAAAATTGCCCTTCTCCAATACTCCATATCTCAATTAATGTCACTACTGTGTTCCATTTTAATATAAAACTGTTCAATATAAAAACCGTTCAGTTGAAGATGAGAGTACATGTCGAGGCTTTAACAGCTAAAGCACTCACTCACTCAAGCAGGGATAGTTCTTCCAATTTCTGGTTTGCATAAGCCCTCAGTTTCTGGGCATGAAACAACTTGTGGAGGCAGAAAGGGGGGATAAAACCATTTTTATAAAATTTTTCACCTGCCATTTTTGTTCCACATGGTTTGTTGAAGGGATTGATTGCAATCCTTATCTCAGTTTCATAGCTGTAGAGTCAATACTCTTCCCAGATTTAGACAAGCAGTTGGGTCTTACTCCTGGGGGCTGTTTAATTTTTATCTGTCTCAGATGCTTCATAAACATTAGAGCAGAATATATATCTATGGTCAGCCAGCTAAATGTTATTTTGCACTAGAAGTCACTCCTCTGATTCATTTCTTTTCCCTAAATACAGTTTATATATATATATATACCTTTAGGTTTCCAAATTAGCTAATTAAAGTATTGAGTGGGGTTGCACTAATCTGTAATTTAATTTTCAAATTTGTGTACCAAATAGGCTGATGATGTCATTAAAGAAAGTATCAGCTTGATCAACTTGTTCAAAGCCAAGATGTGATGTAATTCTTTTAGTGGTAATAGGATAAGCAAATGTATGCAGTCAGTTGCATAAAGGGGAAAAAAGTACAATGTAATCACAAAAAGGATGTAGTTTTCAGGTCCCCGTAAGTGTGTACCATTGTGGCTGATATCCCTCTGGCAAATGGCAATTCTGCCAGTTTTCCCCTCCTGAACACTTTCTACTTTGTGACTCTTCTGGTGAGTACCTGCCTTTCTGCTCAGCAAGTATAACAAATAGGTTCACAGCAACCCCAGCTCATCCCTCAAGGTTCCCTAGGAGATAGGGCAGGGAAGGTCAGTTTTTTAGAAGCACCCCCAGCAGCCCAAGCTCCAGTTGTTGAGAGATCCATTAAAAAAAACAAAAAATGGGCTGAGTAAAGTGCCCTATGCCTGCAATCCCAGTGCTTTAGAAGGCCTACATAGGAGGATGCCTTGAGGCCAGGAGTTCAGCCAGGAGTTCAAGACCAGCCTGGACAACAGTGCAAGACCCTTATTGAGAGAGTGAAACAGAGAGAGATTGAGAGGGAGAGAAAGAGAGAGAGAGAGAGAGAGACAGAGAAAGAGTGACAGAATGAGAGAGATCCAGTTAAAAATGTTTTTTTTTTTCCAGAAAATATCTTTACTATTGTTCATATCTTTTTTCAACTCTTTCCTTAAAAGTGGTTTGCTTCTGCAATCTCATAGACTCTCTATATTTCTTACTATAACTACCGAATTTATGATTCTGTAGCAGTTCAAAGAGATTCTTTCTTTTCTATATATGTTGTAATGGAATACTGATTTTGTTTATAAATGCTTATTAAATATAAACGCCTCTTTTCCTATCACTATGTAACCTATAAAACTATTTAACAACCTGCTGCCCTCAGTCAAAAATCTTCCCTCTACCTGCTTTTACTGCCTCTCCTCCCTTGCAACATTGGAGGTAGACAGGAAGTAGAATAAGCAGCAAAAATCGGACATGTTACTTGATTAAAAAGGGGATCCAGATGGCCTCAATAATTGGATGGAAATGGCAGTGAGTTGTTTAAAAAAAAGCTTGGGTGCTATTCGAATTTTTTAAGTTATGTATTTTTTCCTTAAACTAAATTTGCCCTCACATATTTTTCTCCTGATAAAGACAGGAACCTTCACAAAGGTTGTATAAGATCAAAAATATAATTATGTTTGTGTGTGTGCGTGTGTGTGTGTATATATGTGTGTGTGTGTGTGTGTGTGTGTGTAAATACAGAGTATCTCAGAGAAATAACACAAGGAACTTTTAACCATGATTTTATATTTTATTTTTAAAGTATATACAAATTTTATTATACTTGTCAATTATATCTCAATAAACCTCGAAAATTTTTTCACTTTATTTATTTTATTTTATTTTTTTGAGACAGAGTCTCACTCTGTTGCCCAGGCTGGAGTGCAATGGTACAATCTCCGCTCACTGCAACCTCTGCCTCCTGGGCTCAAGTGATTCTCCTGCCTCAACCTTCCAAGTAGATGGGATTACAGGCATGTGCCACCGTACCCAGCTAATTGTTGTATTTTTAGTGGAGACGGGGTTTCACCATGTTGCCCAGGCTGGTCTTGAACTCCTGACCTCAGGTGATCCACCTGCCTCGGCCTCCGAAAGTGCTGGGATTATAGGTGTGAGCCACCACACCCAGCCGATTTTTAACTTTAATTTTAGATTGGGGTAGATGTGCAGGTTTATTATACAGGTAAATTGCATGTTGCAGAGGTTTGATGTACAGATTCTTTCACCACCGAGGTAATAAGCATAGTACTTGATTGATAGATTTTTGATCCTGAACCTCCTCCCTCTCTCCTCCGTCAAGTGTCCCCTTCTATCTATTGTTCCCTTCTTTGTGTCACTGTGTACTCGATATTTAGCTTCCACTTATAAGCCAGAATATGTAGCTTTTGGATTTCTGTTTCCATGTTAGTTCATGTAGGATAATGGCCTCCAGCTCCATCCATGTTGCTGCAAAGGACATGAAATTATTCTTTTTATGGCTACATAGCATTCCATGGTGTATATGTACCACATCTTTTTTATCCAGTTTACCATTGATGGACATCTAGGTTGATTCCATGTCTTTGCCAATGTGCATAGTGATGCGATAAATATACATGTGCAGGTGTCTTTGTGGTAGAATGATTTATATTCCTTTCCCAGTAAAGGAATTGCTAGATCAAATGGTAATTCTGTTTTAAGTTCTTTGAACAATTGCCAAATGCTTTCCACAGCGGCTGAGCTAACTTGCATTCTTACCAGCAGTGTATACGTGTTCCCTTTTCTCCTCATTCTCACCCACCAGTATCTAATTATTTATTTCTTTTTTATTTATTTATGTTTTTACCTTTTAATCATAGCCATTATGGCTGGTGTAAGATGGTATCTCACTGTGGATTTTATTTCCATTTCTCCAGTGATTAGTAATATTGAGCTTTCTTTCCTATGCTTGTTGGCCACATGTATGTCATCTTTTGAAAAGTGTCTGTTCATTTCCTTTGCCCACTTTTTAATGGGGTTGTTTTTTGCTTGTCAATTTGTTTAAGTCCCTTATAGATTCTGAATATTAGACTTTGTCAGATATAGAGTTTGAAAATATTTTTTCCCATTCTGTGGGTTATCAGTTTACTCTACTGACAGCTTCTTTTGCTGTACAGAAACCCTTTAGTTTAATTATATTTCATTTGTCAACCTTTGTTTTTGTTGCTATTGCTTTTGGTATTTTCTTTTTTTGTTTGTTTTTAGTTTTTGGCATTTTCTTTATGAACTTGTTGCCAGGGCTCACATCCAGAGTAGTATTTTATAGGTTTTGTTCCAGATTTTTTATAGTCTTAGGTTTCACATTTAAGTCTTCAATCCATCTTGAGCTGATTTTTGTACATGGTATAAAGAAGAGGTTCAGTTTCAATCTCTGTATATGGCTACCTAGTTATCCCAGCATGATTTATTGAATAGGGGGTCTTTTCCCCATTGCTTGTTTTTGTCAACTTTGTCAAATATCAGTTGGTTGTAGGTGTGTGGCTTTATTCCTGGGCTCTCTATTCTCTTCCATTAGTTTATGTGTCTGTTTTTGGACTGGTACCATGATGCTTTGGTTACTGAAGCCTTTTAGTATAGTTTGAAGTCAGGTAATGTGATGCCTCCAGCTCTGTTCTTTTTGCTTAGGATTGACATGTCTATTCAGGCTCTTTTTTAGATGCATTTGAATTCTAGAATAGCTTTTTCTAATTCTGTGAAAATGTTGCTGGTAGTTTGATAGAAATAGCATTGAATCTAAATTGTTTTGGGCAGCATGGCCATTTAAACAATATTGATTTATTCTATCCAGAAGCATGAAATGTTTTTCAATTTGTTTGTGTCACCTCTGATTTCTTTCAGCAGTGCTCTTACATATTTTTAATGTTGAAGCACACTAATTTTTTAACACAGATATTCAGTAATTTCAAGAATTTTGAATACTAGGAATTCTCTCTCATATAAAGTCTATCTCTGGAAATAGTCTAAACTCACCTTAAGAATAGTTATTTAAAATATTTAGCTTCTCTTTACACTGCCACCATGCCTTCCATCCAATCTTTTAGGCTCTGCCCTCTCAAGCTATTGAGATAAAATTTTTACTAACATTTATATATTCAGAGACAAAGGTTATGGTGTCTAAGATTTCACATCTTCTAGTGACACCCTTGCAGGCCATTTTAAATTGCCCAAACAGCACTCTGGCTTGAGTTTCTGCCTTGCAAGTGTCTATTGATGGTAAATGTAAAATAAAAAGGATGAAAGAGCCTAAAATGAGAGTCAAGGAGACTGCTTTTTGTGATTATATACAAACAGACCTGATTTGAAATACCTGCTAAACATTAAAAACCAAATTATAGATTTCAATGCTTAATTATGAATATATTATAGTTTTTAAAACAGGGAGATGCTATCTCATCCTTATAAGCACCCTCCCCCAATCCTCTCTCAAGGCATACTGTCTGTTCTGGAAAAAATAAATAAATAAAAAATGGGAAAAGCATTGTTGAAAATTCACTCTAAGAAGAAGCTGTTTTCTAAATTTAAATAGATAATTATAGTTACATAGATATATGTTATTGTATTAGTCTATTCTCACGCTGCTATGAAGAAATACCTGAGGCACAGTAATTTATAAAGGAAAGAGGTTTGATTTGTTCACAGTTCTGCATTGCTGGGAAGACCTCATGAAACTTACAATCATGGTGGAAGGCAAAGGAAAAGCAGGCACCTTCTTCACAGGGTGGCAGGACAGCATAAATGTAACCAGGGAAAATGCCAGACACTTATAAAACCATTAGATCTCCTGAGAACTCATTCACTATCACAAGAACAGCATGGGGGAAATCACTCCATAATCTAGTTACCTCAACCTGGTCCTACCCTTAACATGTGAAGATTATGGGGATTATAATTTGAGGTGAGATTTGGGTGGGGATACAAAGCCAAACCATATCAGTTATATATATATATATATATATATATAACTTCAACATATATGCTACATGGATGAATGCAACTTATACATAAATATTAGATATAATTCAGATGAAATCCTTACTGCTAATCCAAATACCTTACCACTTGCTGACAAGTAGCAAAACCGAATATCATGGTTTTTGGAGTAAAGCAGAGCTAAGCTGGATGCTTAGCTTTTCTCTATTTTTAATTTTTCTGGGTATATAATAGGTGTATATATTTGAAATGTTTTGATACAGGCAAGCAATGCCTAATAATCACATCATGGAAAACAGGCATTCATCCCCCCAAGTATTTACCCTTTGTTTTACAAACAATCCAATTACACTCTTTTAGTTACTTTAAAATATACAATTATTATGACCATAATCACACTGTTGTGTCATCAAAAGGTAGGTTTTATGCATTCTTCTCATTTTTGTGTACCCAGTAACCATCCTCACATCCTCCTTGCCTCCCAGTATCCTTCCCACCCTCTGGTAACCATCCTTATACTCTCTATGTTCATGAGTTTAATTGTTTTGAATTTTATATCCCACAAATAGTGAAAAAATGCAGCGTTTGTTGCTGTGCTGACTTATTTCACTTAATATAATGATCTCCAGTTCCATCCATGATGTTCCAAATGACAGGATCTCATTCTTTTTCATGGCTGAATAGTATACGACTATTGCTATATGAATTTGGAAAAGTTATTTAGCCTTTCTGAGTCACAGTTTCTTCTGTTGAAAGAAAATAATTATATGGATTTCAGATTTTTTATAAGTTGATGAAATTAAAAGAAGTAATGCACAGAAAGTGCCTAGCATAGTGCCTGATACAGAGGAGGGGGGCAATAACAGTTAGTGTTACTTACGGTTACTTACATCAGCTACTAGATGAATTATAGAATGATGATTAAGAGTATGGTTTTTGCAGTAAGACTTCCTGGATGCAAATCCCAGCTTCACCGCTTGGTGTTTATGGGATAAGGTACAAGTTACTTAAGTTCTCTATTTCTTTGTTTCCTCATTTATAAAATAGGAATGATAATAATAGTTTTTAATCTCATAAAACTGCTTTCAGAATTATTTAATTGGTACTTGAGAAAGTTGGAGCACTTCATAGAAGATTATGTAATAATTGTTAACTACTATTGTGCCAATAACAGGCATGAAGTGGATGCTAATATTTTCACCAATCTTTATAAGTAGAAGCAATAGAAATAAGCATGTTCTGTACAGATGAGATGAATATACCCACACAAAAGATGGTTTTCTGATCTTGAATCTGCTATTTAAAAATCATGAGATATTTAAAATACTTCTCATCTTTGGACTGGTTTCTTTAGCTGTAAAATGAGATGTTTGGACTTACAGCTTCAGTTATTAACGACTTTAGAAACTTCTATAGTAGAGGTACTCAATACATGTTTAATTGTATTTTAAAATAGTGACTAAAATAGGAAAGGTGCTAAATATGCAAAGGTAATAGACATTGTTTTTTCTTATCCACTTTGTGGCAGATAGTATTGAAGGCATTTTGCATACATTTTCAAAACTTAATCAAAAAAATTTAAAATATTGGAGATTATCATTCCTAGCTTTTCAAACTACGGAATTAAAACTCATGAAATTAATAATTTTTTCCCAAAGTAATAGATAATAAACAACAGATGCGGCATGTTTTCTGTCTTAATCCAAAGATCACATTCCTATGATATCTCCTAGTAAAATGCACATTATTATGCTGTGGACAAAGTTGATATAATTTATGAAGTATGTTAATTTTTTTCTTGCTGCTATAACAAATCACCACAAAGCTAGTGGTTTTATACAGCATAAATATATTATCTTACTGTTCTGTAACTCAGAAGTTCCAAGTTCTGTAATTTTCCAATATGGGTTATTGGAAAATTTAGCTCATTTCACTGAACTGAAATGAAGGCACTAGCTGTGCTGCATTTCCTTGTGGAGGCTTTAGGGAAGAGTCAGTTTCCTTGCCTCTTGTAGCTTCTAGAGGCTACCTGCATTCTTTGACACGTGACACTTTCCTCCATTTTTAAAATCAAAAACATTGCATCTCTGTGACCATTCTTCCATACTAAAAGGTCCTTCTGGACATCACAGCAAGGAAAAGTTATTTAATTTTTAAAGACCCTTGTAATTAGATTGGACTCTGCAGGTAGCCCATGATAATCTCCCATCTGAGGACCCTCACCCTATTCACATCTTTCAGGTACCTTTTGCCATTCAAAGTAACATACCCAGGTTTCAGGGATTAAGACATGGACATCTTTTGGCATCAAATTCTGTCTCTCACAAGTAAAGTTGACTTCAAAAGCACATTCAATAAAAAAAAAACTTTGAAAGAAAATTAAATCTTTTGCTCTGTCAAAGACATTAGCAAGAAGATAAAAATTAGTAAAAGGACAAAACATTTTTTCAGTAAAAGGAGAAAAAGTTGGCAAATGGCACATCCCATCAAGAACTTATAGTTTGAATATTTAAAGAATTCTCAAAAATAAATCACAAGAAAACAAGCACATTACAATATGGGCAAATATCTGAATAAATACTTTATAAAAGGAGAACACAGTGGTCAGGCACAGTAGCTCAGATCTGTAATCCCAGTACTATGGGAGGCTGAGGCGGGTAGATCACCTGAGGTTAGGAGTTTGAGAGCATCTTTACTAAAAATACAAAAATTAACATGGTGTGGTGGTGCATGCCTGTAATCTCAGCTACTTGGGAGGCTAAGGTACAAGAATTGCTTGAACCCAGGTGGCAGAGGATGCAGTGAAATAATATCATACCACTGCACTCCAACCTGAGTGACAGCATGAGACTCTGTCCCAAAAGAAATAAACAAACAAATAAATAAATACATGGATGGAACATAGCCTGTGAAAAGATGCTAGACATAACTAATCATTAGGGAAATGTAAATTTGATCCACACTAATATGTCATTACACACATATGAGAATAGTTATTTAAGGAACAATAGCACCAATGATGATAATCATCATAATATGTAGTTACATATTATTATAATAATTATAAACACAGGCAATACCAACTACTAGCGATGATGCCAAGTGCCTGGAAATCTCATTTATTGCTGTTGGGAATGAAAAATGGTACAGCCAGTACAGAAAACAATTTGGAAGTTTCTTAGAAACTTAAACATACTGTATGATCCGTAACTTCCACTTCTAGTTGTTTATTTACCTTAGGAAAATAGAAGGTAAAATTTCTACTGTGAGGCTGAGTGTTGATGACATTCCCCAATTTGCACACCAAGTTTCAGCAAACATAGGATTGACTAGTTTCAGAGCTTTAAGGAAATCTCTTTCTAATTATTAGTTGACCACTAAGCTAACCAAACAGATTTTTGGGGCCTATACATTACAAATACAGGCTTTTGAAGAATTAGTTTTTTAAAGGCGCTAAATTTAAAACAAACTATAATAGCAAACATGACAAAACTGGGAGGAGTATTTGATTTCCAGACTTGCAATTATATGGTTGAAAATTTCTATTTGCTTTGTCTTTCAACAACAACAAAATGAGACACATGGCAAAAAAAGGAAGTACAGTATGACCCATAAATTAAACAAAAAACAATCAGTGGATACTGTTGCTTAAGGAGACTCTGACATTGCACTTACTAGGCAAAGATCTAATAGGTTATTTTAATATGTTCAAATAATTAAAGGAAATTCAGGAATTTGACAGCAGCCTGGACAACATAATAAGACAATATTTCTACCAAAAAAGAAAGTTTTTAATTTATCCTTGGGTGGTGGCATGCACCTGTAGTCCTAGGGGCTCAGAAAGCTGAGGCAGGAGGATCAATTGAGCTCAGAAGTTCAAGGTTACAGCAAACTGTAATTATGTCAGTGCATTCCAGCATGAATGATGGAAAAGAAAAAAAAAAAAGAAGGAAGGAAAGAAGGAAGGAAGGAGGGAAGGAAAGTCAAATGTGAACAGAGCTCAGGGTCCTCTAGGATTCCAAAACTATACAAACATCACATAATAGGAGTTTCAGAAACAGTAAAGAGTCTGAAGACAGTATATAAAGAGAAATAATAGCCAAAACTACCTCAAATTTGATAAAAAATCTTAATCTACACATGGAAGAATCTCAATAAATTCTAGGTAGGATAAACTCAAAAAGATACACATCTAAACATGTCATAATTAATCTGTCAAGTGACAAAGACAAAGAGAGAATCTTGAAAACAACATTTTTAAAAGAGAAGCAACAGATCTTGTATAAGGACTCTACAATCAGAATAACAGCTGATTTCTTATCAGAAATTATGGAAGCCATAAAGCAGTAGGGATAGAAAAGAGAGAATAAAGGATTGGAGAAGAAAAGAAAGAAGTAAAACAAAGAATACTATATGCAGCAAAATTGTTATTCAAAAATGAATGAGAAAATAAGATACTTTTACATTTTTAAAAAACTGACACAATTCATTGCTTGCCTTAGAAAATGCTAAGTACAGTCCTCCAGAGTCTTTCAGAACACCATTAGATAACATTAGAAAATTCAGAAGAAACAGAAATTCCTAAAACATATTGCTATGAAAATGAATGCAAGAAGAAATGTAAAACCAAAATAGAGTCATACAAGTAAAGAAATTGAATTAGAAATGTAAAAATTCCCACAAAACAAACACTTTTTACAATGAAAAGCCTAATCCAAAATGGCCTCCTCCATGAATTCTCTCAAATATTTAAAGAAAATTAACACCAATTCTTCATAAGCTCTTACAAAATGCAAAAGAGAAGGGAACACTTCCCAACTCATTTTCTGAAGTCAGTATTTTGAAATAAAAGATTGTGAAACCAGACAATGACATAACAAGAAGAAAAAATCTACAGCTATCGCTTACAGATTCGAAAATTCTCAAAAAAAAATATTAAAAAATAAAACAAATCCAACAACATATAAAAAAGAATCGTACTCTATATCCAAGTGGAATTTCTTCCAGGTATGTTATGTATGGTTCAACATGTCAAATTAATATGATAAATAATAGAAAAAAGAGGAAAAACAAATGGTCATCTTAAAGGGAGAAGAAACATTTGAAAAAACCCAATACTATCTCATGATATCAAAGCAACAACAGCAAAAACAAACTTGGAATAAAAAAGTATTTCTTTAGTCTAATAAAGGGCATTTATAAAAAACCCACCAATAACATCACACTTAGTAAGAGAAGACTGAAATATTTCCCCTCAAGTTTAGGAACAATACAAAAATGTTCACTTTCACCACTTCTATTGAACATTTCACTAAACATGCTATCCAAGGCAATTAAGCAATGAAAAACAGTGGTCTAAATTTGAAAGAAGAAAGTAAAATTATCTCTATTCACAGATGACATAATCTTACACAAAGAAACTCATAAAGAACACACAAGAACAACTATTGGAGCTAAAAAATTAGTCTAGCAAAGTTGCAGTACACTGAATCTGCAAACAAAAGTCATCAGTTGTATTTCTAAATGACAGCAATTAATCATCTAAAAATGAAATTTAAAAAACAATTCTATTTACAATGGCATCAAAAATAATAAAATACTTAAGAATAAATTTAACAAAGGAGGTTGATGACTTGTACAATGAAAACAACAGAATATTGGTTTTAAGAAAGAAAACCTAAATAAATGAAAGATATTCCACGTTCATGAATTAGAAAACATTGTTAAGATTAATAGTACTCTCAAGATTGAGCTACAGTTCACTGTTCTACCTTTCAAAAATTTAATTGCCTTTTTAAAAATAAATTGACAATCATTTTAAAGAATTTTGTGAAAATACAAGAAACATAGAATAGCCAAAACAATCTCAAACTAGAAGAACAAAGTTGGAGGACTCACACTTTCTAAGTTAAAAACATCTTACAAAGTTACAGTAATCAAGTCAGTGTGATAATAGAATAAAGATAGAAATACATATCAAAAAAAAGAGCTCAGAATTAAATCTATACAATTATGCCAATCAATTTTTAACAAGGTTTTCAAGATCATTAAATAGAAAAAAAATTATAGTCTTTTCAACAAATGCTGCTGAAACAACTGGAAATCCACGTGCAAAATAATAAAGATGGATGCCTACCTCATCCAATATTCAAAATTAACTCAAAACAAATCAAAGATCAATATGTAAGAACCAAACTGTAAAACTATGGGAAGACATCATATCAGTAAATCTTTATGAACTTGAATTAGGCAGTGATTTCTTAAGCCACAAGTAACCAAAGGAAAAAAAAATTAATTAAAATTTATGGGCTGATGGCTCATGCCTGTAATCCCAGCACTTTGGGAGGCCTAGGCAGGCAGATCATGAAATCAAGAGATTGAGGCCCTCCTGGCCAACATGGTGAAATTCCATCTCTACTAAAACTACAAAAATTAGCTGGGTGTGGTGGTATGTGTCTGCAGTCCCAGCTACTTGGAAGGCTGAGGCAGGAGAATCGCTTGAACCCAGGAGGCAGAGGTTGCAGTGAGCTGAGATTGCACCACTGCACTCCACTCCAGCCTGGCAATAGAGTGAGACTCCATCAAAAAAAAAAAAAAGTATATATATATATATATATACACACATTTATATATATGTATATATATGAAAATCAAAAACTTTTGCACATCAAAAGACACTATCAAGAAATTGAAAATACAAATTATAGAGTAAGAGAAAATGTTTGCTGATCATGTATCCAATAGAAGTCTAGAGTCTAGAATATATAAAAACTCTTACAACTCAATAATAAGATAAATCCAATTAAAAATGGGCAGAGTTTGAATAGAGGTTTTTCCAAGGAAGATATACAAATGGTCAATAATCACATGAACAGATGCTCAACATTATTAGTCATTAGGAAAATACAACTCAAAACTGCATGAAAAACAATGATGCACCATTATAATTGTTATAAAAAAAAGATAGGATCAAGTGTTGGGAAAAAAATGGAGAAATTGAAATACTCGCTGATAGCGGAAATCTGGCCTTCCATAATGTGGCATTATGGGAACTAGTTTGCCAGTTTTTCAAAAAGGTAAAGGTAAAGTGAACATAAGAATCAGCAAATTGTCTTAAATATAGATTCAAGAGAATTATATTTATACATAACTATATAAAAATTTTTATATGAATGTTAATAGCAGTATTACTCATAACAGTCACAACTTGAAGGCAACTCAAATGTCCACCAACTGAAGGCTAAACAAATGGAGTAAGTCTATGCAATGGAATATTTTTCATCCATAAAAAGGAATTATGTATTGATACATGCTACAACATAGATTAATCTTGAAAACATGTTAAGAGAAAATCTAATCTCAAAAGACCACATATCATATTCCAGTTATATGAAATGTCCAGAATAAGCAAATCAGTAGAGACAAAAAGTAAGTTAGTAGTTGCCAGGTGCTGGGAATTGCTGCTAATGGGTATGGGAATTATTTCTGGGTTAATGAAAATGTTTAGAATTAGATAATTATAATAGTTTCATAATTTTGTGAATATACTAAAAACCACTGAATTGTATACTTTATAGTGAATGTCTTGGTATACTAATTCTATCTCTATTCAGAATAAAATTTATAAATTTCAGAAACAACATAGGTTGAGAAGCTCAGGTGACATATGTAGTTCCTTTGAACTATAATGGTGAATTTGGAGGAATTTGAGGATTTCTCTATTATACCTCCATAGACTCATTAATTATTAACTCTAGATTTGCTTCAAAATGATTAAAGGTAGTGCATAAATAAGATCCAGAAATACCATTTTTGTTTGTAATTTGGAATCAACTCAGGATACAAAATAGTGTTCATTTAACAGCTACTATGTGAAAGCCAGTGAAGATAAACACATTTTTAACAAATATAATCCTTTGGGAATGAAGAATATTATCTTCATTTTACAGATTTTTAAATGTGGGTCAAATTGATACCCAAGGTGAAAGACCTGACAAAGGACAAGTTTAGGACTTGACATTGACATATTTTGCATCTAACTACATCCGCTTTCTACTTTTTAATACTTTTTCTGCAATGTTTGCACTTTATCCCCATCTATGTGGAAATATAAAATGGGATACCTGAATTAAGGCCCTGTTATAGCCATCACACACTATCAACACCATGTTATTCATGTCAACATTTATGAGTTGTTTAATTGGCATATTTGTGAAATGTACAGTCAGGTGGGAGTAGCAGGACCAACATATCACAACATGATAAACATAACAGAATTCCTCAGTTTCTATACAACTAATCACAACAAGATGTGCACGTTAACATTTCTGAGGAAAAACCAATTACAAAAGGGATATCTTCTGCACCATGAAAAGCCTTCATGGCTCCATTTCAGGAGTGTAGCTTACCCTCTGCTCTCCAGCTGCTTGAGGGTTGACTTTCTGGCTTAGACAGCTTCAAATAATTGTTCCTAATAGCTGTTATTATGTGGCCTTTGGTCCTTTCCCCAAAGAAATACGTATGGATATAATAAACAGTTACATCTAGACAGATGTGTAGACGGTTCACGCTATATTCATGGTTTGTTAAATAATTTTACTTTAAATATAATTTGGAAAGTCTGCCTCTGCTTAGTTTCTACTTACTGCACTATATCAAAGCCCCGAGTGTGAATGCACAGTGGTTCACAGTACCTTATCTTCACTTTTAACTCTATAAAGTCCAGAATCAGGCAGAATTTCAGTAATTTTTATCCACCAAACTTGCTTCTGTAGATGTTTCTATTCTTTGGAAATATTAATGGGTACTTGAATGTGAATTAGGAAGACAGCTTTCCTGACATATTCCTACAAATTATCAGCCAACTATGCAAGCGAGTAGATAGAATCTTGCATCCAGTGCTTCTGCCTTGCAGGGTCTTCTGTTCTTTCTAATCCAGTAGTATTCCCTCACTAGTAAAATACTACCCATCTCCTATACACAAACACACACAATGCAGGAGAAATATTTCCTTGGTCTAGATCCTTCTAAATGTCTGTGTTTCTACTTTCCTTTGTTGTTACTGACATTATTTATTGTTTGTCTTTTTTCCACCGCAAATTCTGCTAGGTCCATCTGCTTTTGTAACTTCTGAGTTCTAAAAAGTACACAGAATTGTGACTTTATAATAGATAAGTATAACTCAATCGTGGTCTGTAAAAGAAAACTGTGCCTCTCTGACTGGCAAGAGGTGATCACAGAAGCTAATAAAAGAATGAAGACAGGTTAACCTCATAAAGTAACATCCAAGAATTCTCAACAGCTTTCCAAGTAAGTTATTACATAGGGAACATAACGGAAAGTAAATAATATGGAAATTGAAAGTCCAAGTTTGAATATGGGCTAGGAAACAGCTGAGGTGAGTGAAAAACTAGAGAAGTGATAAGTTCAGGAGACAGAGTTTCTCTGAGGCATAGAGGACAGTGTTCAGAGTTCTAGGCAGATAATTGCTGATGTCAATAACTTAACCCCTCCTAAAAAAAAACAAACAAGAAGAGGAAGAAATAAAAGACCAAAATCCCTGCACATTATTAGCCTGTGTAACAAGTCACTGTTCAAAAGAGTAGATGGCTTCAAACATTTATGATGGAAGCCTGAAAACACCATAATTAATTTTAATTGTCATTTGTGCTATAGATGTCATAAACTAGGGTAGTACACCTCAAGTATTCAGTAAAGTTTGAAACAGAAAATGTTTTGTGCTAAATGCTGCTCAGTAGCCACTGCAAGATTGACTTAAACATAAGACATTTAAATTCAACCAGGTGCAGTGACTCATGTCTGTAATCCTAGCACTTTGGAAAGCCGAGGTGGCCAGATCATTTCAGACCAGAAGTTCAAGACCTCAACCCCTGTCCAACATAGTGAAACCCTGTCTCTCAAAAAAAAAAAACACACACACACAAAAATTAGCTTGGTGTGGTGGTTCACACCTATAATCCCAGCTACATGGGAGGCTGAGGCATGAGAATTGCTTGAACCCAGGAAGAAAAGGTTGCAGTGGGCTGAGATCGCACCACTGCACTCCAGCCTGGGTGACAGAGTGAGGCTCTGTTTTTAAAAAAAAAAAAAGACTTTAAAATGCAAAACAGTGTGTTAGAGAACGAACAGCTTCCAAGTGATTAGAAACAAAACCAACTATGAAATAAACACCCATGATACTGAAAGTTACACAATGAAAATGAAGATGCTAGGTTTCCAAGCCTAAGGATCACATTGAAAAATATGAGTATATTATTTACCAACTAAAATTGAGAAAATGTTATATAGAAATTCCAAGATCAATAAACAGATTGATCTTTATGCAAAAGATGAATATAAGCAATAACAGGCGTAGCATTTCCCAGGAGAGAGAATGCTATCTGAGAGTTTCTTGTATAGAGCCATCTTGTCAAAACTTTTATTCCTATGAAATTAGCAACAGAAGAAAGTTGCATATATATGTATGCATGTATATTTATATATATATATATGGCCATATTTTTCCAGGTAGATACTAATGTTTGTAAGCTGTAATCAATACAACTACGGTCCTGAAGTTAAGTATACACCCATTGGGCCAGGCGCGGTGGCTAACGCCTGTAATCCCAGCACTTTGGGAGGCCGAGGCGGGTGGATCACGAGGTCAAGAGATCGAGACCATCCTGGTCAACATGGTGAAACCCCGTCTCTATTAAAAATACAAAAAATTAGCTGGGCATGGTGGCGCGTGCCTGTAATCCCAGCTACTCAGGAGGCTGAGGCAGGAGAATTGCCTGAACCCAGGAGGCGGAGGTTGCGGTGAGCCGAGATCGCGCCATTGCACTCCAGCCTGGGTAACAAGAGTGAAACACCGTCTCAAAAAAAAAAAAAGTATACACCCATTGCCTATACATTTCCAATAAAGGTTTCAAAATGCATGCTTGGGGACTAGCTCTTGGTTGCAGTCACTTTGCTAATCATTTATAATTTATTATTATGTCTTAATATTATACTTTGGGTTGTAAGACATGATTGAACTTTATCATTTACATTTGAAAGTCTTCTTCAAAATTTGAAACAAATACTTGGACGATATATGTAGTATGAAGGAAATCTGGAGAAACACCTTGAACAGACTTCAAGTATAAAACTGTTTCTGGCTAAAGAAACAAAGATTATGTTCTCAAACTTGCCTTTATAACATCTAATAAGTTAACAAAGATTATGAAGGATCAAAGCAAAGTCAGAAATGCTAAGACTACCCATGTCAAATTCTGGAAGAAATTTTCACTAAATTTAGATAAATGGACATGAATTACGGAAAGGCTCTTATCTTCACTTCATGCTGTATTTAGGATTTACCTCAGGAAAATCTACATTTAACAATTAGAAGGTAAATACATTTAAGCTATCTGTCCAGATGTGCTAATTTTTAAAGTTTCTTACCGTATTTCAAAGCTACTTCAAGTTTATTGAAAAAGCGTTTAAATTAGGATAGAGTATAAACAATAAAAGTAATTTCTTACTTTTCCAGTTTCCAAAGGGGTACCCCTAACCCTTCACTCTGTGGGGGATGAGAAAGAGAGAGAGAAAATTCAAGAAAATATTTGTGTTACTCATTTTTGACAGAAATAATTTTCAAATTCTCTATCTTTTAAAAATAAACGTCAAAGTATATTAAGATCATCCATGTAGTAGTTATGAATCTACTTCATTCATTTAAATAATTGTATGTTATTTATCATATGAACATACTTCTTTTAATTGACTCTTGCCTTTCATGTTTATTATTGGTATTGATGCAGTGCCTATATGTGTACATTAAGTCCGAAATTACACTTACAAATTTTGAGATGTGCTACAATATTTATATCCAAACCAGCTTTCACTCCCATCTGTATCAGGTTGTTCTTTTGTAATTGTATCATCACCTACAGTGAATATTGTAGCTTTAAAAAAGTTCTCTAAATTTTCCATTATTAGACACTTTCCTTGATATTAGAAATTAGAAAAGGATATTTGCTCAACTATATCTGTTTAACACTCTACTGGAGAGCCTGAGTGGTGGAGTCAGTAAGATAAACAAATTAGAGGCATTAAAACATAAAAGGAAAAAAATATATAAGTCTATTGATTTTAGCAAATATCCTAATTTTATCATCATAAATCTTTAAATATTTAGAAAAACTAACAGAATTAATAAATGAATTCTGTATCAATACACAAAAATGAAGTGTGATCTGTATACTAGAAATAAATGAAATTCAAAAGTTTATATTTTTAAAAAGCATTTTAGAAGAAAACATCTAGAATTAAATCTAACCAAGCTGTGTCAGATATCACTATGAAAATACATATAAATCATTGACAATAGTTTAAGGGCTAAATACATGGGGAAGTATATGCCCTTTTTAAAATCTTTTTTAAGTGACATATAATAGTTGTATGTATTATGGGTACAGTGTAATGTTTTGACCTAACATTTTAGAAACATTAAATCAAGCTAATCCATCATCTCATCAACTCATTTTTTGTCTGGTGAGAACATTAAAAATTTGTTCTTTTAGTAAATTTGAAACATAAAATACATTATTATTAACTGTGGTCACAATGCAATACAATAGTTTACTTAAACTTATTCTTCCATTCTAACTGAAAATTTGAATGATTTGACCAACATCTACACTTTCCCCATCCTTTCCTCCCTTCCTGCACCAAGAACATTCCCACTTCCTGTTTCTAGGAAATTGACATTATACTAAATGGAATAAGCCAGGCACAGAAAGACAAATACTGTTTAATATCACTGATATGTCGAATCTAAATAGAATTTACATCTCATAGAAACAGGAAGTGGAAAGGTCAATATATAATATTAAATTTGCTATTGTGTTGTTTGAGCTCTTTTTATATTCTGGTTATTAATCCCTTGTTAGATGGGCAATTTACAAATAGTTCCTCCCAGGTTTTGGATTATCTCTTCACTTTTTTGATTATTTCTTTTGCTATGCAGTTTTTTAGCCTGCTGTAATCCCATTTATTTATTTTTGCTTTGGAGATCTTACACAAAAAAATCTTTGCCCAATGCAATGTCATAGAGCATTTCCCCATTTTTTTTCCTAGTAGTTTCATCGTTCAGATCTTAGGTTTAAATATTTAATCTATTTTGATTTAATAATTGTATATGTATTTAATCTACTTTGATTTAACAGTTGTATATGGTTAGTTTTATTCTTTTACATATAGTTATCCAGTTTTACCAGCACCATTTATTGAAGGCTATTCTTTCCTCCATTGCATGTTCCTGGCACCTTTATCAAAGATTAGTTGGCTGTAAATGTATGGATTTAATTTGGGGTTCTCTAATGTGTTTTGTTAGTCTATGAATCTGTTTTTATGACAGTACCATGTTACTTTGGTTATTATAGCTTTGAAATAAACTTTGAAGTCAGGTAGTTTGTTCTTTTTGCCCAACATTTTCTTTTTGCTCAGGATTGCATAAATTATTGAGGATTTTTTGTGGTCCCACATAAATGTTAACTTCTTTTTTCTATTTCTGTTAAGTGTGTAATTAATATTTTGATAAGAATTGCACTGAATCTATAGATTTTTTTGAGTCGTATTGTTATTTTCACAATATTGCTCATTATTATTCCAAATCATGAGGATGGAATACCTTTTTGTTTTTTACGTCCTCTTCAATTGTTTTAATCCATGTTTTACAGCTTTTCTTGTGTAGGTTTTAACTTCTTCCATTAAATTTATTGATAGATATTTTATATTGTCTGTAACAATCGCCAATGGGATTGTTTTCCTAATTTCTTTTTCAGATTGTTCACTGTTGGCATATATAAATGCTACCAATTTTTGTAAGTTAACTTAATATTACGGACGTTATAAATTTGTCATTATTTCTAACAGCTTTTTGGTAGAGTGTTTAGAATCGTCTAAGTATAGCATCATGCCAACTGATCTTTGATTTCTTGCTGTCCAATGTGGATGCCTTTTTTCATTTCCCTTGGTTTGTTGCTCTGGCCGAGGTGCCCAGTGCTATATGGAAAACAAGCGGTGGAAGCAGGCATTCTTGTCTTCTTCCGGATCTTAGAAAAAATGGTGTTCATTTTTTTTGCCATTCAGTATGATGTTAGCTATGAATCTGTCATATATGGCCTGTATTATTTTGAGATCTCTTTATTCTATACCCTGTTCCATAGGATTATTATCATAAAGGGATATTAAATTTTATCAAATACTTTTTCAGCATCTCATGAAATAATCTTACAGTTTTTCTTCTTGGTTCTGTTAATGTAATATGTCACATTTATTGACTTTTGTATGTTGAATTATTCTTGCATCTCTGGAGAATGAATCTCACTTAATTGTGGTACATAATATTTTTAATGTGTTACTGAATTTGATATGCTCATATTTTCTTGAGGATTTTTGCGTGTATGTTCATCTGTATTATTGGCCTGTAGTTTTCATTTTCTTTGTGGTATCCTCCTTGGTTTAGTATCAGGATAATGCTGGCTTCATAAAATGAGTTTGAAAGTATCTTCTTCTCTTCAATTTATTGAATAGTTTGAGTAAAATTATTATTAGTTGGCCTTTAAATATTTGTTAGAATTCAGCAGTGAAACAATCGGGCCTTTGTCTTGTCTTTGATCTAATACCTTGCTATTGGTATAGTGAAGTTTTCTACTTTTTCATGGTTCAGTCTTGGTAAGTTGCATGTGTCTACAAATTTATTAATTTCTTCTATGTTTTCCAATTTGTTGGTGCAAAGTTGTTTGTAGTAGTCGCTAATCATTCTTTGTATTTCTGTGGTCTCAGTTATATCTTCTTTTGTATTTCTGATGTTATTTACTTGGGCCCTCTCTCTATTTTCCTTAGTCTAGCCAAAGGTTAGTCAACTTTGTTTATCTTTTCCAAAAATCTGACTTTTCATTTCACTGTTCTTTTGTATTTTTTTAAGTTTCAATTTCTTTTATTTTGGCTCTGATCTCTACTATATTTTTTCTTGTAATAATGTTAAGTTTGGTTTCTTCTTGCTTTTCTAGTTTCTTCAGGTGTATTATTACCTAGTTTATTTGAAGTTCTTCTACTTTTTTGATATCATTGTTTATAAATGTCCTTTAAAATGACTTTAAAATGTCCTTAAAATGTCATTTAAAATGACCATAAATGTCCCTCTTAGTACTGCTTTTGCAGTAACCCACAGATTTTGGTATGCTTTATTTCCATTTTTTACTTTTCTTATTAGTTTTTTAATTTACTCATTGGTTGTTCAGGAACATGTTGTTTAATTTCCCATGTGTTATGTGTTTTTCTGAGGTTCCACTGATTGATTTCTAGTTTCATTTTATTACGGTCAGAAAAGACACTTGATATGATTTTAATTTTTAAATTTGGTAAGACTTGTTTTTTGGCCTAAAATATGGTTTGTTCTGGAGAATGTTCTATGTGTTGATGAAAAGAATGTGTACTCTGAAGCCGTTTGGGAAAATATTCTATAAATATCAATTAGGCCTATTATGTCTAATGTGTGGTTTAATTCCTATGTTCCTCTGTTGATTTTCTGTCTGGATGATTCAATTACTGGAAGTGGGTGTTAAAGTCCCCACTGTAATTATATTGTGCTTTATTTCTCTCTAAATCTATTAATGTTTACTTTATATAATTTGGAGCTCTACTATTAGATATTAATACATAAAAATGTACCATTACTATATCCTTTTTCAAATTGACTCATCATTACATAGTGGCCTTCTTTGACTCTTTAAAGTGTTCATAGTTTATTTTATCTAATATGAGTATAGCTCCTCCTCATTCTTGGTTTATATTTGCATGAAAAATCTTTTTTATTCCTTCACTTTCAGTATATATGAGTGACATGAATTTCTTATAGGCAACATACAGTTAGGTCTTATTTCATTATTCATTCAGCTACTCTATTCCTTTTAATTGAAGGCTATTTATATTCAGTTTTGTTACTAATAAGTAGGAGCCTGCTACTGCCATTTTGTCGCTGTTTTCTGTTTGTTTTGTAACTCCTCTTTTTCTTCATTTCTTTGTTACTGTCTTCCTTTGTGGGTAACTTATTTTATGTGGGAGCATGTTTTAATTAATTGCTGTTTGTTTTCAGTGAGTCTATTACAGGTTTTCGTATTGTGGTTACTATGAAGCTTATGAGAAACCTATTAATATATAATGTTAACTTAAAGAGATGAAAACTTCTCTTAGGTCACAAAGATAGAAAGAAAAGAAGAAAATTTCTGTTTCCATATTTTATGTTACCTAACTCTTAACAGGTGGTTGTAGCTGTTACTATTTTTGATAGATTTGTGTTTTATACTAAGTCTATAAGTGAATTGCACACCACAATTATAGTATTAGGGTATTCTGGATTTGTCCATATACTTAATTTTACTGGTAGATTTTATACCTTCAGTATTTTCTTTTTGCACATGAGTGTTTTCCTCTTTCAGATTGAAGAACTCCCCTTAGCATTTCTAGTTATACCAATCTGGTGGTGGTGAACTCTATCAGCCTTTGTTTTTCTGGGAAATATTTTATCTCTCTTTCATATTTGAAGAATAACTTTGCTGGATACAGTATTCTTGAATGACAAGTATTTTGGGTTTTGTTTTTCCTTTAAGTATTTTGAAAATGTCATTCTATTCCCTCCAGTATGGTTTCCACTGAGAAGTTTGTTATTTGCTTATTTTATCTTGCTGCTTTTATGATTCTCTCTTTATCTTTGAGATACAAGTTTTGATTATTATATGCCTCAAGGTTGTCTTATTTGGATAAAATTTGTCATGTGTTCTCTGATCTTCCTGTACCTGGATATTTATATCTTTCCCAATTTTTGAAAAGTTATCTGTTATTATTCATTTGAATAAACTTTCTGTCCCTTGCCCTTGCTCAATTTCCTCTAGAATATGAGTAATTCTTAAATATGGTCTTTTGAGGTAATTTTTTGCATCTCACAATTTTCATTGCTTGTCATTTCTTTTTTTTTCTCTTCTGTGTATTTTCAAGCAGAGCGTCCTTGAGGTCAATGATTCCTTTCTCTGTTTGATTCATTCTCCTGTTGAGAGGCACTAAGAATTTTTCACTTCAGCAAACATATTTCTCAGTTCTAAGATATCTGTTTGATTTTGTTTATTACATCAATCTCTTTGCTAAATTTCTATGATGAATTTCTGAATTGCTTTTCTGTGTTATCTTGAAGATCATTGAATTTTCTTAAAATTACTAATATGAATTGTTGGTTAGAGAGGTTACTTATTGTCTTGTTCAGGTCAATTATTGTTTCTTGCTTTGTGTATTTGGGGAGATCATGGTTGCCTGTTTACTATTTTTTCTTATGGATGTGCTTCTGCCTTTGCATCAGAGGACTGGTTATTTTTTCTAGTCTTCTCTCTCTGGCTGAGAGTTTGGAGTTCTTTCCTGATTGAAAGACTGTGTGCTCAGTGTGGCATTAGTACATGAGTGAATCCGTCTTTCCTACCCATTTTGATGTGGGTATGTTCTCAGTCATCCAGTGTATAGGAGTCTTCAACTACATTGACTTTCCCTTGGAGATAACTGATCCAAGTATAGATGTTAGGAGCTTTATGTTCTGCCATGTTCCTCATGCCAGCTTGAGAAGTATATCATTTTTGTTGTGGGAAAGTTGAATATTGTCAAGGTCTCAATTCTCAACTTTATTTATAAATCCAACATAATTAGAATAAAATCTTAGCATATTTTAAAAGTCAAAATTGACAATTGATTTTTTTAAATGCTAAGTTCTAAAATAGTTTAAACAATCTAATTAAAAGAATGAGTTCAGAAAATGTACATTACTACTAATATCAAGATACTTATAAACCTAGCATAACAAAGATAGCATGAAAATGGACAAGAAAAGACAAACAGACCAATGAAACAGTAGAGTTCATTTATTGTTACCTGAAACTGCTGTAATGAGGCAAGGCTATACTTTTCAAAAATTGGTGTTTAGTTAATTGGCCATTCTTATGAGAAAGAAAAAACATTTTTATCCCTATCTTACACCATAAGCACAAATAAACTGTAGTTGGATTATAGAGCTAAGCATAAAAGGTAATCTAATAATGCTTTTAAGAAAAAAAAATAGGAGAACTTTATTACATAAAAATTACTTTAAAAGTTCAAAAATGTTAATTCGGCAAAAACATCACTAAGGAAATGAAAAGGCAGGTTGCAAAGTGGATGCAGACATTTAAAGTACAAAGGGATTACATCCATGATTTATTTTTAAAATTTCTATGTCAGTAGAAAAAAAAGACAAATATGGTAATAGAAATATTGGTAAAAAACCTTTAAAAAGCTGTGATTGAAAGGTAGCTATCAAGAAAACTTCAGAAGTGCTATTTTTCGAATTTGGGGCTGGTTGTATGTATGTCCACTTTGTAATTATTAAAAATTGTACACTTATGGTCTGCACTATTTTTATGTATATTTCATTTCAACATCATAATGCATGTATTTGCTCCTGCCTAAAGAAAATAAAGAATGCTGGCCACCCCATTTGTTTTTTATTTGTTACTATCTTAAGATGACATAGAATATATTTTCAAAGTTTTATTAGGAATATGTGTTTCTTATTTTAGAACTTGAATAAGCATATCCTTTGCAATTGTGCATTGTATTAATTATCCTCATGATATGTATTTTGGAAGTTCATTTTATGTATTTCTAGAAGTATGGATGGACATATATGTTTTTTTATGTGTATATATATGTAATTATATATATTTTTAAGTGTTAAAATTAGAAGTCACTGGAAGGTGTACTGAATGACATAATATTTAATTTTATTTACTCTTTCCTCTTCTTCCAAAACATATCATACACAAATTTATAAATAAAATTGTAGACATCTTTAAAAGATAAGCTCGTAATAATAAAAGAAGATATTAACAAAAATTACATTTAAATAAGAGCTAGTAATTTATTTATTCATTTATGTTTTTATGTTTATCATTTTACATTTACTATAACTAAAAATGTGTATATGCACAGATTTAATAAAACCAATATTATATTTATGTATATTTAAAAAGGGTATAATTCATCTCTCCAAATTTATTGTTATATTATTATTCCAAGCAAAAAATACTATTTGATAAAACTAGACAAACTAATTAAAAAGCCTACCTGAAAGTAAATAATGTTTTAGTTTTGCCATGAAACAAAAATTAAACACATATAAATAAGAGAAGATTTTCCACATTATATATCAGAACTTATTAAAGAAATATGAAAATACAAAAAGGGCAATCCTATTGATCGGTGGAACAGAATGTAGAATACAGAAATAGACCCATATATGAGGACTCAGTACAAGGCAGAGGAGGATTTTCAATAGAGAAGTGAACAGATTTTTCAATAAATGCTTGGGAACAACTAGATAAACATTTGGAAAAAATAAAGTGGGATAATTCACAAAATTAAAACATAACTTTCAGAAATACTAAAAATAGTTTTATAATAAACTAAAACATACAATTACTGTGACACAAAGGGCCATCTGAACTGAAAAACAAAATCTGGAAGCCACAAAAGAGTCTGATACATTTATCATACTTAAAATTTTAATTTCAAAATTTTTCAGAAAAAAGATATTTCAACAAAATTTATAAAATTAAGCAGTCAGCTGGAAAAAAATATGCACAACCTGTTAAAGGCAGTCCAGAATTTCTATGCCATAAAGAAAAATACAAAGACAAAACCAACAGAAATAAAAAGCAAATTACATGAATGTTCTATTCAGGGAATAAAACAAATTGCTAATATGATGAAAGATGCTCAACCTATTTGCAATCAAGTAAATGAAAATTAAAATTAGACAATATCAGCCTGACCAAAATTAAAGTGATTGATACTATTCATGTTGAAAATAAATATTGGTGTTTAATTACACATATAATTTTCTAGTACAATTGCTACTTGAATTTAATCTGAGTCACTGGGATTTCTTATTAAACTATAGATTCTGAAACAGAAGGTCTGAAGTGGGGCATGGGACTTATTTCCAAAAATTAGATCCATTATTAATTTTGACATGTACACAAAGATATATTTACTTAGATACCTACTGTGGAATTATTTTTAATTGTGAAGAATTGAAATCACTCAAATTCTTTATTGGAAAGAGAATATCTCTATAAACTCAAGTACAGCCATGCTACTAGGATATCATATAATAGTGTAAAAGGATGAAAAAGAATTACCTATACTGATATGTGGAGAAATTTTCACTAAGAAACCAGACCAAATTGAAAAATAAAGTGTGTTGTGTAATCTCACTTATATGTTTTCCTGGTCGTGAGGGAAAAGTGTGAAGGTATACCTGTCAGGAAGGATGCCTGTCATGAGTGGGTATTAAGGAGTACATGGGGCAAGTGTTGAGATAGATTTCTCTGACCACCACTGTCAAGTTTCAAGTCAGAGGACACATTTATTGGTATAACAAAGTATACACTCAACTTGAAATAACACAAAAAAATTATAAAATCAATTGAGTGACGTACTCTTTCTATGTCCCCCTCCTTTCTCTCTTCTGTCTCTTTCCCTAATCTTCCACTTTTTTTTTTTTGTATATCTAGGATGTTTTGTTTTTGTTAATAAGACATTTGAACACCTGGTCATTAATAATGGAACTATGAATCGTCAGATTGTACATATATAAAGTGTTCATAACGATAATACCCATGCAAACATTACTAATGATGTATATGGTAAAAATACATTAGAATGCCTTAAAACTGCAAGATAAAGAGTCATTCTGAAAGTTATATTAATATAAACTAATGGTTTACATCCATCCTGCTAAAGAAGCAAATGTAATGTTACATTTAGTGTAAAGTTGAATCTGTAATGTGAATACTTAAGTTAGGGCTCTCTGATGTTCTTCAATGATCTGTTTACCAGATTTTAATAGGAAAAACAACACACGAATGAGACGTGGAAAAGACCATGCTGTTGGAAAATATCTCTGAAACAGTAGACTACACAAAGTTCTTAATAGTACTTTAAGGAATGGTAATCTAGTTTATATTCAATTTATTTCATTTCCCTACAAAGCCCTGAGGAACATACTCCATTTGTTGCACAAAAGGCAATTACAGTAATGTGCTGTTCATAAGAGTTTCTAGCTTTCAAAATCAGTTCTTACTATTTAACAGTGCATTTTCTGATGGCTGTGAGGCTAATCATTTCTAATTCTTTAGTAACTATGTTTATAGGATTATCATAAAAACCATAGCATTCTGTTAGTATTCGGTGTTGACCAACATAAACAAACCAACAAATAAAAGAATTAAAATGACCTTGGCTTATTGTGAAAACAGAATCACAAAGAATAATTTCATGGTTAAAAGATCCCCTTGTGGGGGTGTAAACTGTCAAAATGTTTTGATAACGTTCCCATTGGAAAAACAACTCCACTTCAGAGCTAGTTCACATAGTCAAGTAAACATGGTCCAGTAAGTTTTCAGTTTTGGAGATCCCTTTTTACTTCTTTAAATGAAACTGACTTAGACATGCAGTATGTTAACTGGGTGATAAGGGTTGGAAGGAGTCTAGAATTCTGCCCTCAGTTTATGTTTTCTCATCACCCTGGGATGTGCTACTTACTAGTTCTGTGCCCTTGGGTAAGTTCTTCCCTTTTCTGGATTCAGTATTCTTGTCTGTAAAAACGGGTAACTCCCCTTGCTCACAAAATTGTTGAAGAGGTAAAACTATGCAATGTAGAAAGGCACCCAACATATGTCCAGTGGATATTGATTAGATGTTCTTCCTTTCCCTCAACATAGGCTCTTAAAGCCCTACATAAAAAAGCTATTTTACCTTTTCAATCCAATACTTTTTCATTTGGGTCTTTGGACAGTTATCTATTACGATCTGATCAAAAAGAGCATTTCAGGAACTTCTTTGGCTTGTGAACTTTTCTTAAATCTCCCAAAATTTCTCAGTAGAGCACTATTGATATTGAGGTGGTAAAATTAATTATGTGGAGCTGTCTTGAACATATAGAAGACTTATTCTCTAAAAGCTGCCCATTAAATGCCAATAATAAATCAGTCATTGTAACATTCCAAAACAGACAAACAAAAAAAACAGCAAAAGCCCATGCCTGGTGGCTCAGCCTGTAATCCCAGCACTTTGAGAGGCCAAGGCAGGCAAATCGCTTGAGGTCAGGAGTTGAGACCAGCCTGGCCAACATGGTGAAACCCAGTCTCTACTAAAAAAACAAAAATTGGCTGGGTGTGGTGGCACATGCCTGTAATCCCAGCTACTCAGGAGGCTCAGGAGAATCACTTGAACCCGGGAGGCAGATGTTGTATAAGCCTAAGTGAATTTCCTATTTGCTTCAGTTTTCTTTTTTCTTGAAGAAAAGCTTTTATTTTTTTCAACCTGAAGGATTTGCTATTGTGGGAGTCAAGGCATTTGGCCCACTGGAGATTCACTGGAAATCTCTGACATAAGGCAGATTGATTAACAGGAAAAAAAAGCATACAAATTTATTTAATTTGTATACCCAGGAGCCATTAGAATGGAGACCCAACATCCCAATGGGTACGGAAGCTTGTAACCACCTTGAAGTGGTTACAAGAACGAATGCGGGCTTGGATTCCAGTAGAACAGAATAAGAGATGGGGAAGGAGAGGAATTCTGTTAAGGAGCAATAAATAATTACTAGCGAGACTGATTGGATTAGGGAACAGAGGTTAACTTGTAAACTGTTCTCTTTGGAATTTAAATGATCCTTGGAGACAGTCATTATACTTGTAAGGGGGTCTATTCAGATATGGTTACATCCTTGGTCTTCTTTTCCGCAGTAAATAATAAGATAACAAGGAGGGCAAGAAAAAAAATTGTTTTCTTTGTTGGGTCTGGATCTTAGGCAGATAAAGGAACTCAACTGCTATAGGAGAAGATAGGTGATGGGGAGTTTAGAGAGACCTTGAGCCTTCTTCCATTTAGCATGTTAAAATGCTGTATTTTGGGTATTGGTTTCTGAAGACCAACAGTGTTGATCCATTTGAAGGTAGCAGATAAAACAAATGTGGTTGTGATATATGGGGAAAATGTAGCTCAGATTGTCCTTTCAGCTATTTAAACAACTACTTC
This sequence comes from Sapajus apella, assembly GCF_009761245.1. NCBI lineage: Eukaryota > Metazoa > Chordata > Mammalia > Primates > Cebidae > Sapajus > Sapajus apella. Next base: position 5,798,618 of record NW_022437047.1, read on the forward strand.
TCTTATAAAGTGAACGTGCCCTACAAAATTTAGGTATTGCCTCACATCAGCAGGTCCTTGCCTTATAATGGAGGCTGGCCAGGTATTACTGACACCAGCCTAAGGATGAGAGAGAGAGGAAGTGAATTGGTCCAACACTTCCACAACACCAACACTTCCAGTTGCTCTGAACTGTGTAGACAATCCTGTAGAGGTGAAACATGAGTTTCTTCTCCACTCGTCATGAGATTTTAGCTGGGACTGTTAGAGTATATAGGTAGACATGAGCAGGGCAGGATAGGGCCCCAAAGAATGCCAGGCAACCATCAGGTAACCGTCAGGCAATTGTCTGGTGGTCTTCTCACGAACGATAAGTAGTTGCGGCTGACCACAGGGAGAAATGTTGTGAGCTTGTAAGCAACAACTTCCCAATAAGGATTTTTAAATTGAGTAGACATGTATAGGCATGTGCAGTAAGGGACAAAATGGTGGGGTTTGACTGGTCTATGACCTTCCTCTAGAAGCACTAGGCTGGTAAGGAAAAATTGTCCTAAGAGAGCATGTGCGTAACTTCAACCACCAGAAAGCACATGTGGCCCTTCTCAGACATTGGCAAGTCACTGTGTATGTGGTGATTAGCCAGCAGCCACTCAAGCAGTGGACGAGAGGAAGAGACCAGGGAAAAAACAGGAAATAGTGAATCTGTAAGAGCCCTGAGTTAGGGATCAGGTGGGGCACTTGATCTTTCAAGTTGCCCATTGGTCCTTTCCAAGTGTACTTTGCTTCGTTCAATAAACTTTATGTCTGTTTCAAAATCTACTTTTGTCTCGTAGCTGAATTGTTCCTTCCAAGAATAATCAAGGACCCCATTTAAACTCACCACTGGTAACAGGACTCCTGCAACAAAAGACAGATTAACAACAGAAAAGCAAACATAAGTTTAATAACAGTTATATCTCTCGTATACATGAGCGAGAACTCAGAGAAGTGAGTAAACCACTAAAGTAATCTGAAAAAGTTGTCTCCAGACTTCTGGCTTGAATACAATCATTCTCAAAATCAAAGAAAGAGGGGTGTGGGGACAGGCCCTTTAACTATAAGACAAGGATAAGGTCTGTTATATAGATTTAAGTATATATCCTTTCCTTTGACTAACAGTCTCCAGTAATTTAATAGGTCTTCTCTTTCTGCTGCAAAGTGGGAAACACTTTTACAAAAGGAGATCTCTTTATACATGTCAATTTTTCTTTTTTTTTTTCTCTTGAGATGGAGTCTCACTCTGTAGCCCAGGCTGGAGTATAGTGGCGAGATCTCGGCACATTGCAACCTCCGCCTCCTAGGTTCAAGCAATTCTCCTGTCTCAGCCTCCTGAGTAGCTGGGATTACAGGTGTGTGCCACCGTGACTGGCTAATTTTTGTACTTTGAGTAGAGACAAGGTTTCACCATGTTGGCCAGGCTGGGTTCAAACCCCTGACCTTGTGATCTGCCCACCTCGGCCTCCCAAAGTGCTGGGATTACAGGCGTGAGCTATCACTCCAAACCTCATGTCAATTTTTCTTATAAAAGGATAAACTTTCAGAGCTGCTTCTGTGTCTGAGGTTTGTCAAAATAACCAGCACAAAATAATCCTGTCATAGAGGTGACTTGGGGGTGCATATACTGGTCTTCTATAGTCATATTTGGAGGAACATTTTCTGAACCTCATCGGTAGCAATACAGCCTGTGTCCTTATGACCCTTGTAAAGTGACTATTCAGAATGTAACAAGGGTTGATGGAATAAGCATCTGACCAATGTAAATCAAAGAAAATGACCTCAGCAAGTCTCAGCTGTGTTAGAGGTTTATTTGCCAAGGTTAAGGATGAGCGCAGAATCAAAAGAACACAGACTATAGAAGACATCTGTGTTGGCTGGGCGCGGTGGCTCACCCCTGTAATCCCAGCACTTTAGGAGGCCAAGGCGGGTGGATCACGAGGTCAAGGGATCGAGACCATCCTGGTCAACATGGTGAAACCCTGTCTCTACTAAAAATACAAAAATCAGCTGGGCATGGTGGCGCACACCTGTAGTCCCAGCTACTCCGGAGGCTGAGGCAGGAGAATTGCTTGAACCCAGGAGGCAGAGGTTGCGGTGAGCCGAGATTGCGCCACTGCACTCCAGCCTGGGTAACTAAAGAGCGAAACTCCACCTCAAAAAAGAAAAAAAAAGAAAAAAAAGAGAAAACATCTGTGTTTTCTGGTACTTCAATATTTAAAGGGAGAAAAGTGGGTGCTAAGGGAAAGGGAAGAAAAAAAGGAGAGTAAATAGAAGAGGCAAGTGGTTGCATTTCTTTGAGTCTGCTTAGTCTTCACTGAATACACATTTTACATGTGAAAGGGAGTAGAGGAATAGACACTTATGTATTTGTCTCCTGCTCAGTGAATCTGCATTTTTATGTAACATAAAATAAACATAGTTAGAGGAAGCAGTTAGATATGCATTTGTCTCAGGTGAGTGGAGGAATGACTTTTAGTTCTGTCTTCTGCCCTATAACTATGAAGAAAATTTGTCAATTTCCATTGTCAGAGTGAAATTTAACAGAACCAGTTTAGGGTAAAGATCTTGGGGCCTACAAGAATTTCCTTGTGAGCAAATTGTGAGGGAGGTATGTAGCTTTTTTTTTTTTTTTAATCTTTGTAGCTATTTTATTAGGAACAAAACCGAATGCAGATTTGGGTGACCCAGTTCCCAGCTTGACTTTTCTCTTTGGCTTAGGGAGTTTGGGGTCCTGAGATTTATTTTTCTTTCACATCAACTAGACCTTATTTGATCTCAGGACTTCTCAGTGTGGCTCACTCTCCAGTGCTCGTTTAGAACAGAATGAATATCTTCCCAGCAAGGATATCACACTCCTAACTTTTAATGTATTGTCTTCATTTGTTCAATCATTGTTTTCCCCCTCCCTTTCGGGTGCAATCCATCGTGAAATTAATAAACAAATTATATCTATTTTAGTTTGGCCTTGTCTCTGTACCTGTTAAACCTGTAATGTCCTCAAGGGCAGCCCTGATGGACATATTCCAGCCATTCAATCTATTTTCAAACAGTTCTTGTACCTAGAGGCATGTGATACCTAGAGGCATGTGATAGCTCTCATATGGACATAAAGCTACTGAACTTTCATTTAAAGTGATTCTGAGTAACTCTGCTATCAGGAGGAAGGATTTTCAGTAAATCATTATACATACTTTTTGTTACCAAGAGATTACATATGGAAAATGGAAAGGAAAAAAAAGAGAAATTAGATATATTTACCTGTATATATACAAACCTTTAGTATACTTGAGTTTTTCTACCTTTATTTCTATTCTAAGCCTTGGCGCTAAGTTTCAAGAGTACATAAAGGATGGCTCTTTCTAAAATAAACTGCCCTAGGTTTCAAATAGGCCCTACCCATTCCTATGTGAAAATCGATCTACTATATTACGTTGCCTTTGGTTTGAGTTTTAGCCCTGGAATATTTATGAAAATACTATTTAATGTTCAAATGCATTAGACATATGTGTAATTTTTCTTACATTATTCCTGGAGAATTTTCTTTTATAATTGACCAAAATGTAAATACTTGTAATTTTAGCTTAATATAAAATTATGTCAGTGTTTGAAACAAAATGGCTTTGAAACAGAAAAGTTACAATTGTTAGAGAATGCTGGGGCTTAGCAAGTGATACTCCATAAGTATGGTTCTTTAGCATGGTCAGCACTTTGATCTAAGATAAGAAGGCCTTAGAAGCTGCATCTGAATCAAGGATTTCCTGACTTCTCCTGTCTTCCCTGCCTCATGCACACCCAGCACAGGATAAAATTTTACTCTGATATTCCCTTATCTGTTTTAATACCGGATCTGCCAAAGAGAATATAATTGCCTTCCATTCCCTTTGTGAAATTTCATTATCTTCTTCTCCCCGTCATTTCTTCTCTCATCTGATGAAATTTCGTTTCTGTTGAAGAAAAAAGACTGAGGAATGTGAACACACCTGGATAGACTTTGTTACAAGACATTGTCTGTATCTAGGGCTCAGTCATCTTATAAAGAGATAATTTACAAGATAATGTCTGCCTTCTGTTTCCATTCAATTTCCCTGAAAATCATTTACTACCCCTAAAAATTGCCACATTTCCTTTTCCCCTCTGAAGACCCATATATAAGCATCTGGACCTCAGTAAGTATTGCATAAGGATTCTCTTGTGATTCCCCTGTGCTTATAGATATTAAGTAAATTTGTATGCCTTTTTCTTCTATTAATCTGCTGGTTGTCAGTTCATTTTCAGCAAACCTTCAAAGAGTGACAGGGAAGCCTCCTCTTCTCCTCTACAGATTGGGCATAGTTAGCAAGATATTCCAGAAGCCACAGTCCAGTGAACTCAGTGACATCAGTGGGCTGAGATAAGTCCCTGAACTCCAGTAGGATCTCAACCCTAACCAGTATCCAAGCTCTTGACACCATCATGAGAAAGAGTTCAAGAATGAGTCAGAAAATAGTGTAAGCATGGAGATTTATTGCAAAGGGTAAAGTACACACTCAGGGGAGAGCAGGCATACTCAAGAGAGGAGAGAGTGGGTGTACTCAAGAGAGGGGAGAGTGGGTGTACTCAAGAGCGAGTCATGCAAGGGGGTTTGGGGCCACTACTGTGGCAGGCCAGGTCTCACTAATGCAGGCCTCCATAACAACTGTTCTAGCACTGACTGAGTGGTTAAGTTAAATATTAAAAGCTGTTAGAGTCAGTGCGCTTCTACAATGCCTGGAATGTAACAAAAGCCCATCAAGAGTTTTGCCTAGGCCTTTCCTGGGCCTTGAAGCATGACGAGATAATTAAAGAAATTCTTAATGGGACCTGTTTAGGATTAAACAAGTTTTATTGAAATAATATATCAAGATAATTTCCTGTGCTTCACATTTTCTTTAGTGGGTCTTAGATTACTTAGGAAAACTAAATACTTTAAAAGCTAAGGTTAGCTTCCTGTATTAGTTTTCAAAGTCTTTTAATCATGACTCTAGTTAAATTAGTGACTAGGATTTTATAATCTATTATTTTATTTTTGATCATATGTTTTAAAACTATTTTGACAAGCTTTTCAAAATCAAAATTAAATGTTTTGAATTTCAAGCAAAATTTCAGACACTGAAGAGAAAACCCTAGACCAAAAGAAAGATATTAAACTGATTAGGCTTATTTGCTACGTTAAAATTATATGACAAAACATTGTCAAAATAGAAATTACTTTTAACTTTCTTTGAGTTATATTTGTATGGATATGTTATTGGCATATATGTTCCAAAATTATGTGAGATTCCTATAAATCTAATATATCTTGCTATAGGTTATCAGTCATAATTTTAATTATTTTTATTGTTGTAGACCACAGAAATAATCAGATTTCCTTGTCAGTTGCATTATTATTATAATGAACTCCCATCAGATCTCTAATCATGGCCATTAAGTCTTTTTGACCACAGTCGATTGCTTTATTCTAATGTTTTTTTATTTCTCTGAAAGTTCTTTGCAAATCCTAAGTGTTGTGTCCTCAAGCAGATATGTGAAACAATAAAAAGAGCGATAACAAATACAGATTTCTAATAGCTTTGAGTCTCTACAATTGGACCCAATTTCCTAAATTCGAAAAGTGCCAGCATCAAGCAGAACAATAACATATTACTGAACTGATGAAGTATTATAATTTATGACTCTGAAACATTGCTAATTCTTGTTATGTTTTGTTTTTCAGATTTTATTTTATTTTTTCTCTGAAGCTATGTATAGTTTACATCAATTTGGTAAAGATTACTTTTGTAAATATAATTGAAACATTTACTTTTTTCTTTTTGACTGATCCCTCTAAAGTTTTTAAACTATTGATGAGTATTCGCATATTATGGCAATACTCGTATAAGTTAAATAAAATTTGTTCTACTAAGAGGAAAATTGAAAATATTTGTTATGTTACCAAAGTTTTGTCTGGAATAGCCTATCATCATATATGACCAATTTTAAGAAAGTGAGGTTGATTTTATAAAGTCACTAGAAGCTTTTCAGACAAATGCATGACACCTTGACTATATGGTTCCCTTACAGGGCTCCTAGCCTTGTGGGTAAAGAATGCCACTTTTTGATATGCCCAGGAACCTCGAAACATTTTAAGGGTCTTAAGAATAGAAAAATTCACCCAATTTGTACAGGTATGACAGGTATAGTCTGAGAATGTGCTCTTAAGCTTGGCTTCTAAGCCTCAAAGGCTTTCTAAAAGGCTAATCTGAGGTTTCTTATGAAAATGTTCAAGTGAAAGCAATGTTAAAAGACCCTATATAGTAAATCACTATTCATGCCAAACTTATGTAAATTATTAGGCCAATCTTAATGGGACTAAACATATTTTACAAACTAGTCTTACTATGGTAATCTTTGATAGAAAAGGGGAGGACTGAATAGAGAAAAATTATGTTACAGTGGAAAAAAACCTATAAGGCAATCATTAATAGATTCCAGCTCATTGTTTTTAGATTTTATTGTTTAACTGCAATTTGAGCCAAATCCTGAATTCTTTTCTGGCTGCAAGTCTCTGAACTAACATTTTCAAAGTTTTATCCCATTTTTCCTTCTTGGTCTCATTGCAGTTAAAACTACTTTTCCTAGAACCTCGGAATTTAAAACTGATGGACTGGATTAGACTTCAGAATTGCCTCACATTTAAACAGCAATCCAAAAATTCTTCCAGATGGCCACCTCCTGTTTCTGCTCCAACTAAAGATCCTTCAAACCCAAATCTAGGGATCTTCTCAACTGACCACCTTCCAAACTCTAGACAACTAGTTTTTAGACTACTTTAGACAATAAGCTTTGTTTTTCTTCTGCTTTCACACAACTGCTTCTTAATAAACATGTTTGTCTGCATCATATATTGAGGCTAACTTTGAAAGCCCATTACCACCTTATAGAATTAGATATAACTTCTTAATTTACCTGGTCTATTCCCAGTGATGGGAGACTGGTTTAATAGGATAATTTGCCATACAGCTACTAACTTGTTTGTTTGTTCTCAACAGCTACCAGCTGTGTGGGTTTTTGTGCATGATACTATAAGGGATGTTTCAGACAGAATAATATTGGGGCTCAGAAAACAACACTGCAAAAGTACAACGCTTTGGCATATTGAACACTTTGAGCTAAAATAGGAAGGTTGTAGAAGCTGCCCCCAATCAAGGACATTTTTGTTTTAACCTCTCCTGTCTTCCCACTAAAAACAGGATGGAGTTTAACGCTAATATTCTCCTATATGCCCTAAGACCAGCTCCTCCAAAGAGAATATAGTTGCCTTCAATCCCCTCCCTGAAATTTCATTCTCAATCACAGATTGAGGAATGACACCTGAATGGACTTTGCCACAGGACATTGTCTATCTCTCAGAATCATTCAAGTTACAAAGAGAATCATTTATAAAATAATGCCTGCCTCTTGGGTCCTTTTAATTCCCCTAAAAAATATTTACTGCCTCAAAAATTTCACATTTACCCCTTCTTTTCCTCTACGAAGAAGAGTATATAAGCATAAAGACCTTATTGGGTTATTAGGTAATAATTCTGCAATTTCCCTCTCCTATGAGTGTTAAATAATTGTTATGCATTTTTTTTTAATCTGTGTATTGCCAGTTACAAGGCAACTGGTAAACCTTCAGAGAATAAAGGGTAGCTTTTTCTCTCCTACAAGTAACCCTGAAGAACCAGTTTGTAAAGTTCACATAATTTTTATTGTTATCTTTTAAATGGTTTACAGATGATTCTAAGAAAATATTTTAATGTATCTCCATGACATTTTATAATATAGCACAAAAAAGAAAAATGCTGCTTATGTATACTATAAAGTTTTACCATCATTTCTAAATTTAAAAGTATTAAATTGAGATGGAAACTGCCTTTGCAAAATGAAGACAGTGAAGCAGCTTCATTGTCTGACGTAAATAGCTGGGGTTTGTCATCTTGTGTTAAGAGAATTTAGGACACAGACACACATGAGGAGTTTAGGAGCAGAGATTTAATAGGCAGAAGAAAGAGAAAGGAGAACAGTTGTCTCTAGCAAGAGAGAGGGGCTTTGGAAAGGGAAAGACCAGCTGATGTAGGATATGCTGAATTTTATAGGCAGACTGGAGGAGGTAAGGCCCTCAGATTGGTTCGATCAGGTGAGACATTTACATAGCGAACAGGGAAGGCTGGCCACCCCACCCTAATCTTATTATGCAAATGGGCTTTCCACATTACCTGTGCTATCTTGTCTGCTCCTTACTATACGAATGGCTGGCAAAAATAAGAGAAGACAGATGAAGCCGCCATTTTGAACATACCTAGTACCAGGTAGTATTTTTATGCTGGCATTCACCTGTTCAAGTTTCCAGCGTGCTTGTCTATGTCTGCAGCTCAATTGTACAGGTTGTTCTTTGTTAGAAAATGATTTGGGGGCTACTTTTCATTAAAAAGGAAATCTTACCAAGGACTCCTGTGCTCTCACTATCTGCCTAAGTAATTTCTTCTTAACTCCTGTTTCAATAGCAAGACAAATTTGACAGAGTTGACTCTATCTTGCTTTTGACCTCTAAACTGTCCTTGGTCATTTCTGGGAGTAGAAGCTAAATTTAGGAGGAATTCAGTTTATAGTTTTTTTTTTTAATTTTAATTTAATTTTTATTTTTTTCAGTTTATAGTTTAACTTAAAGAATGAGAACCAACTTTCTAAAACTAATCCCTTCCCTATTCAGGGTTGAAGTTGTCTTTGTAAGGCTAATGAGAGGACACAAAATAGGCATAGTTTCTATAATCCTTTGGCTCAGGAGTCATGTTGGCCAAAGATCACAACATTTGTGACCTTTCTGATTGCTTTTACAGATAACATCACTCTTGTAGAACATAAGATTTTTTAAAAATGTTTTTCAGACTGATCCCATCCAGACTCCTGACTCATAACTCAACTGATCCTTTAGCCCCACTGAAAGGCCAACTAAGTGCATGAGGGCCATTTTCTACACCCACATGATTTCAGCCCCAACCAGTCAGCAGCACCCATTCATTACCTAGCCCCCTGCCCACCAAATTGTCCATAAAAACCCTAAGCTCTGAATCTTGAGGGAGATTAAGTGAGAACTCCAGTTTTTCCATGTATGCTGGCTTTGTATCAATTAAACTTTCTCTACTGCAATACCATGGTCTCAGTGGATTGATTTTCTCTGTGCAGTGGGATGAAAGAACCTGTTAAATGATCACAAAAAGTAAAAAATACATTGTCTTTCAATTTAATGGACAATGTCTCCTGCACCTTGTCAAGTATTTTAAAAATATTTTAAATTCACTCAAATTAGATTACAAGTGTATATGCTTATATGTTTGTTTGTTTTTGTTTTTTCTGCTGCCTACCCTTACTCTGAAGCATAAAATATTTTCTGGAACAGTATTTCAAGCATCTGTTGAAAATTAGCCACATGAACTAATCATTTTTATACATATAAAATGGTTTTTTTCTAAAACTCAACAGAATATATGACTCTATTGCTAATTGATCCTAACTCAACTGGTTAACTTTAAGCTTTTCTGTAATTCCCTTAATTTAATCCCTTGAACACTAATTAGGTTGCCTGTACAATGCCACCCACTACCACCCGCTTGTTTATACCTACTTAATTTTTTAAATCATAAGTTCTACTTTCAGTTGATTCTTAGGCAAACATTGATTGTAATGATGCCAAGCATTATTCTTAAGTCATTTCCTGCGAAGTTGGCTAATGCTTTGTTGTTGTTTTTAACACATGGACTCTCTTAAATGCTAAAGGAGACATTTTCTTTCTTTTTTTTTTAAACCTTAGTGTTAGCTTCCTTATCCATAAAATAAAATAATAGTTTCTTTTTGTTTTTTTTTTCTTGAGACAGAGTCTCTTTTGGTTGCCTAGGCTGGAGTGTAGTGGCATAATCTTGGCTCACTACAACCTCCACCTCCCAGCTTCAAGTGATTCTCCTGCCTCAGCCTCCCAAGCAGCTGAGATAATAGGCACGCAGCACCACACCTGGATAATTTTTGTATTTTTCAGTAGAGAAGGGGTTTCACCATGTTGGCCAGGCTGGTCTTGAACTCCTGATCTCGGATGATCTGCCTGTCTTGGTCTACCCAAGTGCTGGGATTATAGGAGTCAGTTATCGCACCTGGCCCAGGAACAATAGTTTCTATCTTACAGTCTTTCATGTTGCCATTTTAGCTGAAAAAAACATACCTAAAAAAACCTGTAAACTAAATACTACCACAACAATCTAAAATATTGTTCTCCTTCTTTTTGTTCTTCTGATATAAATTTTAAAAATTTAAAACATATGATTTATTGAATGTTAAAAACTTTTATCAAGCGCTAAACTTAGTGTAAGCCATTCCTGTGAGGTTATCCAATGACCTAATGATGGAGAATCATGCTGGAAAAATTAACACAAAGCTATTTCAACCTGAACCTTTGGCCTAACCTTCAATGCCATCTCCTTTCTGTTGCTCATTATTTGTTAAAATTGAGAAAGTAGTTTCTCCCTTGCAGACAAAAGCTTGGGCTAAAAGCACACTTAAGCATTTAGTTTAGTACTCTTTTACACTGATTGGGTTATTTAATTTAATTTAATTTTTTGAGACAAAAACAGCATGGTACTGGTACTAAAACAGATATATAGACCAGTGGAACAGGACAGAGGCCTCAGAAATAACACCATACATCTACAACCATCTAGTCTTTGACAAATCTGATGAAAACAGGCAATAAGGCAAGGATTCCTTATTTAATAAATGGTACTGGGAAAACTGGCTAGCCATATGCAGAACACAGAAACTGGGTTCCTTCCTTATACAAAAATTAACTTCAGATGGATTAAAGACTTAAATGTAAAACCTAAAACCATAAAAACCCTAGAAGAAAATCTAGGCAATACCATTCAGGTCATAGGCATGGGCAAAGACTTCATAACTAAAACACCAAAACAAATGTAACAAAAGCCAAAATTGACTAATTGGATCTAATTAAACTAAAGAGCTTCTGCTCAGCAAAAGAAACTATCATCAGAATGAGCAGGCAACCTACTCAATGGGAGAAAATCTTTGCAATCTATATATCTGACAAAGGTTTAATATCCAGAATCTACAAGGAACTTAAACAAATTTTAAAAAAAATCAAACAACTCATCAAAAAGTGGGTGAAGGATATGAACCGACACTTCTCAAAAGAAGACAGTTATGCAGCCAACAAACATAGGAAAAAAAAACCAGCTAAAACCAAATGTGATGTCATTTCACACCTATTAGAATAGCTGAAATTGGAAGAAAAAAAAATGCTGGCAGTCTCAAATGCTGAGGAGAATGTGCAACAACTTTATCACGTATTGCCGATGTTAATGTAAAACGGCACAGCATTTTGGAAAAGATCTCATGTTGTGTTTTACATATACATATAACTAAGAGGTTGGAATTTATGTTGCGTTATATATATAAAATGCAACATGAGATCTAACCTCTTAAATTTTTATGTGTGCAATAGTGTTGTTAACCATAAGCACAATGGTATGCAGCAGATATCTAGAACTTACTCATCTTATATATTCTTGAAGTAGTGTATACAAGATGTATATGCATGTTATATTTTGTTTAGTATTTTTCTCCAAGTCAATAAATACATGAGAATATTCCTCTTAGGCACAAAATATTAATCTTCTAAGAATGGTGGTGTAAATTTTGCTAATTTGATAATTCCAGAGTGTTATCATGGTGTTTGGGTTTTTGTTGTTGTATTTTTACTTGTTTCGTTGGTTGTTTGGAATAAAAACTGTCCATTCTGCATTAGAACTCACACACAGTGTGTCTGCATACTTGGTATGTGATTAGTATCATGTTACTTATCTACATTAAATGATCTTCATGAAACTCAATGATTTTTCTAAATATAAAGATGTTATACAGTCAGATCTTCGCCATTATGGCTGCAAAGGACAAAACCCATTGCCTAGCTAAAGTAATGGATCCTGACAATAAATAAGGATTTTATTTTCCTTGTTGTTCTTAGGTCACTTCTGTTCTCTATTTTGGCTTATATTATCAGTCAGGGCTCTGAGGGCTTTAATTTTATTTTTTTCAAGAGACAAGGTCCTGCTCTGTTTCCCAGGCTGGAGTGCAGTGGCATGATCATTGCTCACTGCAGTCTCAAACTCCCCAGTTTTCACTCCTTCCTCCTCAGCCTCCCGAGTAGCTAGGACTACAGGTGCATGCCATCATGCCCAGATAATTTTTTATTTTTATTTCTTTTTGCTAGAGAATTGGTCTCTTTATATTGCCCAGACAAATCTCAAGTTCCTAGCAACAATTACTCCTCCTGTCTTGAACTTCAAAAGTGCTAGGATTACAGGCGTGAAACCATTGCGTCCAGCCTTTAAAATATTTTTAACCTTCCACAAATGAGTTCTCTCAAACTAAGCAAGAGGCGTAAATGGATGCCCTAGTCTTAAAGACTGGATGGCAATAGGAAAACATTGTAATCTTAAATGTATAGACCTCATAATCCATGGGGCATTAGACAGAGACTGAGGACTCTGATTAGGTATTATTAGACAGATACCAAGAACTAATTTAGTTAGGGGAGTTATAGTTTTCGTGCAACTCATCTGTTTCAGTATGTTAGACAACCACTTGGTGCAGTAGGAAAATATTCTAGTTTTATCAAAGAGAAAAAAAAAGTGACAGCTCTCTAGGAACTGGGAATTCTTCTGGTAACTATGTTCATCAGTTTACCTCTCAGTAGCATATATAAAAAGAAAGTCTGACTACTACTTTGTTCAAATTATGCCACATCCCTTGATAAATACTAAGAATGGTTTATACTCATCACTTAATCAATATATCTTTTACATACCCACACATACATACAAGCACACATACACAAACATACATATACACATATACATATATACACACATGTGTATATATAGATACCAGAATGTATATGAAACAAATGATAATACAGCATGACATAATATATTTACCTTATCCTCAAGATTCAGGTAATACCACTGTAAATTTTCTGCTTCAGGAAGTCAAAATACATTTTAGAAAATGGTTCAGTATTTTAACAATATCTCAAAACACTGAATGAAAATGTTTAAATTCTTGAAATATAATGAAAGATAAGTGAATACTGAGAAATGGCAAGAAACAAAATTGTTCAAGGAAGTAAAACCTATATCGAGGCCAGTAAGTGATATAAATGGCATAATGGAAACTTGAATAAATGATGTAAAAGACATTCTGGAGATGTTCTTCAATAATATAAAGGAAAATGACAAAACTTTACAGAAGGAGAAAACAAGTTAAGAAGGGTGACAATTTAATCTACGAATTATATGGGACACTCTGGAAGGAACCACAGCAGCTAGAAAAGACATGATAAAATAAGCTAAAATAAAAGACACAATTAGCAGATTCTAGTAAAATAAATAAAAAATACGCAAATATAACATTACTGGTAATATCATTAGATCTAATTGACATAGAAAAAGTATGTATGACCAGGAACAGTGGCTTGCACTTATAGTCTCTGCACTTTGGGAGGCCAAGATTGGTGGATTACTTGAGGTCAGAAGTTCGCGACCAGACTGGCCAACATGGCAAAACCCCATCTCTATTAAAAATACAAAAAATATTAGCTGGGTGTGGTGGTGTGCCTGTAATCCCAGCTATTTGAGAGGCTGAGGCCTGAGAATTGCCTGAACCCAGGAGGTGAAGGTTGCAGTAAGCCATGATGGTGCTACTGCACTGCAGCCAGGGAGACAAAGTGAGACTCCATCTCATATATATATATATATATATATATATACACACACATACATACATATACATGCATCCATCTAACAGTGAGGTTAGGTTCCTCATGAAGTACTAAAATTCAAACTCAGCATAAACTTCCTGTGTGTAGTGCTCAAAGCGAAACACTGAATAAGCATTTTTAAATTAAAATCTAATTTCTTCTGGTAATGTTGGGATGAGATCTTACCAGTCTGACTCCTATACAGGAAATTGTATAGGAGTCACAAATCTGAATGTAATATAAACAACAGGTACCTGAAGGTGCTGGAGAGTGTATTAGACAAACCTTGTGGGATGCACACACTGAGAGGAAAGGGACTTTATAATTTGATTTCATATTGTCATTGACTTTTAGGTTTGAGCCAAGAGCATTCACCGTGGGGAGGGAGACGAAGAGGGTACCATTGGAAAAACCACTATTTTTTGGACCTGTCTACCCATGGCCTCTAAAGAAAGTAGAGGAATCCCATAAGAGAAAGGGACAAAGAGGGGATTACCTAATTCTCTGGCCAAACACACGCAGGAGACTAAAAGCTACTTATATATATTCACAGACATTTACCTTTTCAAAAACGTTATAGATTATACATGTTTTAACGTATATTTAAAAGCAGTGAATATTTGCTAAAAATAAATCTAAAATTACAGAAATAGATACATAAAGATAATTTTCTTATAATTTGACTTATTCCAACTAACAAATTAATTAAAATTAACAATTCAAGGTATGGAAATCATGGTATATGCTTCCTTTCATTGCAAATTCCAAGAAACTGGAAAAAGTGTTGTTTATATGTAGCTTGGCTTTCATTTATCCAGTTAAATGCATTTGCTGCTTAACTCATGATCATTTAAGACAATTGATGCTGCTTCTCTCTTTAGCACTTGTTAACAGAAAATTTAAACTTTTTAAATACTCAGTAGATTGGGCCTATAGAATTAATAATCCCCAGGAAATGTTTTCCTGAGCAGAAGTAACTATGCAGAGCAACATAATTGACATAGTCATGGACAAGAGATTTGAAAAAAGGTTTTTCTGAATATTCAAATTAAGTATCTTTTAATTTTAATTTTAATTTTTTGTAGGAACAGGGTCATGTTTTGTTGCTCGGGCTGGTCTCAAACTCCTGGTTTCCAGCAATCCTCCTGCCTTGGCCTCCCAAAGTGCTGAGATTACAGTCATGAGCCACCATGCCTGACTTAATTTTATTTTTATGTTGGTACATTTTTTATATATTAGCAGAACTTCTTTTCTAACATTTTTTCTAAGGACCATAGTTAAGCCTCACAATCTAGTGGCTTAACTATGAATATAAGAATATAGTATGTATAGTCTATTTCCAACTATTATATAAATTTAAGCAAAATGATTACATGAAAAACATCCAAGTGATGAATTACTGATTGTAATGGTTGGCACACTAATGTTAAAGAAGTATGAATTAACTTTATTAAACAATAACATGTGTCAGTAATTCTGAATTCTTAAGGAGCTCTTTAAAATTTATCTGTTTCTAAGTTCTATTATGGTGTTTCAGGTGAAGTCTATGAGAAACCAAAATATATTTTTCTTCCATGGCGGGAATTGTCCATATCAATAATTCCGTTTGATCTTTTAAAAGAGAGCATTGTTTGAGGTGGCTGTGTGTTGGCTCTCCGACAAATGGCCCTTGTCCATATGGAGCAATAAACGGCAAAGTATCTGCCTGCTCATTCTCCTCTCAAAAATCTTCCTGACGGATAGCAACAAAACAGCATTGGAGGCCACACAGGGATAGACACGGCTTTAATAAGCTGAGGGAGAATACCATGATTCACATCCAAGGTCATTTTCAGCTTGCCTCTTACTCTAACAAGGTCCAGGACTCAATCTACTCCCCTGGAATAACAAATGCAAGTGATGGAAAGCCCACAGCACCTCTCATCTGTGTACCTAGATTACAGCTGATCTCAGCTGTCCTGGTGAATTTACACAGGACAGCCAGCTGCAAGACAGCCTATCTGGTAGAGGTCAAGTAACAGGTACCTTTAAACATCTCTTCCAAAGGAAGAAAAATCCCCCATGATGCTAACCATTTAAGAAAAAAATAGTATCTCTATAAAACTGCTGTTTAAATAAGGACCTTTCTTGTGCCTGGGGGTCACTTTGTGGCTAAAATAAAACCTAGCAAAAAATCAGTGTGCTACAATCTGGGCCTTAAGAACCTATCTAAAATTTGATGTTTGGCTAATCGAATGAGTTAAAAATTTTTAGTTTTTAGGTTTTTTTCAAGACTGAGCTTTCCATTGGATTAGGGATTCTTGCCTGCTGTAGCTTTATATTCATCCAGCACTGTGTGGAAATTGTGAGCTGTTTAGGTGGTTGCAGTGGGGAGTCATTCTATTACTGGGTTAGAAAAGTGAGCTGAAGATGAGATGAAACTTCTAAACCTCTAATCTGGTAGTCTTCTGTGAGATTTAAATTTCTCCATCTTCAGATTTGGGGTGTTAATTTTGAACCTTTATATTTGTTGTGGAGGGTTGTTGGAGTAATTAAATGAAATATCACTGTTCTATGTGATCAGAACATTATACAACAAATTAATTAATTATAATTTGTATAATGTTCTTAACACATAGAAGAACCCCAATATTGTGTCAGTTTCCTTTTCTTTTCCTTTTTCTCAGAAGAATGAACTCTAAGCCCACATAATTCATCCTCTTTAATTTAATAATTTGGTCTCACTTTGTTTCTTCCTCATCCACTCGATCTTTTTAATTCTTTATATTCAATTCCTAATACTCATTCCTGTCCACACCCACAAACACACCCACACACACACCAACACACACATCTGACTAAGGTATTTGACTTAGAAGAGAAATTAGTCTTGTTTTCTAGGCTAAACCCTACCTTAGAAAGCATTTAAAGTGTCCAGTCCTGTCTAGTTCCCATGACTCATTTTATGACTCATGATACAAGACAGGGGCAGAGAAGTGGTGGGTAGTGAAGGACATGGTCTCTGATGAGGGCTCCACCCCAGGGTCTGTGTCCACAGATGTAGGCGAGGACAGGCTTTTCTGTTTTTATGCCTAAGTGTTGCATTTCCCAAGACCACCCTGGCCTGCCGTGCTCCCATCCTGTGCCTATAAAAACCCTGAGACCCTAGCGGGCACACACACAAGTGGCTAGATGTCAAGGGAACACACCAGCATAAGAGCACACTCAGGCCGTCAACCAGTGGAATTACATGGAGCTTGACAGGGGCAGTTGGAGGAGAGCCTGGCCACTGAGCAGCCCTACTCCCGCGGAAAACCACCTTCCCACTCCATTTCCCTTCTGGCTCCGCCATCTGCTGAGAGCTACTTTCATTCAATAAAACCTTGTACTCATTCTCCAAGCCCACGTGTGATCCGATCCTTCTGGTACATCATGGCAAGAAACCTTGGGATACATAAAACCCTCTGTCCTTGCCATAAGACAAGCTGCATATGGATGGCTAAACTCAACGAGCACATGGTAACACATGCCCACTGAAGAGCTGTAAATTCACCCCTAGATGCTGCTGTGGGGTCAGAGCCCATGCTCCCTGCTACTGGCCTATCTGTGTGCCTGCTCCCCCTAGGGGTTTTCAGCAGCAGGGCACCAAAGAAGTGAGCCACAACCCCATTGCCCGCCCTAGGAGGGGGACAAGGGAACATTTCCCATTTCATAATCAAGGTACATTATGACCAGTTGCAGCCAACTAAGTTTTCACCTCTCCAGTTTTACTTCCTGGATGTTAATTACACTTCCTCCACCCTGTTAAACTCAGGCCTGACATATGATATGCTTTGATTAATAAAATTTGAGGAGAAATAGCATATTTCACTTCTGGGGAGATGTTTTAAAAGCCAGTGCCTATGCCATGCATTTTTTCCCCTTTCCCCTTGTCACTAAAATGTTTGAGAAAGTGACTGCTCTGTTAGTCCGGGTTCCAAAAAGAGGACATTGATAATACAGATGAGTGTTCCCAGCCTACTTTTGATCAAATACATCATGACTGGAAATAAGCATTTCTAAGTCACTGAGATCTGGGAGATTCTCTGTTACTAGGGCTTAACCTACCGTCTCATGACTAGTATATTACTCCAACCTAGAGTAAGCACTTATTTTGAGTAAGCTACAGTCTTTTATTATTATTATTATTGAATATGCTTTTCATAAACCTTCCTAATACCATAGTCATTTGATTTACCTAGGTCAGTTTTATACATTTCAACTTCGCATTAAGAGAGTATAGCTGGGTCAAGCCCAGTGGTTCATGCCTTATCCCAATAGTTTGGGAGGCCAAGGCAAGAGGATTGCTTGAGACCAGGAGTTCAAATCCAGCCTGGGCAACATAATGAAATCTTGTCTCTACAAAAAATTAAAAAGTAGGCGGGTATGGTGGCTCATGCCTATAATCCCAGCATTTTGGGAGGTCAGGGTAGGCTGATCACCTGAGGTCAGGAGTTCGAGACCAGCCTGGCCTACATGGTGAAACCCTGATTCTACTAAAAAAAAAATAAATAAAAAATAACAGCCAGAAGTGGTGGTGCACACCTGTAATCCCAGCTACTTGGGAAGCTGAGGGCTGAGGCACAAGAATCACTTGAACCTGGGAGGCTTAGGTTGCAGTGAGCAGAGATTGTGCCATGGCACTCCGGCCTGGGTGACGGGAGAGACTCTGTCTAAAAATAAATAAATAAAAATAAAAAATAACTTAGCTGGGAATGGTAGTGTGTGCCTATAGCTTCTCAGGCGACTTAGGCAGGAGGATTGCTTGAGCCCAGGAATTTGAAGTTACAGTGAGCTATTATCAAATCATCGTATTCCAGCCTAAACTATAGAGTAAGTCTCTGTCTCTTAACAAATTTAACAAAAAAAGAGTGTGGCTATGTCCTTGAGTCTCTAGTACCTACTTGCATTACTCGATAATTTCTGAGATTTACATATAACCCTTGCCTTAGGGTTTCCATCAATTTAATCTCCCATCTGTTGCAAAACTCATTTATTCATTTTGAGCACCTTCATGACTACTGTTTTCATGAACTGTGTGGGACCTGATATAACCATCTCTTCTTGTGCGCACTTTATAGCCTTAAACTTAGTGCCTTTCCTAAGCACCAACACCTTGATATTGTTCTCTTGATGCCTATTCGGCCACTATTTCTGTGGAATGATTCAGTTCCTATGTCACTCACAGTCTATCAAATGTGTGAATTCTCTCAAAACTATTATTTTACCAATTATGGAATGCTCATTCTATGAGTTTCTCACTGTGTGACACTGTCAAATTAATTCTGACATAAAATTTGTGAGAGTTTAATAAAGCATGTCATCAAAGATAGTTTGACTAATTGTGTGGGACAAATTAATTTACCTATGAGATGAGAAAATGATTCAGAAAAGGAAATATAAATTTTCTACCACTCCTATGCATGCTTATGTGCACACACACATACATGCACAAACATTCATTAGGGCTAAGTTAATTTCTTTTATGTATTTTTCATAGATGCTATAGTTAGTAAGAAGTGAACTATTGTATTTTGAGGGAAAATATCATTGTTTCCCAGATAATTTTTAGAATTTTACAATCTACTCAAAGAATTAAATGTCTATACAATTTATGAATGCCACTAGACTACATTGTTCTTCAGGCTGACATGCACAATTTTTTTAAGTTTATATTATTAGGATACCATACTGATATTCCAATATAGTAACCATGTGCTTCCTACTCCTCCGATATAAACTATGCAAGAAGCCATCAACCTTCTATATGTAAGCACAGATCTCTGAGAAGCCTGAATTAATGTTTTATCAGACTCTTGACTCTTCAGCTTGTCATACCTATCAGTCATACTTCTCAGTCTAATTCTGTCTATTCTCTCACAGAATGCCTTGTCTTTGATTTGCCCATAGCATCTAGTCCAGTCCTCTTAACAGTAAAAATTACCCACCCTCAGGTGTCCTCTAAGGAGGGACTAGCCTTCCAGACTCATTCAGCCACATCAATTCTAGGGGTAGCTCTTCAGGTTTTAGCACACCAGTCACAGAAGTCACACTACCCTCTAGCACTTTCTCTTTGCATGAAGTGGGAAAAAAAAAAAAAACTTTTGTGGTAAAATAAACCTGAAGTTCAGAAAATATGTTAAGTAATTTTCTTCATAACCACATAATCAGTAGGCCCAGAGCTCAGTTTAGGTCTATATCTTCTTATAGAAAGTCATTGAGGAGAAATTGAAAAAGTCACAATGCCTTCAGTATTGATAAAGGAATTGTGTTTCTTTTATCAGGGATGAAAAAGTATGAGACAGAGGAATGGATTCTGAGTTTCCTACTTCATGTAATAAACTGCCTGCAGATGAATGGGAGAGAGAAAATGGCAGCAGAGCCTAGGAGATAAAGAACGATATGCAAAGCATTCAGGGCAATGAATAAATGTTAAGAAGTATTAATGAATGCGCTTTACAAGATCCACTGGTAGCCTAAGTTGGAACAGGATAAGCCTTCTAGATTCAAGGCCAACAGTTTTCCGCTTCCCATCCTCATCTACTTCTTCACTGACTGAATCATTATTTCTTAATTGCTTTTACCTGTTGCAGAAATGTTACTGTGGGATAATGACTGATAGCAACATACCAATAGAGGCTGAGGATAGAGCTTTCTGACAAAGACATTTTGATTTTGTGCATTCAGCATGCATTTCATTTCTCCCAAAATTACCATAGTGATTTATTGTTCCTTGTAGAACCACCATTAGAAAGTAAGGGTTTGACAAGCCTGAAAAACATCATCTCTCCTCTGCTCTTAAAGATGTTAGAGCCTCCTAACATCTGATTATTACTGGAGGCTCTAGCAAGAAGCCCAGCCCATTCCTGAGGGTTTTACTATGAGGCCTAGAGACTGAGAAATCATGTCCCAAGTCGTGAGCATTTCTGGACTTTGGGGCCAAAAATAACTAGCCTCTAGCTGTCCCTGAAGGCCCATTCTATCAGTCCAACACACTAGTGTTCTATAATGCAGGGTGGGAAGAGGGACAGGATTAGGAAAAATAATTAATAGATTCTAGGTTTAATACCTGGGTGATTAAATATTCTGTACAACAAATCACCATGACAAAAGTTTACCTGTGTAACCAGCCTGCACTTGTACCCCTGAACTTAAAGTAAAAGTGAAAAAAAGGGTAAGGATATTAAGATTGTTCTAAGAATAACCAGCCAACAATTTATGCCTTCATTCTCTTGTACTAAAAAATATCATGATTGATTTAGTGTTATCTGTAATTTTAACATGAATTAAATGTAATTTCAACATGAATTAAATGCCATAATAGAAAAGGAAAAAAAGTAAAAGCAGCAATGATTTTAGAATAAAACTTACATAAGTAGACACAGGGTCTGAACAAGCTTCTCAAAAGGGGCAAGCAAAGGACTGGGTTAGAAATTTTCCTGCTTGAGTGTCAGAGTTTGTATGTTTATGTATGTGTATGTGTTTTATGACACAGATAAACTCACAGATATACAAAGGGTATTATTTCTAAAAGAACTTGTAAAGATTTCTATACTCATAGAAATAGTCATGCTTTGGATCAGTGTCTCATGCGGAGAGCACAAAGCCTTGAGTAGCCCAGAAAAGGCCCATCTTAATGTTTTCCCAGATTTCCTTGGCATCCCTTCACTTGATCTCTTTATTTTTTAAAAAGCTATCATATTTTTCCAGAATAGGACAGATCACACTAGCAAAATATAAGTAAAAGGGTTTTTTTGCATTGCTATTACGGACAGTTTCAGATAATTTAAAAAATGAAGAAAATACTTCTGGTTTTTGCTCCCATGTGTGAATGTAGACATTGTTACTCCTGTTTTAATAAGAGATAGCCAGGCAAAGTGAAAATCTGTTTTTTTTTAACTGTAAGAGACTAGATGTCACAGGGAAAACCATCACCCAGATTTCTGGAGAGTCAGGCACACCCAGAAAGATACAGTATCCAAGTTTTATTTGGAACAGATGCCACCTGATGCCTAAGGCAATAGGAAAACTTTATTCGTAACTCTGATGCAGTGGTAGAGGCTGAGTGAGAATTAGCATGTGAGTGAGAAGCTCCTAAAGACTGTTGTCATAGAAGGATCTTCACACATTCACGTTTGCCTCAGAATCCCTGCCATGTTCTCACAGGTAGGATCTAAGAAAGTCCCCCCTACCAGGGCTCTGGCAGGGGATGAGAAGGGTAAATACTGTGACACTCTTCCAAACACTTTTTCCTAATGAAAGCCTCATATTCAGGGGGATGGATTTGAACCAGAGGGCAATTTGGAAATTTTTTCCCAGCTGGAGGAAAGGAGCTCTGCCCTACTTTATCTATCTCCACCCTCCCTGTTTCACTTAAGAAAAAATAAATAAATAAAAAGATATAGTCAACAGGAAAGAGGGCTTCCAGAAAATAGATGGAGAATGTAGTACCTAGAGGAAGGACTGAGGAAAAGGAAAGAAAAAAGCTCTACCCCTGCAAAGGACCAAAAACATATCGGAAGGCCATACCCCTAAGACACACGTTCACAAAAAGGCAGACTAAATCAGAAGGTTATAGAACACTATGAGTATAATTCAGAAAAACTATGTACAGACACACACCCACATTACTATATATATATATATATATATATATATGCATTATATTGTCTATATATAAATACATACATACATACATTATTTTATGTGTGTCTGTGTATGTATATACATATGTGTGTGTGTATGTGTGTGTGCGTGTGTGTGTATATGGAGAGAGAAAATGAGACTTGTAATCATACCTCTTCTCTCTCATATGCTACCACTATGCTGATAAGCCCACAGGAAAAATATGGAGAATTATGGGTGAAAGTGCTAAAGAGCTGAAAGACACAGACTGTCCTTGAGGAGAAGTACGAAGGGAAGCCCCCAAAGCCAACAAGAGATGAAATAAACAAACCCATCACTTGGAATTAAAAAATCCTGTGCTAAAAGTTACCAAAACAAAATACAAACAAAAAAATTTTGACATAGCCCAATTTCTAGTCCAATTAACATAAATCTTTACATTAAAGGCCTTATACCTCAGTTCCTATTACCCCATAAGACATATCCAGCTCTCAATAAAAATATTATGAGACAGCCGGGCGCAGTGGCTCACGCCTGTAATCCCAGCACTTTGGGAGGCCGAGGCGGGTGGATCACGAGGTCAACAGATCGAGACCATCCTGGTCAACATGGTGAAACCCCGTCTCTACTAAAAATACAAAAAATTAGCTGGGCATGGTGGTGCGTGCCTGTAATCCCAGCTACTCAGGAGGCTGGGGCAGGAGAATTGCCTGAACCCAGGAGGCGGAGGTTGCGGTGAGCCGAGATCGCGCCATTGCACTCCAGCCTGGGTAACAAGAGCGAAACTCCGTCTCAAAAAAAAAAAAATATTATGAGACACAACCAAAGGTAAGAAAAAACACAGTCTATAGAGTAAAAGCAGTAATCAAAACTATACACAGTTATGATACCAATGGAGTAATTATCAGAAGAGGATTTAAAGTGACTGCAATTAAAATGAAAAAGTAGATGACATGCAAGACCAGATGAATAATGTCAGCAGAGAGATGGGCACTATGAGAAAAATCATAAGTATATGCTAGAGATCAAGAGCAGGATAACAGAAATAAATAAAATATTAAAAGAAATAGGAAAGGGGGTATGTTTAGCTACAAACGAGCAATAAATTATGTAAAGAATTTCAAAGAAAATATAATTATAATGAATTACAATAGAGTCAAGCAAGAAGAGAATGGAGTGAAACATTTAATCCATTGAAAGAAAATAAACAAACTCTGCCAACCTAGAATTTCATATCCAGCAAAAGTATCCCTAAATTGTGAAAGAAAAATAAAAACTGTCTCAAGAAACAAAAACTGAGAAATTTATTGCCAGTAGAGCTTCCTTGCAAGAAATGTTAAAAGACTATTCAAACTGTTCTGAAAAACAGAGGAAGAGGGAACACATTCAAACTCATTATATGAGACCAGTACTACCCTGACATTAAAATTAAAGACATGTCAGGAAAAAAAGCTACAAGCCAATATCACTGATGAATATTGATCCTAAAATCTTCAACAAAGTATTAGCAAACAGAATTCAACAATACATTAGAAATATCATCCATCATGACCAAGTGAGATTTATCCCTGAGATATAAGGATGGTTCAATAGATGCAAATCTATCAACATGATACACTATATCTGCAAAATGAAGGATAAAAACCATATGATCATTTCAGTTGATGCTGAAAAGGCATTTGATAAAATTCAACATCACTTCATTATAAAGACATCCCTTAAAAAACTGGATGTAGAAGGAACATACCTCAATATAATAAAAGCCATATATGACAGACCCATAGCTAGTATATTGAATGGGGAAAAGGTGAAAGCCATTCCTCTAAGATCTGAAACATGACAAGAATGACATAATACTGGAAGTCCTAGCTAGAGCAATAAGACAAGAGAAAGACAGACCTAAATTAATTAAAAATATAAGGTAAAAACATGGGCCACTATTAAAAAGAGTTTTAAAGAAGTACAATTGATAGACTGATGAAGTGCATAAAATGAGATTACAAGAAAATGCTCAACACCAGAAATAAAAAGAGGGGAAATGAAGCAAAAAAAAAAAAAAAAACAACAAATGTAGCAAACTGTTAAGAATATGGTAGATATAAATCCAAGTATACAATTAAGCACCTTAAATGTGAATGGTCCAATTACACCAATGGAAAGAAAAAGACTGTCAGAGTGTACAAAAAAATCTAACTATGTTTTTTTATAAGAAACTCACTTTAAGTATTAAGACTCTAATAGTTTAAAAGTAAAGAAATCGATAAATATACTATACTAATATTAATGATAAAATCTCAGTAGCTATATGAATTTCAGACACAAAGACTGCAGAACATGTAAAATAACCAGCAATAATCAGAAAACACTATGCAATGATAAGAGTCCATGGTAGAAGATATAACAATCCTAAACCTTTATGCATATAGTATCAAATTACAACAGACAAAATGACAGAACGGGTTTTTAAAAACAGACAAATCCATTACGGTAGTTAGAGACATCAACACCTATATCTCAGTAAATCATAGATAAAGTAGGCAGAAAATCAGTAAGGATATAGATGACCTGAACAACTCTAGAAATCAACTTGATAAAACTGACATTTACACAATACACCACCCAACAAAAATAGCACCTACATCCTTCTCAAGCATTCTGGGCCATAAAACACACTGTGACTAATTTAAAGAAATATAAATTCTTCACATATGCTCTTAGTCTGCAATGGCATTGAACTAGCAATCAACAACAGAATGAAAGCTGGACAATTTTTAAATATTGGAAATTAAATGACACAATTCTAAATCTAGGGTAAAAGAAGATGTTTCAGCAGAAATTTTAACATATTTAATTAAATGAAAATTACAATACAATTTATCAAATTTTGTGGGATGCAGCTAAAGCAGTGCTCAGATAGATGTTACAGTATTAAATGCATATGTTAGAAAAGAGGAAATAACTAAAATCAATAACATAAGCTTCCACCTTTGAAACCATGGAAACAAAGGGAAACTGAATCTAAAGTAAGCACAAGGAAAGAATAATAAAAATTAGAGCAATAATTAATAAATTGAACACAGGAAGGCAATAGAGAAAATAAATGAAACTAAAGGCTGATTTCTTGAAAAGATTAATAAAATTATAAATCTCTAACAAGCCTAACCATGAAAAAGAGAGAAGACACAAATTACCAATATCATTAATGAAAGAGAAATCATCACTACTAACTATTAAAAGGACAAGGGAATACAACAAATAGCCCTATTCCCATATATTTGATTACATATCGATAAATTTCTTGAAGGATACAAGTTACCAAACCTATTCAAGAAGAAATTTATTTCCTGGATGCCACTATATCTATATTAAAAATTATATTTATAACTAAAAACTACTAAAAATTATTTCAATAATGAATTCTATTGTACATCTGAGAAACATATAAAGCCAATTGTACACAATATCTTCCAAAATATTGAAAAGAAGCAAACACATTCTAACTCATTTTGTGAGGATAACATTACCCTAAAAACAATTTAAAATGAAAACAAGAAAAGATATCACTAGAAAAGGAAACGACAGTTGAGTGTTGTTCCTTGACATTGACGGAAAAATCCTTTACAAAACTGAATCCAGCAACACATTACATAGGATAATATACGACCAAGTGTTTTTCATTCTACTATGCAAGGTTGATTCTACCTGTATAAATAAATCAATGCAATTCATCATATTAACAGATTAAATTATAAAAAACTTGTTATCCCATTAATAAATGAAGAAAAAGCATCCAACCATGTTCAACATATATTTATAATTTTTAAAAACTCTGAAGTAATCTAAAAATAGAAATCCTTATTTAACTGAATAAAGGGTATATATGAAAAACAAAACAAAACTATGGCTAACATACTACTTGATAGAAAGAGACTCAACACTCTCTGCCTAAGATTTGAATAGGGCAAAGATGTCCTTACCACTTCTATTCAACAATGTACTGGAAATCCCAGCTATGGCAATCATACAAGAAAGGAAAAAAATCTGCCTTTACTTACAGATGACATGACTTTCTTTGTAGACAATCCCAAGAAAATTCCTAGAACTAATAAGTGACTTATGCAAAGTCACAAGATACAAAGTCAGTATACAAAAGAGAATGTTTTTCTATATAGCAGCAATGAACAGCTAGGATATAAACCCTATAAATATAAAATGCTATATTTTATAAATTTTATAAAATGTAGTTATATTTAATAAAATTCTTATTTGCAATTATAAGCATGTATAAAATTCTATGCAAAATTTTATAAATATAAAATAAAATTTTATAAATAAAAATATATTTACAAATATAATATCATTTACAATAGCATCTCAAAATAAAGCACCTAGGTATAACTCTAACAAAATATGTATAAAATCTAGCTATATGTTAAAGCAACAAAATAGATATGAGATAATCAAATAAGATCTAAATGGAGAGATAATTACAGGTTTATGGGTTAGAATAATCAGTACTATTGAGATGTCAATTCTTCACAGTTTGATATACAGATTTAATGCAATCACAGTCAAAAATCCCAGCAATCCTTTTGTAGATATTGACAAACTGATTCTAAAATTTATATGGAGAGACAAAGTACCTAGAATAGCCAATATAATTCTGAAAAAGAAGACATTTATAAGATTCACATTACTCAAATTTAATACTTATTGTAAAGCTTCAGTAATCAAGACGGCATATTGGTGATGAATATACATATATCAATGGAACAGAACAGAGAGCCTAGAAATAAACCTATACAATATAGTCAAACAGTTTTGTATAGAGGCAAAATGGAAATTGAAATATGACAATATTTTCAACAAGTAGTTCTGGAAAAATCAGGTGTTCATATTTTTTAAAAGCCTTTTATACTGACCTCACAACTTATAAAACATTGATTCAAAATGGAGCATACACCTAAATGTAAAATGAAAAATGATAAAACTTTTTAAAGAAAACATACATAAAAATCTGTGTGGTACTGGGTTGTTTATGAGTTCTTAGATATCCTACCAAAAGGTCAATTCATAAAAGAGGAAATAAGTTGAACATTATTAAAATTAAATATTTCCATGAAATACATTGTTAAGAGAATTAACAGACTGGGAAAAAAACATCTCCAAATCATATACTTGATAAAGAACTGACACTCAAGATATATATAGTACATTTAAGACCCAATAATAAAAAAAACATTTAAAAATGAGCAAAAATCTGTATATACATTTTACTAAATGAGATGTACAGACTGTAAATAAGCACATGTAAAGTGTTCAGCATTATTTGTCACCAGGGAAATGCAAATTTAAAACCACTACAAACCTACTAGAGTGTCCAAATTCCAAAAATATGACAAAAGCAAGTCTAGGTGAGAATGTGGAAAACAGAACACTCATGCATTGCATATTGAAGTGCAACATGGTACAGCTACTTTGAACAGTTTGACAAAACAAAACGCGGTCTTAACATATGTTCCATCAATTATGCTTCTAGATATTTAACTAACTAGTTTGAAAACTCACAAAAAAACTGCATATGAATACTTGTAGCAGCTTTTTGCATTATTGTCAAAACTTGAAAGCAACCAATGTGTCCTTTAAGAGGTGAATAGATAACCATGCCATGATAATCTACACTTTGAAAACTCTTCAGTGATGGAGAGCCATCAAGCCACTCAAAGACAGATGAATCTTAAATGCATGTAAAGTCAAAGAAGTCTGTGTAAGGTAACCTGCTGTATGCTTCCATTTATATGACATTCTGGGAAAGATAAAACTATGGAAATATAAAACATAGTGCTTGTCAGACTTAGGGAGTGGGAAGGATTGACTGGGTTAAACATAGGAGATTTTTTTAGGGCCATTAAATAAACCCTGGGGTTCTTCAAGGCTTTATGAATATCACAGAGAATCACAATTACCTTTGGAATGGGAGTTTTCTTCCAATTGAACTTAAGTACATGTTATGCACTTTGAAAACCAGGTACTAATCGACTAGATATCCTAATTATATGGAAACCAAGTACTGTGGTGGTAGATACATAAAAGTATCTATTTTTAAAAATCTACAGAACTTTACAACATAAAGAATGATACTTGATGTATTTAAGCTTTTAATGGAAATATCAAACATAGGGTTTGAGGAATTTTAGGATGTAATGTAGATCGTGTCCCATAAAACGGAACTGTGATACAAATGTATGCCATCACCTCAGCGGAGGCGGTAGAAAAAAAAAAATAAGGCATTGCCCTAAGTAATTTTGGAAATAACTTGAAATCGTAAGACTAAAGAAAATATTAATTGTGTAAAAGTGCTGTACTCTAATTGGTAATATTGTTTCTAATAGGCACAGGGGTTAACATTTCCAAAACTGCTGCCCATCTATCCTGGCACTGAACAAATAAGTAGATGGATGAAGAATGGTGAGAGCCAGGTTTCTCACTTTTGGAGTGAGAGATTATAGATAGGCTAGGGGAGAAAGGTACAATGAAACACACTATAATCACAGTATATATCTACATCTATGTATCTGTGAATCTATTTACCTATCTGTATACACACTGGCTAATATAACTACATCTGTTCTCTGAGAGGGCGTGGAAGCAATGATATCCCTGTAAGGGGTACGTGCAAGCACATTCATCACCTGAATCTTGGTTTATAATACCATTCTTTAAAATGAGGAATCGTAGTTCGTTAGAGAAATGGTAGATTATAAGGCTGGGGCAGGAGCTGTACAACAGAAATCTGAAATATCTTGTAGTGCCAGAAAGTAAGGAAGTACTCAAAAAATAAAACGATAATATTATGTCAAAGGGACGTAGGATACAATGTAAAGATCTTCCATTGGCCAATGTGGACAGATTTTAGCTGCCCGATAAATAAAATAGTTTGGATTATAACCCGTATAAGATAAATGTCCATGATTCTATACTGATATAAGTAAATAACTGAATAAATAAATAGAAAGAAGAGATACTTCTCCCATACAGAAGAATTTCAAATAATATATACAAACATTTTACCCTTCAAAGAAATGGAGTATAACTATCATTAAATATGAACTCTATGGTGTGGCTTGTTCCCTGAAGGTACAGCATAGAAAGGAGGTATAAGAAAATGTAACAATATAACAGTGAATCCTGGCAAATGCTATGCTAGCCAGGAGATCAAATGTAACATCATCAGTAACAAGTCAAGTTGATAGCATTTACTTTGGATATGTTGCACTCAGAATGACACTTCACAGTTGTGTTCCCCCCCAAAACCAAAAATCCCAGTCTGACCATGAGAAGAACACTAGACACATCCAAATTGAGAGACATTCTATAAAACACCTGACCAGTTGTTTACAAAACTGTTAAGGTCTGCAAAAACAAGGGATGTCTGAGAAACATTCACAGTGCAGTGGACCCTAAGGATACATGACAACTAAAGGTAATGTGGTATCTTGAAGGAGATCTTAGAACAGACAAATGACATTAAGAGAAAAGTGTGACATTTAAATCAAGCATGAAGACTAGTCAATATTTTTTTAAAAGGTTTTATGAGGGACTAAAAAATCAATATCATGGCTTCTAACTGGGCCACTAACTGCCAAGCAAATTTTTAAAGGGCTAAGAGCAATTGCTTGTCTGTAAAGGATTTTATTTCTCCTTCACTTATGAAACTTAGTTGAGCTGGATATGAAATTCTAGGTTAGAAGTTCTTTTCTTTAAAGATGTTGAATATTGGCCCCCACTCTCTTCTGGAATGTAGGATTTCTGCTGAGAGATCTGCCGTGAGTCTGATGGCCTTCCCATTGTGGGTAACCCGACCTCTTTTTCTGGCTGCTGTTAGCATTTTTTCCTTCATTTCAACCCTGGTGAATCTGACGATTATGTGCCTTGGGGTTGCTCTTCTTGAGGGATATCTTTGTGGTGTTCTCTGTATTTCCTCGACTTCAATGGTGGCCTGCCTTGCTAGGTTGGGGAAGTTTTCCTGGATAATATCCTGAAAAGCGTTTTCCAGCTTGGATTCATTCTCCCCATAACAGTCAGGTACACCTACCAAATGTAGATTAGGTCTTTACACATAATCCCATATTTCGTGGAGGCTTTGTTCATTTCTTTTTACTCTTTTTTCTCTAATCTTGCCTTCTTGTTTTATTTCATTGAGTTGAATTTCAATCTTTGGTATCCTTTCTTCTGCTTGGCTGATTCTGCTATTGAAATTTGTGTATACTTCGTGAAGTTCTTATTGTGTTTTTCAGCTCCATCAAGTCATTTATATTTTTCTCTAAGCTATTTATTCTGGTTAGTATTTCGTCTAACCTTTTTTCAAGGCTCTTAGTAGGTCCACCATACAAGAGCTCCTTAAAGAAGCACTAAACATGGAAAGAAACAACCAGTACCAGCCAACCCAAAAACGTACAAATGGTAAAGAATATTGACACAATGAAGTAAATACATCAACTAATGGGCAAAACATCCAGCTAGCATCAAAATGGCAGGATCAAATTCACACATAACCATATTAGCCCTAAATGTAAATAATCTAAATTCCCTGACCAAAAGACACAGAATGGCAAATTGAACAAAAAGTCAAGACTCATTGGTGTGCTGTATTCAGGAAACCCATCTCATGTGCAAGAACACACATAGGCTAAAAATAAAGGGATGGAGGAAGATTTACCAAGCAAATGGAGAGCAAAAATAAAAAAGAAAAAGCAGGAGTTACAATCCTAGTCTCTGATAAAATGGCTTTTAAACAAACAAAGATCAAAAGAGACAAACAAGGGCATTACATAATGGTAAAAGGATCAATGCAACAAGAAGAGCTAACAATCCTAAATATGTATGCACCCAATACAGGCTCACCCAGATACATAAGGCAAATTCTTAATGACCTACAAAGAGACTTAGACACCCACACAATAATAGTGGGAGACTTTAACAGTTCACTGTCAATATTAGACAGATGAATAAGACAGAAAATTAGCAAGGATATCCAGGACTTGAACTCAGATCTGGAACAAGCAGACCTAATAGATATCTAGAGAACTCTCCACCCCAAATCCACAGAATATACATTCTCAGCACTACATCGCACCTAGTCTAAAATTGACCACATAATTGGAAGTAAGTCACGCCTCAGCAAATGCAAAAGAACAGAAATCATAACAAACAGCCTCTCAGACCACAGCGCAATAAAGTTAGAACTCAGGATTCAGAAACTAACTGGGCATCACACAACTTCATGGAAACTGAACAACTGGCTCCTGAATGTCAACTGAATAAAGAATGAAATGAAGGCAGAAATAAAGATGTTCTTTGAAACCAATGAGAATGAAGACACAACATACCAGAATCTCTGGGACATATTTTAAGCATTGTCTAAAGGGAAATTTATAGCAATAAATGCCCACATGAGAAGCAAGGCAAGATCTAAAATCAACACCCTATCATCAAAATTGAAAAAGGTAGAGGAGCAAGATCAAAAAACCTCAAAAGTTAGCAGGAAACATGAAATAACTAAGATCAGAGCAGAACTGAAGGAGATAGAGACACAAAAAACCCTTCAAAAAAGCAACAAATCCAGGAGCTGGATTTTTGAAAAGATCAACAAAACAGACAGACTATTAGTCAGATTAATGAAAAAGAAAAGGGAGAACAATCAAATAGATGCAATAAAAAATGATAAAGGGGATATCACCACTGACTCCACAGAAATACAAACTACCATCAGAGATTACTACAAACAACTCGATGCACATAAACCAGTAAACCTGGAAGATATGGATAAATTCCTGGACACTTGCACCCTCCCAAGCCTAAACCAGGGAGAAGCTGAAACCTTAAATAGACCAATAACAAGGGCTGAAGTTGAGGCAGCAATTAATAGCAATTAACCAATCAAAATAAGTCCAGGTCCAGACGGGTTCACAGCCAAATTCTACCAGACATACGAACAGCTGGTACCATTTCTTCTGAAATGATTCCAAACAAACCAAAAAGAGGGAATTCTTCCCAAATCATTTTATGACACCAACATCATCCTGATACCAAAACCCAGCAGAGGCTCAACAAGAAAAGAAAACTTCAGGTCAATATCCATGATGAACATAGATGCAAAAATCTTCAATAAGATACTGGCAAACCAATTGCAATAGCACATCAAAAGCTTATGTATTACAATCAACTAGGCTTCATCCTGGGGATGCAAGGCTAGTTCAACATATGCAAGTCTATAAATGTAATCTATCACATAAGCAGAACTAAAGACAAAACCACACGATTATCTCAATAGATGCACAGAAGGGTTTTGACAAAATTCAACAGCGCTTTATGCTAAAAACTCAATAAACTATGTATTGAATGAACATATCTCAAAATTATAAAAGCTATTTATGACAAACTGACAGCCAATATGATACTAAATGGGCAAAAACTGGAAGCATTCCCTTTGAAATCTGGCACTAGACAAGGATACTGTCTCTCACCACCCCAATTTAATATAGTATTGGAAGTTCTAGCAAGGGTAATTAGGCAAGAAAAAAAATAAACGGTATTCAATTAGGAAAGGAGGAAGTCAAATTATCTCTATTTGCAGATGACATGATTGTTTATTTAGAAGACTCCATCATCTCAGCCCAAAATCTCCTTAAACTGATAAGCAATTTCAGCAAAGTCTCAGGATACAAAATCAATGTGCAGAAATCTCAAGCATTCCTATACGCCAATAACAGACTAACAGAGAGCCAAATCAAAGAGAATAAAATACCTAGGAATACAACTAACAAAGGATGTAAAGGATCTCTTCAAGGAGAACTACAAACCACTGCTCAAGGAAATAAGAGAGAACACGAACAGTTGGAGAAACATTCCATACTCATGGTTAGGAAGAATCAGTATCGTGAAAATGGCCATACTGCCCAAAGTAATTTATAGATTCAGTGCTATCCCCATCAAGCTACCCATGACCTTCTTCACAGAACTGGAAAAAACCACCTTAAACTTCATATGGAATCAAAAGAGAGCCTGCATAGCCAAAATAATCCTAAGCAAAAAGAACAAAGCTGGAGTCATCACACTACCTGACTTCCAACTATACTACAAGGCCACAGTAATCAAAACAGCATCGTACTGGTACCAAAACAGAGATATTGACCAATGGAAGAGAACAGAGGCCTCAGAGGCAATGCCACACATCTACAACCATCTGATGTTTGACAAACCTGACAAAAGCAAACAATGGGGAAAGGATTCCCTGTTTAGTAAATGGTGTTATAAAACTGGCTAGCCATGTGCAGAAAGTAGAAACTGGACCCCTACCTGACACCTTACACGAAAATTAACTCCAGGTGGATTAAAGACTTAAACATAAGACCTAACACCATAAAAACCCTAGAAGAAAACCTAGGCAAAATCATTCAGGACAGAGGCATAGGCAAGGACTGCATGACTAAAACACCAAGAGCATTGGCAACAAAAGCCAAAATAGACAAATGGAATCTAATTAAACTCCAGAGCTTCTGTACAGCAAAAGAAACAATCATTAGAGTGAACTGGCAACCAACAGAATGGGAAAACATTTATGCAATCTATGTATCTGAAAAAGGGCTAATATCCAGAATCTACAAAGAACTAAAACAGATTTACAAGAAACAAACCCACTCAAATTTGGACAATGGATATGAACACACCTTTTCAAAGAAGACATATATGAGGCCAATAAACATATGAAAAAATGCTCATCATCACTAGTCATTAGAGAAATGCAAGTCAAAACCACTTTGAGATACCATCTCACGCCAGTTAGAATGGTGATCATTAAAGAATCTGGAGACCACAGATGCTGGAGAGGATGTGGAGAAATAGGAACACTTTTCCACTGTTGGTAGGAGTGTAAATTAGTTCAACCATTGTGGAAGACAGTGTGGCAATTCCTCAAGGACCTAGAAATAGAAATTCCATTTGACCCTGCAATCTCATTACTGGGTATATACCCAAAGGATTATAAATCATTTTATTATAAAGACACATGCACACGTATATTCATTGCACCATTGTTTACAATAGCAAAGACCTGGAACCAACCCAAATGCCCACTGATAATAGAATGGACAAGGAAAATGTGGTACATATACACCATGGAATACTATGCAGCCATAAACAACAATGAGTTTGTGTCCTTTGTAGGGACATGGATGAATCTGGAAACCATAATTCTCAGCAAACTGACACAAGAACAGAAAATCAAACACCGCATGCTCTCACTCATAGGCAGGTGTTGAACAATGAGAACACGTGGACACAGAGAGGGGAGCATCACACATGGGTCTGTTGGGGGGGGGATAGGCGAGGGATAGTGGAGAGTGGGGAGGTTAAGGAGGTATAACATGGGGAGAATAACACCTGCCAGATATAGGTGACAGGGGGATGGGGGCAGCACACCACAATGTCATGTATGTACCTATGCAACAATCCTGTATGATATGCACATGTACCCTAGAACCTAAAGTACAATAAAAAATAAAATAAAACAATAAATAAATAAATAAATAAAAAGCTGAGCACATATCCACAGAGTGATGAAAGTTCTGGGGTTCTTCAAGGCTTTATGAAGATCACACAGTATCACAGTTACTGTTTGGCTGGGCATTTTCTTCCAATGGAATTTAAGTACATGTTACAACTTTAAAAAACAAGTACGAATAGACTAAACATCCTAATGATGTAGAAATCAAGAAAAATGTTCTTCATTCCTTCTCTCTAATTCTTTCACTCAGGTAATGTTTTAGCCTGGAAATAATAGTGCATATTTAGATTACAAACTGTAGTAAGTTCTAATAACATTATCTTACTAGAGATGAACTGCTTACAGGATAAGAAATTATTTACATTCTTAAATTTTGTAGGTATGATCTCAATGCATTTATGTTATTATTTGGAGTACTAATTTTTAAAAATCTGAAATTGGAACACATGAGTAGTTTCTCGTTTGATTATTCTAATGTTGGAAGTTTTATAATATTTACCATAGATGGAAGGAATGAAGCCTCCAGATTGAATCTGCTGATGGGGCCTAGCTTCCACAAGAAATCTCAGTAATCCTTCTAGCTGAGAAATGGTTGAGAAAAAAAAAATTGTGGAGGAGGTTTCTGGAGCTTTTGAATTATTTAATTTTATGAGTAAGAAATGGGCTTTAGTTTCAGGCTTTAATTTTGGTGGGAATTTGTTAATGGTTACACATATTTCTCTAATTTGCACCATTTCTGTGCTGCATGGTATTTGTGTTATGCTATCATGCGTCACTCACCATACAGGTCTTCAGTGAGCAGGATTGATTAGGAGCCTAACCACAAATCTGAAGTGAACAATAGACTACTCAGTAAATATTTGGCTAAGCTTGAAGTGCAGTCTTGAAATTAATTTAAATATTGGCTGTCTGACATATTTTACATCTTTCCATCTCATTAGTTTCAAAAGATCTAAACGAGCAAGTGTGAAACACTGGGGGAAAACAGCCTGGCTTCTGATCTCTTCCCTTGCATAGTTAGCTGTTGCTCTGGCTGATTTTAGACTTAAATACTGAAGCAGTGAGCTAAGAGAGAACACATCCACAAAATTGGGTAACAGAAGAAGGATAATTTTTGAGTGAACACCTGTGTTCAAATCTTTTTCTCCTATTTATCAGTTGTGTGACCTTGGGTAAATCATTTGTAATTCTTGATAAATCCTATTTCATCATCTTTAAAATGGTGAGATATAGTGGCACATACTTCAAAGGATTGTTATAAGCATAAAATGGGATACTATAGAAGAAAACTATTTATTCTAGTGTCTAACACTAGAATAGTCTCAAGAAAATTAATGTCATTTTCATTGTATTTTAAAGAACAGCAGACAAGCACGTGTTTACTACTCATGTCTTATGCTATTTTTCTTACAACAAAATTATCCCAGTGAACATTTTGGATGGCATGCTTATGACTTCCTGTTTCTCCATCCCTTAAAGCTGATAAGCTCTGTATGTCTGTGTTTCCGTGTGAAGACAGACCCTTCTCTTATTTAAACTCCTCCCCTCTTCCCTCCTCCATGTGTCTTTTCCCTCACCATATGGCTCATCCCCTGCAGGAGGCAGCAGGTCATTAATTACTCAGTAAGGGTCTGCCATGCTAACCTGCCTCTCGGAAAGTTATAATAAAATATTAATGCCAAAACTACTAAAAAATTAAACTCTGCATGATCATCCTTAGAGTTATGCAGTAATAACTCTGACAATAAACTGTTGTTACTCGAACCAACTGTTAAAAGTAAACTACACTGCGGCTCTGAGAGGTGGATGAGGCAAAAGGACAGGTCTTTGTCACCCATCAGTTTTTGTTATTTGGGAAGCAATCCATTGGCCACCTAGATTTGGCTGATGAATAAAAAAAGTGGCATGTACTTATTTAACGAGTTTTTAATGAGATTTTTCTCCCTGTGTATCATGAGGACAGAGTCTGAGTAATCTCGGTTTTAAGACTGAATGAATCATCTGATCTTCCCATTTCTTCATTTGCCCTTTGATATTACGGATGAGAAAACTGAGTTTCAGAGACATACAATGAATTGCCCAACATCTTGTGTTGAATAGTGATGACCACTTTTCAAATTCATTCACTTTTCTCATTCTCCTGTTTCTCCAGTTTTTTTTTTTTTTTTTTTTTTTTTTTTTGGCAGGGGCACCAGGCTCTCACACTTATAGCTTGCTTTTATATTTTTAACAAATAGCAGCTCTAAATATATGAAATGCACATTCTTCCTTTGTCTTTCTTATGCTATTCTCTATTGCATGCTTTCTCCTTTATTCTTTTTAAAAACACAAAATGTCAGAATCATAGTGAAATCTTCCCTTGAACACACTAAACCCAAAAACCTTTATCAACAGCACTAAAACATATGTTAACATAATTGTTGGTTTCTATGCCTTTATTTCTAAATATATCATACCATCTTTGATAAAAAACATTTATGTCTTAACATGTTTTAATTAGGCTTTATTTTGTAGAGTACTATTAGGTTCACAACAAAATTGAGTGGAAAGTATAGACAGTTTCCACACGCCTCCAGCCTATACACACAGACAGCCTTTCCATAATCAACATACTCCCTGTCCCCACAAAGAGTGGTACATTTGGTACAATTGATGAACCTTCATTGACACATCATTGTCATCTCAAATGCATAATGTACATTAGGTCTTACTCTTGGTGTTGTACACTCTATGGGTTTCAACAAATGTATAATAAATTATGTTTTACATCATAATATTATGAAAAACAGGCTGGGTGTAGTGGCTCATGCCTGTAATCTCAGCACTTTGGTAAGGGAAGTGAGTGGATCACCTGAGGTCAGGAGTTTGAGACCAGCCTGACCAACATGGGAAACTCCATCTCTGCTAAATACAAAAAATTAGCCAGGCGTGGTGGTGCATGCCTGTAATCTCAGCTACTTGGGAGGCTGAGGCAGGAGAATCTCTTGAACACGGGAGATGGAAGTTGCCATAAGCAGAGCTTGTGCCATTGCACTCCATCCTGGGCAACAAGAACAAAACTCTGCCTCAAAAAAAATTATAAAGAATAGTTTCACTGCCCTAAAATTTCTCTATACTCTGCCTATTCATTCTTCTTTCCCCCTAGACCCCTGGCAACACTAATCTTTTTGCTGTCTTCATAGTTTTGCCTTTCACAAAATGTCACATATAGACACACCTAGAGTTTTATTGCATTTCCTTTATTGCACTTCACAGATTGCATTTTTTATTAATTCAAGGCTTGTGGCAACCCTGCACTAACTAAGCAACTTTATCAGGACTGTTTTCCCAACATTATGGCTCATTTCCTGTTTCTGTGTCACGGGTTGGTAATTCTTACAATATTTCAGAAATTTTCATATTATTATATTTGTTATGGTAATTTATGATCTTTGATCTTTGATGTTACTATTGTGATTGTTTTGGAGCACCATGAATTGTGCCCATACAAAATAGCAAGCTTATTCTATATGTATTGTTTGTGTTCTGACTGCTCTACCAACTGGCTGCTCCTCCATCTCTCTTCCTCTCCTGGGTCCTGCCTATTCCCTGAGACACAATATTGAAATTCATTTAATTGGTAACCTTATAGGTCTCTAAGTGTTTGAGTGAAAAAGTCATATATCTTTCTCATTTTAAACCAAAATCTAGAAATTTTTAAGCTCAGAGAGGAAAAAATGTTGAAACCTGAGATGAGCCAAAAACTAGGTCTTTTATATCAAATAGCCATATTACAATTGCAAAGAAAAGAAAAAATTCTTGAAAAAAATTAAAAGTGATACTCTAGTGAACACTGAGTGATAAAATAAAACAGTCTTATTGCTGATATGGAGAAAGCTTGAGTGGTCTGAACAGAAGATCAAATTAGCCACAATATTACTTTAAGCTAAAGACTAATATGGATCAAAGTCCTAACTCCTTTCAATTCTGTGAAGACTGAGAGGTGAGGAAGCTATAGAAGAAAAGTTGGAAACTAGCAGAGGTTGATTCATGAGGTTAGAGAAGAGAAATCTATAACATGAAAGTGCAAAGTGAAGCAGCAAGTGCTGATATAGAAGCTGCAGCAAATTATCCAAAAGGTCTAGCTAAGATAAATGATAAAGGTGGCTACACTAAACAACAAATTTGTAATGTGGACCAAACAGCCTTCTATCAGAAGCAAATGTCATCAAGGATTTCATGGATAGAGAGAAGTCAATACTTAGCTTCAAACCTTCAAAGGGCAGGCTAACTCTCTTGCTCGGGGCTAATGTAGCTGGTGACTTTAGGTTGAAGTCAATGCTCATTGATCTTTCCAAAACTCCTAGGGACTTTAAAAACTATGCACATTTGTTTATGGTAATGTTTACTGAATATTAAAGACCAGTGTTAAGATCTGCTGCTCAGAAAAAAAAAGATTCTTTTCAAAGTATTACTGCTCACTAACAAGGTACCTGGTTACCCTAGAACTCTGACAGAGATGTACAAGGAGATTAACGTTGTTTTCATGCCTGCTAATACAATCTCTATTTTGCTAAATCAAGGAGCAATTTTGACTTTCAAGTCTTATTACTTAAGAAATACATTTTGTAAGGCTCTAGCTGTCATAGAGATTCCTCTGATGGAGCTGGGAAAAATAAATTGAAAACTTTTCTGGAAAGGATTCACCATTCTAAATGCCATTTAGAACATTTGTAATTAATGGAAGAAGGGTCAATAAAGTTGGAAGAAGTTCATTGGAACACTCAGAGATAAGTGTGAGGAGTTGAATAATTCAGTGGAGAAAGTAACTGCAGATTTGATAGAAATAGCAAAAGAACTAAAATTGGAAGTGGAGTCTGAAGATGTGACTGAATTGC
This sequence comes from Sapajus apella, assembly GCF_009761245.1. Taxonomy (NCBI): domain Eukaryota; kingdom Metazoa; phylum Chordata; class Mammalia; order Primates; family Cebidae; genus Sapajus; species Sapajus apella. The sequence continues at coordinate 5,838,579 of NW_022437047.1, forward strand.
TGCAACCTCATGATAAAACTTGAAGTGATGAGAAGTTGCTTCTCATTGGTGAGCAAAGAAAATGGCTTCTTGAGATGGAATCTACTGCTGGTGAAGATGCTGTGAACATTGTTGAAATGACAACAAAGGATTTAGAAAATTATATAGATTTAGTTGATAAAGCAGAGGGAGAGTTTGAGAAAACTGACTTCAATTCTCAATGATTTCACTGCTAGAGAGAAACCAATCCTGGCTTCAAAGCTTCAAAGAGCAGGCTGACTCTCATAAAGCTTGAAAGAAGTTCTACTCAAACAGTATGGCATGCTACAGAGAAGTCTTTTGTAAAAGAAAGTGTCAATCAATGTGTCAATCATTGTTTTCTTATTTTAAAAAATTGCCACACTCCCCTGCTGCTTTAGCTACCACTACCCTGATCAGTTAGTAGCCATCTGTATGTACCAAATATTTTCTCTCAGTTTCTTGTTTATGTTTTCTTTCTCTTATCAAAGTAAGACCTTCTATCAGAAAAAAAAAAAAATTGCTGTTTGCTGATGGCCTAGATGATTGATAGCTAAAGCTTTTTCAATAAGGTATGTATATATATTTTTAGACTAAATTATATTGCACACCAATAGACTACAGTATAGTATAAACGTAACTTTTACATCTACTGTAAAACTAAAAATTTATGACTCTATTGAGATAGAACTAAGCCCACAATATCTTCAAGATATGCCTGTAGCTAGAATCATATAGTATGTGGCCTTTTCAAATTGGCTTCTTTTACTTGATGTAAGTTTCCTTTATATCTTTTAATGGTTGGCTAGCTCACTTATTGTTAGTGCTCAGTAATATTACATTGCAGGGATGTATCACAGTTTGTTTATTCATTCACCAGTTGGGCATACTGATTGTTTCCAAGTTGTGGCAATTATGAATAAAGTTGCTATAAACACCCATGTGCAGGTTTACGTGTTGACATAAGTTTCCAACTCACTTGAGTAAATGTCAAGAAGCATAATTGCTGAATTATGTGTTAAGAGTATATTTAGCTTTGTAAAAAAACTGCCAAACTGTCTTTCAAAGTAATTGTGGCATTTTTAATTTCACCACCAATGAATGGGAGTTTCTCTTCCTCCACATACTCCATATCCACACCAGAATTGGTATTGTCAGTGTCTGAATTATCATCATTCTAATTGAAGTGCAGAGGTATCTCACTGCTGTTTTAATTTTCAGTTTCCTAATGGTATGTTAAGTATATTTTCATATACTTATTTACCATCTGTATATCTTCTTTGGTGAAGTATCTTTTCGGTTTTTGCCCAGGTTTTATTTAGTTTTTTAAAAAATTATTATTATTGAGTGTTAAGAGTTGTTTATATATTTTGGATAACAATTCTTTATCAAATATCCTTTTGCAAATATTTTCTCCTAGTCTCTTGATTGTGTTCTCATTCTCTTAACAGTACGTTTCACAGAGCAGAAGTTGTAAATATATTATGATGGTAAAAAAGAAAACACGTAACATAAAATTTACCATCTTAACCGTTTTTAACTATACAGGTGAGGAGTGTCAAGTATATTCACATTGTTGTGAAACAGATTTTTGGAACTGTTTCATCTTGCAACTCTGAATCTCTGTACCCATTAAACAATAACTCTCCTTTCTTTTTCCTTCATTTCTTGCTAATCAACATTTTGCTTTCTAAGAATATGACTGCTTTGTATACCTCATATTAGTGGAATTATTCAATATATTTCTTTATGGATTGGCTGATTTCACTTAGCATAATATTCTCAAGGTTTGCCTATGTTTTAGCATATGACAGAATTTCCTTTAAGGGTTGAACAATATTCCATTGTATGCATAGACCACATTTTGTTAATCTAGTCATTCATCAATAAACATTTCGGTTGCTTCCACCCCTTGGCTGTAATGAATAGTGCTACTGTAAACAAGAATGTGTAGATATCTCTACGAGATATTTTAATTCTTTTGTATATATACTTAGAAGTAAGAGTGCTGGATCATATGCTTATCTATTTTTAATTTTTAAGGGAATTTTATATCATTTTTCATAGGAGTTGAATCATTTTTCAATCCCATCAGCAGTGTACAGGGTTCCCATTTCTTCATATCCTTACCAACACTTGTTTTCTGTCTGTGGATTTGTTTTGTTTTGTTTTGTTTTGTTGGTTCTATTCATTTTTTGCTTTTAAGTTTTTATTGTTGTTGTTTGTGGTAGCTATTATAATGGTTGTGAGATGACTTTCTCATTTCGGTTTTGATTTGCTTTTCTTAGATAATTAGTGATGTTGAACATCTTTTCATGTGTTTTTTGGCCACTGATATATCATCTTGGAAAAATGTTTATTCAAGTCATTTGTCCATTTTAAAACTGAGTTATTTGATATTTTGTTGTTGAGTTGTGAGAGTATTTATATATTCTGGATGTTACTCTCCTATCAAACACATGATTTGTAAATTTTTCTTTCATTCTATAGGTTGCCTTTTCAGTCTTTTGAGTTCTTTGTGCACAAAACATTTTTATTTAACTTTGATGTAGTCCTATTTGTCTGTTTTCACATTCGCTGCCTGTGCTTTTGGTATTATATTAAAAAATTTATGCCAAAGTTAATGTCATGAAGTTTTTCTGCTGTGTTATCTACCAGGAGTTCTATAATTTTATGTCTTACATGAAGGACGTTAATTCATTTTGAGTTAGTTTTGTGTATGGTGTAATAATCTAACTTCATGTTTTTGCATGTCAACATCTTATTTTCCCAGCACCATTTATTAAAGAGACTGTCTTTTTCTCATTGAGTGGTTTTGACTCACTTGTCAAACATCACTTGATCATTGTATTCGTCCATTCTCACACTGCTATAAAGAAAATACCTGAGACTGGGTCATTCATAAGAAATGGGAGAAATAAAGAAAGAAATATCTGAGGCTTGGTAATTCATTTGAAAAGCAGATTAATTGGCTCACAGCTCCACAAGCTGTATAGGAAGCATGATGCTAGCATCTGTTTGGCCTCTGAGGAGTCCTCAGGAAACTCAATCATGGCAGAAAGTGAAAAGAAAGCAGGCATGTGTTACATTGCTTGAACAGGAAAAAGAAAGTGGGGAGGTGCTACACACTTTTAAACAACCAGATCACAGAAGAACTCACTCACTACGATGATAACAGAACCAATGGGGAAATCCACCCCCACAATTCAATCACCACCCACCAGACCTCACCTACAATATTGGAAATTACAATTGACAAGAGATTTGGGCAGGAACAGAGTTCCAAACCATATCAACAGTATACACATTTATTCCTAGGCTTTCCATCTTCTTTCATTGGTATTTTTCTGCCTTATGTCAGTACCATGCTGTTTTAATTATGTGGCTTTGTAATACATTTTTAAAAAGGAAGTGTGACTCCTCCAACTTTGTTCTTTTTTAAAAAAAATTGTTTGGGGTTTTTGTAATAGAATTACAATAGCACAAGCTACCATTTTTGTCCTTATATTTACCTTTACAGGTAATAAATGTATTTATTATATTTTGTGTGTAGCTTTGTATTGCTGTCTAACACCCATTTATTTCAACTTAAAGGGCCTCCTTTAGCATTTCTTTTAAAGAGGTCTACTTGTAATGTAGCTGTGCAGTTTTGGTTCATCTAGGAGAGTCTTTATTTCTTTTTCATTTTCAAAAAACAGTTTTGCTGCATATAGTATTTCAACATGCTAAATATGTTTTCCTACTCCTTCAATCTATACAGCTTCTGTTGAGAAATATGCTGATATCTATGGAAGCTCCCTTATAGATTATACATTTGCTTTTCTTCTGCTGCTATCAAGATTCTTCTTTGTCTTTGACTTTAGACAGTTTGATTATGATGTGTCTGTGTGTAGTTCAATGTGGATTTGTTCTAGTTGGAGTTCTTTGAGAGTCTTGAAACTATATCACCACTTCTTTCCTCAAATTTGGGAAGTTTTTGGCCATTATTTTCTTAAATAAGCTGTCCTCCTATTTTTCTATTCTTCTTCTGGGATTTTTATAATGCGCATATTAGTTTTCTTGAATGTCTGAAAGTCCCTTGGATTCTCTTTGCTTTTCTTCCTTCTTTTTTAATTTTTGACCCTTTTACTCAATGATTTCAAATAGGCTGTTATCAAGTTTTGCTTATTCTTTCTTCAGCCTTATTAAGTCTTCTGTTGAGAGCTCTAATAATTTTTTTCAGTTTACTTATGATATTTTCAACTGTGGAATTTCTATTTTATTCTTTTTTATGCTTCCCATTTATTTGTTGATATTCTCATTTTGTTCATGCATTTTTTTCTGATTTCATGTAGTTGGTTATGTCTTCTAGTTCACTAATATCTTTATAAGAGTTATTTTAGATTCTTTTTCAGACAGCTCACAGATTGCATTTATTTAGTCTTAATTTCTGGAGTTTTTGGTTCCTTTGATTTGATCATGTTTTCTAGTTTTTTAACATGCTTTGTAACTTTTGCCAGAATTTGGGCACTTAACAAAAATGACTGCCTCACAATCTTTATGTAACTGGCTTTGTGCACAGGAAAGCCTTTGTCAATTAGCCAGGCTAGAGGTTCTTGGACCTCTCAAACCTTTTTAAATTGCTTGCTCTCACTAGTATCGGTCTTTAGAACTGCAGATCTAACATGCAGTGGTGCTTGCCTGTTATTCAGCAGCTTCTGAACTCCATTGATCTGTTAGTGCTTTAAGTCAAGGAAGACATCAATCAGTCCCTAACATATCCTTCAGACAAGCCGAAATGTTGGACACACAGTCTACATTTTTGTCTCAATTCCAAGAGATGATCTCTGTGTGGCGGGCTTCCTCCCAGTTGCTCTATGCTACATTACATCGGGGGAGTGTGGCAAGCACCACAAATTTTTTACCCCTTTCTCTGGGAACCATTCTTGGTTTTACAATGGCCAAGGTACACTCACAGAGCTGCTCTAGTTTATATATTGTAACTGAATGTCTCTGTAGCAGAAAGAGGGTCTATAACTTCTTAGTCTGTCTTGCAGATATCACTCAAGTTTTTTTGTTTTTTGTTTTTGTCTTTTAGAGACAAGAGTCTCACTCTGTTTCCCAGGCTGGAGTGTAGTGGTGCAATCACAGCTCACTGTTGCCTCAAGCTCCTAAGCTCAAGTGATCCTCCTGCCTCAACCTCTCAAGTAGCTAGAACTGCAAGTGAGAAACACCACGCCCACCTAATTGTTTAATTTATTTTTTGTAGAGACAGCATCTCACCATGTTGTCCAAGCTGGTTCAAAGTATGGGGCTCAAGTAGTTCTGCTATCTTGCCTTCCAAAGTGTTAGGATTATAGTTAGTTGTGAGCCACCACTCCCATTCTCAGAAGTTTTTAATTGTAATCAAGTCCAACTTCTTATTTGTTTCTTTCATGTATTGTGCCTTTTTTCTTGTATCTTAAAAGTCATCATCAAACCCAAAGTCATCTGGATTTTCTTCTACATGCTATTTTCTAGGAGTTTTATAGTTTTGTATTTTACATTTAGGTCTATGATCTACTTTAAGTTAAATTTTGTGAAGGACGTAGGTTCTGGGTCTAGATTCTTTTCGTTTTTCTTTTGTTTTGTTTTTTCCATGTGAATATCGAAGTGTTTTAGCACTCTCTGTTGAAAGATCTATATTTTCTCCATTGTTTTGTTTTTGTTTATTTGTCAGGGAACAAAGTCACAAAATATATTTGTTTAATTTTTTAAAATTTTTATTTATTTATATTTTTGAAACAGAGTCTTGGTCTGTCACACAGGCGGGAGTGCAACAGTACAATCTCAGCTCACTGAGACCTCTGGCTCCCAGGTTCAAGCATTTCTCCTGCCTCAGCCTCCCAGGTAGCTGAGATTACAGGCACCCAGCACCACAGCAGGCTGATTTTTTTGTATTTTTAGTAGAGGTGGGTTTCACCATGTTGGCCAGAATAGTCCTGAACTCCTGACCTCAGGTGATTCACCTGCCTTGACCTCCCAAAGTGCTAGGATTACAGGCACGAGCCACCATGCCCGGCCCACAAAATATATTTATTTAGTTCTATTTCTGGACTCTATGCCGTTCCATTGCTCTGTTTGTCTATAGTGTGTTTTTGCAGGACAATTCTTAAAATTTCTGAAATATTTCTTACATCTAAATAAATGTATATAGCTCTTATATAGATCTACAAGATACGCAGTATATGAAGGTGAACAGCATTAATGTAAGAAATAGAACATTATCAGTATATTAAAGCTTCCACACACCCCTTACTGAAAGAATCTACTACCTCACTTCCAAGCTTAATTCCAATATTATATTTGTTATTCTCTTGCATTTATTGTAGTTTACTGCAAATATACATCTAACATTAAACGTTAAATTGTTGATTTTAATGGTCTCATCCTGAAAAGACCCGTTGTGTTTTCATTGTTTTACTGTTAGAATCCAGCACAAAGACTGAGAAAGTGGAAATAACATGGGTCTTATTTGTTTGTTGTTTTATTTTTACTATTAACTTGAAATAATGCAAAAGACTGTGTTATCATACTGAAATACTCAGCTGCTCTCTAAGGCCCCTATAAAGGATTTTCCATTTGACAAATTAGGGCTATAGGCTCTCAAAAGCTTATTTGATGTAGTTGTACCCCTGGGACAGTAGACAGAGGATCGGAGTCATTTTATTCCTGACTCTTCCACTGTCACAGCCAGCACAATAGGCTACCTTACATTGCTGCTTTGGTTTCACTTCAGGGAGAACTATTTTTGAGATTTCTTGAAACTGTCCACTTCCAGAATGTTTACATTCTTTATGCCCAACAATCACTGACATGCTGAATTAATGTTTTAGATAAAACAAAGAAGTTAGCTACTGATAAAGATCATGTCTCTTCCCTGTTCAAATGGCAATTCTTTAATTACTCTTGCTGTAATTACTGGTGGTATGGGGTATAGGAGAGAGGCCAGCATCATAAGGGCAACAAGATGTCACCAAACATTATCCACTTATTGAAATTTGTCCCTATAACTTTCAGCATATACCTGATAAAGTTTGTCTTCATCTTTATGACCTGGCAGAGCAATCTCCAATTTTTCCCTGTCTTTGATCTTTATTAGAATCCTCTAACTACCAGGATTCTGTTTTGGTGATTTTTTTCCATTCTGCTCCAAACCACAGGTTTTTGCTGCTGTCTAGCTGCACTTCCTGCAAGATCTAGTCTAGACTTGTCTCTCTGCTGAACGTGTTATTTTTTTTTTTAATCCACTTTTCTCGGACCTGGCTGCTCTCAGCTTACCAAAGGATTGTAAGGTTAACCAAAATACTAGGCAATGTAGGACAGATAAAGTAAAATCTTTCCTTATCCATCACAAAGTTCATGGCCAACAGTCCTATGACAAAAAAACAAATTAACAAGAGAAAAGCATAGGAAATTTAATTAACCAAAGTTTGACATAACATAAACGCCTTTAGAAATGAGGACCCAGAGAAAATTGTGTATTTTTAAGTGCAGTCTGATGAAAGAAGTAAATGGTTGTAAAGAAACATGAATGTACAAAAAAGGGGTATGATCTAATGACAATAAGCTAGGGGAGAACACGGTAAGCCTTATGTGTTAGATTCTTTTCTGTGTGACTGTGTGACATTCCTTCCCCCTGGGTACGGAGCACGACAGCGGTCCCATGAGGGTGTTTTGACCTACTTAGCAGAGCATAGCCCTCACAGTGAAAGGTCAAAAAAGTCAGGGAGTGACCCCCAAGTTGCCTTATTTCAGGGTAGCATAGCCCACAGCTGTCTGTGATAATAAATAAAATAAATCCAAGAAGAAAAGCAGGCAATTTGAAGGGCAATAGTCTGGTTTAAAAATTATTATTTTAGAATTCAGAAAATGAGCTTTAGCATATAGTTGCTATTAGTTATAAGCTCTGTCTTCTTAATCAAATGATTTGCTTTATTTGCACAGTGGCATGGATATTTTCTTCACATGATTATTGTGAGTTTATTTTTTTAAGATGATATGATTGAACTCACTGTCTAATCTCCAAAAGCTTGAGTGACTACAAGTTTTTAAAAACAGTTCTTGGGACCTGACAAAGGTTTGGAACGTGTGTGGTTAAATTGCAACTACTGTGAGTTTCTTAACACTACTTTTAAAAGTAGTTATTTTCTTGTAAAACTAAATGCACATGAAAATGAACAATGTATACTAAATAGGAGGAACAAAATATATTAAAAGAAGCAGAGAAGTAGTTGCTAAAAAAACACAATAGATACATTATGGTAAAATTTTCCTTTCGTTTTCAGACAGGCCAGTGACATAGGAAATATATTGGATTCTTTATCTTGTCATTTCTGGTTAGAAAAAAAATTAATGTTACAAGTATGTCTGAAGAGATCTGGTATACCAATAAATACCCCAAATTCTAGTAAATATAATACCTCTTTTATGTTGCTGTTATAATTATGCTCCATGTAAAGCTACACAGTTTCCACTAAACTCCTTGTTAAGCTTTGGGTAAATTTCCACACATTTAAAAATATACGGTAATATGTGAATATACAAAAGTGTCTTTCACTTCAAGCTCAACTATCTCTTATTTTACAATGGCAGATTTCAATGGTGAAGAAACCCAGATGTCAAATCTTGAGTTTTTTCAGCTAGGATTTTGACTATTCCAGTGCCTCTAGAAACAAATTTACTAAGTCATTTTTTTTTCAGATTCATAGAAAACTTGTGTTTCACCCACCATAATGGTATCTGTGTGAATTGACTTTGTGTTTTGTCAGAATACTTGGTGAGTGTTGCCAAAACGTGACCTCTCCTAATAAAGTAACTTATTCTCGTGAAAAGCTTGCTCCTCGTGACTTTTTTTTTTTTTTTTTGAGATGGAGTTTCACTCTCGTTACCCAGGCTGGAGTGCAATGGCGTGATCTCGGCTCACCGCAACCTCCGCCTCCTGGGTTCAGGCAATTCTCCTGCTTCAATCTCCTAGTAGCTGGGATTACAGGCACGCGCCACCATGCCCAGCTAATGTTTTGTATTTTTAGTAGAGATGGGGTTTCACCATGTTGACCAGGATGGTCTCGATCTCTTGACCTCGTGATCCACCCGCCTCGGCCTCCCAGAGTGCTGGGATTACAGGCTTGAGCCACTGTAACCGGCAGGCTCCTCATGACTTCTTAGTCTCTGCCTTCTGTTCCTTGGAAAGCTTATGTTTCACTGGATTTGTTTCATTTCCTTTCTTTCCTTTTGCTTTTGAGATAGGGTCGCACTCTATTGTTCAGGCTAAAGTGCAGTGCTGCAATTACTGCTCACTGAAATCTCTCAACCTGCCAGGCTCAAATGATCCTCCCACTTCAGCCTCCTAAGTAGTTGGGACTACAGGCTTGTGCCACCAGGTGAGCTATTTTTTTTTTTTTTAATTTTTGTAGAGATGGAATCTCTCTATGTTGGCCAGGATGGTCTCAAACACCTGGTGATTCCTCCCACCTTGACCTCCCAAAGTGCTGAGATTCCAGGCATGAGCCACCACACTCAGCCTAGATTTGTTTCTTTTTAAATTTATGCATGTAAAAATAATTTACAATATGCTTAATTTAAATATATTCTTGGGACTGCTGTTTTGAAGTAGATTTAATTGAATTTCTTATTTCTCTTGAGAAATTTTATCTTCCTACCAAGTGCTTCATGTATCTGTACACACACACACACACATACAACATATATATATACACAAACACACAGTATTTATTTGCTTCATATTTCCAGAGAACTAAAGTATTTTTATACAGGAAAAACAAAATGATAAAGGGAAACATGCAACTGGATAGTAATTTCTGATGCAGTCTTTCCCTACTTTATGTATGATGACTGTGAGTAAAAAACAGAAACGTGAAGTGTACTGCTAGAAACTGAGTAACATTTTCAATAACTGAAAGATAATAAATTGCTACTAAGAAACTCAATTTGTAAGACGTGTCCCTTCTGCACTCTTTTCCCTATGATCAGAAATGCAAGATGCTTCTGAGCAGAAACACAGTGTGTATCTCTCCTTCAAGGGTGTTTCTCTGTGAGGTGGACAAAGTGCTTTTCTCCTCAAGTATCCTTGAGTACTCTCTATTCAAATTCATATGGAGACCATGGAATCCAAAAGCAAATCAATCAGAGCAGTGAGAGCAGGTGGAGCATATTGAATGCTGGGAAACACAGTCCACATCATTAAAATGTGGCAAAGTAGTGTAGACAGAGTGAGATTTAGATCCTGCAAACTAAGAGTTTCTGCTTTTTATATGTTTAAAACGTATTTAGAAAGCCCAAGAACTAAGCACAAGAGGTAAAAGAGATTCACAAACAGATAGGTGTATTATAAAAATTTAAAATATGCTTAGACACAGAAGAAAAAGGTTCATTAATTGGCGAATCGATCAATCTTCTCTAGATATGTAAAGTGAATTAATTTGGCCATCACTTAAGTGAACTGTATAGGCAAGGGCAATTCATTCATGTGTCAGACAGATAATGGCCAGGTTTATATTAAATCTTTCAACAATGAGTGATGAGTACAGCAAAACATTTGACTTATATAAAATTTATCTATTTACCAAATATTTATTGTGCGAATATTTGTTTTTTACCCTAGGATGCCTTTAGGGAAAGAATAGGCAAAAATTTAAAGATAAGAGGATAAGATCAAAAGACAGCAATCAGAGATAGAGTAGATTAAGAAAAGATGGCTAAAATAAAAAATTTTAAAACAAATAGAAATAGGATGGTTAGAGAAATAGAGCCTTCCTTAAAGACAGTAAGTAAAAGCTACAGTGTGACCCTCTTCTCAACTGTTTCTTCCAGGTGCCTTTGTGCTCCACTCATTGCTATCATTCTTCCAGACAATTTGTTCATGTAGGCAACTGCACCCCACCTTTCATTTTCAGGGCAAACAGTACCACCAATGGCACTTTCTCAAGACCACCAACTCTGGCGCTTATATCCAACCAAAATCAGTAGGAAAATGCTTCTGCTTTTGTGATCAGTGTATTTTGTTTGGTTGGTTGGTTTTGTTTTGTTTGAGACAGGGTTTGGCTGTGTTGCCCAGGCTGGAGTGTCATGGTGTGATCTCAGCTCATTGCAACCTCTGCCTCCTGGGTTCAAGGAATCCTCCTACCTCAGCTTCCCAAGTAGGTGGGACTAAAGGCATCCACCACACTGTCTAATGTTTGTGTTTTGTAAAGACAACATGTTACCCAGGCTGGTTTCAACTTTTGGGCTTAAATGATCCTCTTAACTCGGCCTCCCAAAGTGTTGAGATTACAGGTGTGACCATCATGTCCTGCCAACTGATCAGTGTTTTAAGAGGATTTTATTTTCTCTTTTTTTTTTTGGCAGAATTTTCAGGGCCTTAGCCATGTAAGGAAAGCTTTCATTTTATACTACAGTTCCTTCTCTAGAGTACATACACTCTTTGGGAAGGAAATATTTTGTGTGTTGAATTGTGATAGTGTTCTCTCTTTAAAAAAATTTGAAATCCTGCTACCCCAAAACTTAGAAGTTGACATTATTTGGAAAAGGGTTGCAGATGTAATTAGTTAAGATGAGTTCATATTGGAGTAGGATAGGCAGCTGTTAATCAATGTGACTAGTATTCTTATTAGAAGAGGAAAGAGAACTCAGAAGGAAGATGGTCATATGAAGACACAAGGAGGATACCATGTGAAGACAGAGATAGAAATTGAAGTTATGCATCTATAAGCCAAGGACCCGAAGGATTGCCAGCTGTCATCAGAAACTAGAAGACAGACCTGGAATAGATTCTCCTTCAGAACTCTCCAAAGGAGCTAACCTTGCTGATACCTCAATTTCAGACTTATGATCTCCAGAAGCATGAAAGAAGGTCTGTTGTCGCATACTACCTGCTTTGTGGTACTTTGTTACAGGAGCCATAGCCAAGTAATATAGGATCTAAGCTTGCAACAGTGGTTCCTGGACACCCGCAGTCCCAGGTGCTCAGTCTGCAGCTTTCTTTCAGGTTTTTTTTCATAGTAATCTTTTTCTAAGGGCTCCAATGTCTTTTCTTCTAGCCTGTCCCCATCCGGGCACTCTTAACTATGAATAAGATTCAAGTTCAACCCCATGAAAACACAGATCAAGGATTCAAGTTCAACACCATAAAAACACTGAAAATCAAGGGTTATTTGAGCAATAGTGTCAGTATTCTTAAATATTCCATGACAAAAGCTACAATGCCAGGAACACACACATTTCTTCTGTGAAAATACTAAAGAATAAATTATTCAAGAATACTTGTTAAAGCCTGGTAAGGTAGACTTTATTCAGGATCATCGTGATAGGTATAAGGACCACCGCAATAATATTTTGCAGTGGGGAAGAGAGGCTGAGCTCATCTGCAAATAAAACATGGGCAAGTGGAAATTTATAGCTCACAAGGGTCAGGCTAGGGGTCAGTGAATAAAAAATCAAAGGCAAGAAGGAATTCTAATTGACTTATCAGGATTTTTGCTGAAGACAGGCCAGGGTGACTAGATACCATCTGGGAGACAGTGGAAGTTGAGAAAGCTAATCACATATTGAGGGTGATGGCATATCAAAGGAAGGGGCATATTCTTGACAAAGTGACTTAGCAGGGTTCTTGCTAAAACTGGATTTTATAAGAAAGTGTACAGATGGGTCTAGAAAAACATTCAGGAACCTGACTAAAGTTTGGTCAAGCAAATAATTTTTGCCAAAACATGCTTAACCTCACACAGCAGTTTAACAGAGACACAACTCTGAAACAGCCCTAAGATTTATATGCATTTTTTTTTTTTTGAGACAGGGTCTTCCTCTGGGAGATCCCAGCTAATTGAAGCCTTGATCTCCCTGGCTCAAGTGATCCTCCCACTCTGGTTATAATAATAACCAAACATCTCAGAAACGTGAGAATAGTTCCTGGTGTAACCTCCCAGGTAGCTGGGACTACGGGTGTGTGCCATCATGTCTGGATGATTTTTTGATTTTTTTGTAGAGACGAGGTCTCACTATGTTGCCCAGGCTGATACAGAATTCCTGGGCTTCAAGCAATCCTCCTGCTCAATCTCCCACACTACTGGGACTATTGTAGGCATGAGCCACCACAACGGGCCAGACTTACATGTATTTTTAAATTACTCATGCATATAATATGCATATTTTTTCTTTTTGTATATTTTCACTATATATGTTAAAAGATTTTTTTATCTTTATGTTTTCTATCATGCTTAGAAAAAAAAAAAAAACTCCACAATGTGGGAATGGTTCCTGGTTTAATCTCTGAGGTTTTATTTATTTTTTTCTTTACTTCTAAATTTAGTTTTGAATCAGCATTCAGTTTGCTTAAGAACCCCAAACACTGGGACAGATAACCTTGTGCTTTTTCTCCCAAAATGATGTCTAAACTTGAGATAATTTTTTAAAAGTTATGAGTGATTTCTCAAAGAATTTATCTCATTTGAGCTTAGGGAAATCATCCTGACCCTATAAGTCATTAGATTTAGTGGAGAAATGTAAGCTATAGTGCTGCAATTACCAGACTGGATCAGATGAAATAAATTTTTCTTTTTTTTTTTTTTCACTAGGTCGGTAACCTAACAGGTTTCGTTTCTATCCCTGTCTCTTTCTCTACCTCATATCATCCATTCTACAGAAGCTAATATTACTCATCATTTTCATCGCAAGTTCATGCACTCAGGCATGTAAACCCAATAATATATTCTGGTACCTATGTATAATTTACATAATAAAATGCAACATTATACTTAAAAATAAGTCTTCTGTTTCAAAAATTGCTGTGTGTATGTTGAAAAATCTTGTTTACCATGTTAAAGAGTTTGAATTTTTTCCTGAAAGTGCTGAATAGTTATTAAAGCATTTTGTGGTAGAAAATTAAAAATACCAGAATTATAGTTTTGAAAGCCTTAGGTTCATGGTGACAAGTAGAGAGCATGAATTAGAGATGATTCTAGCTCCTAAATATAAATCATCATGATGACTTTCAAAGTAACAACTGTACTAGACAAAGTTTAACAGGTTAGCAAGGCTTTATTCAAGACTACTGCAATAGGGAGCGATGCTAAGGTCAACGAAGTTTAAACAAAATGTGAGAAGGTTTTGAAGCACTGGGTCGATCCAGTGAAAAAGCACTGGTAGAAGTTATGGTGATGATTAATCACTGGGATATGTTGAGCATATGGAGTCATTCCTTGACTTGCAAATGCTTTTTCTTGTGATTAGGCTATCTGTGTTAGCAAATCAGCAAAGAGAAACTAGGCTACTACTCTCCTATAGAGAATGGAGGATAGAAGTACTATCTTCTTCTTGTTTACATTTCAAAAAGATGGTTTCAGGCCTTTGAAAAAGACATTTTCTGGGTTGTAAACTGGCAAGAGGCAATTTACAGCCATTTCAAAGGAACAGAAAAAGAGTGTACAATTGGCAAATTTTCTAGAGTAAATTCCTTAAGGAAAGAGAGATCAGGAGCCTAGAGGTAGAAGAAGCCTGTTTAAAGTGTGTCAAGCTGAGGAAAACGTGGATTCCATGCTAGTTAGTAGTCATTAATCTTTAATATATTCTTGGAATTGTGTTATTTGTTTAATAATCTCATTAAATTTTTAGAAAAATTTTGTTTAAAAAAGATGCTTATCTCCATTTTATAGAAAAATAAACAAAATCTTGTAAGGGTAAAGTCATTTACACAAGGTCATCCAACTGGTAAAAAGCAGTTGTGATTTTATTTTATTTTATTTTATTTTTGTGACAGGGTCTTGCTCTCTCACTCAGGCTGGAGTGCAGTGGTGCATTCATAGCTTGCTGCAGCCTCACCCTCCTTAGTTCAAGCAATCCTCCCACCCCAGCCTCTTGAGTAGCTAGGACGAGAGGTGCACACCACCACGCCCATCTAATTTTTAAAACAATTTGTTGTAGAGCTGGGGTCTCACTATGTTGCCCAGGCTGGTCTTGAACTCCTGGATTCAAGTGATCCTTCTGCCTCAGCCTCCCAAAGTTAGGAATTACAGGTGTGAGCCACCATGCCCAACCACAGTTGTGATTTCTATCGAGGTTCAACTGTCCATCTGAAGCTCGTACTCTGGACACTAAATTACCGTGTCCAGAGACCACTGTGTATTCTATTGCTGTATGTAAGTTGAGAAAAAAATAAATTCTGAGGTTGTGGCAGTGAGAATGAAGAGATAAGAACTTATTTCAGGGCCATTTAGTAGTTAGAGCAGTCTTTGTGGTTATCTATGTGTACCAGATGAAAGCTACATTAAATATTAGATTTCTGGATTTAAAAAATAAATTAAATTATGGTAACTTTCACAAAGATGGAAAAGACAGGAGGAGTTTTCTGTAAAACTAAGATAAATTTGGTTTGGGAAAAGTGAAGTCAGCTGTGATAATCAGGTTAAAAAAAGAATAAGGGATGAAAAGATAGTATAGATGGTATAGTCAGTCACTGACATATGAGTTGAAGACATTGGGGTAGAAGCAAGTGCTCAGGAATAGTGAGTAGAGAGAAGAAGAAAGAATAGAAAAGAGTGTTTTAGTAAGGAACAAGAAATGGTTGAATTAGTCAGGTTAGCTATGATGAGCTGTATTATCAATTATAGCAATTGCCATTGGTTTCAGAAAATGAGAGATAATCACATTTCCCATTGTGCTAAAGGCAAAGTCTTCTAACATCAAGGTATCTTATCAAATTACAAAGCACACCTAAGGTTCCCTATTTCTTATGTTATTTGATGAGAATTAAGACCCAAAGGCTCAAGGGAAAACTGTCTATTTTTATGTTTAGATTCAATGAAGAGTGAACAATTATCTAAAAATAAAATTGGTAAAAGACCGAGGGGAAACTCACCAAGGCCGATCTGTTTAAATTTTTCTTGGCCTCTCTCTGTACAGCATTTTCTCCTTCTGGGTATGATGCTGAACCTTTTCTGGAATGGAAGTCTTATGACCTACTATCGATCAAGGTAGACAGAGGACTTCTGTAAGACCAGCTTTTACACCAAAAGTCAGGGCAAGTTACAGTAATATTTTCATGTTTTATGGCTGATTTTGGAGGGAAACGAGTTCTAATTTTTATGACCCATCTTAGGAAAGAACTCTCCTTTCAAAAATAGAAAGGATTCAAAGAAACATGAAAATGTTAATAATTTAGAAATATTAATTTTGCTCTTTGTAATTTTTTCTAGTACAATAGTATAATAGACAAAAGAAAAATAATGCACAGAGATAGCTACCACGTAATTGTGTGAAACAAAAAATAATTATATTTAGAGACAGATATAGTTAGTTGTTGTTTAGATGTAATAAATATAATTATTTTTTGTTCGTGTGTACACACACACACATATACATTTCCAAAGAATAATTTGGTAAATAATGACTCATATATGTTATAGAATATTGTGTCATCAAGAAATTTTTATACTTGTAAACCAAAAATAAAATCCTAAGACCTTCCAACAGGCTGATGGGACACCCTCTGGGTCAAGGAGACCTCAGAGAAACAAGAAAAACTAAATTCCCAGCCACAATGGGAGGGAGGCTAGATATACCTTATTATACCCTCTCTCTTTTGGAGTTTAGGTTAGGCACAGCGGACCGAAGTTAACATTAAAACAAGGATAATAAAAGACGGACAAAACAGACTCTGTGGCAGTAAGATACAAAATTCCAACCCGATTCTGATATAGCGTAACATGACAGATAGTAGGTCCTGAAGGAAATCAAAATGTTTTACCCCAAAATATTTTTCTTTGACGCATTTTAAAATGGTTCCGCAAAGCCATCTTTTGTGGGGGAAATCTGTATCTGCAGAGAACCTGCATTAATGCAATCAGGCCTCTTCTGGGTCTAGGCTAGATTAACTAGACCTTTAAAGGTCCCAAAAGAGACATTTGAGACCTTAAATGGTCTATTCCGTCTGAAAGCTGTCACCTGGAGACTTCATCTAAATAAACAGAACCTTGGTTTCTCAACTCCCCTAATCTTAACTCAAACTTATTTTCTACTAAATTCATTCAGCAAAGCTTAATTCTTTCAACCAATTGCCAAAAGAAATTCTTTGGCTCCACCTGTAACCTGTAAGCCAGCCACTGCTCCTGCCAGCACCATTTCAAGGCATTTTGCCTCTTTAGGTTGAGCCAAAGAATACCTTTCATGTATTGATTTGTGATTTTAACTACAATTCCTATCTCCTTAAAATATATAAACCAGCCTGTAACATGACCACCTCTGACACTCTTTCTCAGGACTTTTTGAGACTGTTTTCTTTCTGAACAATGGTCACTCATATTGGCTCAGAATAAACCTCTTGAAATATTTTATATAATTTATTTTTTCATCAACACAATAGTATATATTACGTATTCTTCCCACAAGAAAAATCAAAAGATGAGTCACTGGACTAATAGAAAAATGCAAACAAATGCAGCAAGCAAAATGTGAGTATTCAAAATGCATGAAGGATGTTTTAAAAAAAATTTTAACAAGACAAATCCAAGAGAGAAAGAGTAGATAAAATAATAGGCGAATTCCATACACACACACAAACACATACAAAGAAACTCTAGTGGCAAAACAAACAAAAAACCTCAATCTTCTTAGTATAAAAGGAAATAGAAAAAAATTTTTACCAAAGATTTGGAAGTATCAAAGTTTGGTGAGAATGTCAGAAATTAAAATGATCTTAGTGGGAATAAATAAAAATAAATTGTTTGGAAAGTTATCTGATGATGCCTAGTAAATTTAAAGATACATATTCTGTATGAAATGTCAGTTCCGATAGCATTTTATCTGCTGTAATAACAATGGCAATCAACTCAGTGTCTTGAAATAATAATGCAGGCTGTATTCATTTTATAGCGCCAGTAGGATTAGAAGGGACTTGGGAGCTTTGCTCTATGTATCATTCATAGGGACAAGGATCCTTTCATCCAGTAGTTCTACCATCCCTGAGTCATCCATGTAACTAGCTACATTTGACTGGTAGATGAAAAATGAAAATGAAAACATCGATGATCACTTGAGATGTTTGGGGTCCTGCTAGGAAGGGAATCTATCACTTCCACTGAGATGCTATTGGTCACAAGTAAATGACCTGATTCCACATCAGGGAAGACTATATAATGTGGCCTAGTTTTACATTAGGAGAAAAACAAAATGAGTTACTGTGTAGTTCTAGAGAAACTCAAATACACGTACCAAAGACATATAAGAACTCTACTACAGCACTGTTTATAATTTAAATAAATAAAAGAAGAAAAAGAACTATGTCCATGAACAGAAGGAAAAAAAAATTGTGTTTTAGTCACTAATAAAATATTATATAAATTTTCAAATAAATAAACTAAAAATGTATAAACCAATTTGTCTTCCAAAAACATAATGGAAGTAAGAAAATAATATTACAAAAGCATAAGTAGAGTCTTGTAACATTTATGTGAATCAAAAAAGCACAATTAAACTGTATGTGTATGTCCTAAATAGATGTTCAAAAAGCATAAAAGTATGGATTGGGAAAATATACACATAAATTGATTGTGAGATGGGAAGAGAATGATTGGGAAAGTTTAAAAAGAACATGTGTGCTGATATTTTACTGTTGATAATGAGAAATTCTATTAATTCAGACCAAACATGAGTCTAAATATGATCATAAAAAACAATCAAGAGGAAATACATAAAGAAACTTTACCAACCATCACGCAGCCACCAAGATAATGAGGAACAACTAGACCAAGCTCTGAAATGATAAAAATGAAACATGATGATGAAAACGGAGAGAGCTGAGGCCACTACTCAGAGCCACTTTTGCTTCTAAGAAAGAAGTGGTAGAGAGCTGAGCTGCACTTCTGGCAATGTGGGAGGCTAAAGATACAAAAAGCCAGAACCCAGAGCCTGCCAAGTGAGGAACGCTGGTGAACACCTACTGCATTATTGCTGCACACTAGGAGTGAGGGTGAGCTCGATAAACTCCTCATGAAATACAGTTGTGTGTGAGGTTACCTATAGCATATCAACTATAAATTCTTACAATTCGGTGGTCTCAGATTGCAAGCATACCTGGACACCTGGCAGAAATAAATACTTTCACTGGAGGAAGATGTAATTATCAGAGAGTTCAAATTATTTCTGCAAATAATATTTCACAGTAATGGCCACTGAAAATTAAAGTTTCTCTAGGCACATGTGGAGACAAGCCATTATGAGAAAGAAAAGAATCTAAACAACCGATCATTCATACTGAGTCAATTTATCAAAATTATGAGACAGACTAACATTACTAGGTTTATTTTCTTCAAGGAAATTAGAACCAATGCTGAAAACTTTAGGAGAGAAAAGGAGACAGAAATATGTCTTTGAAAAAGAACGAAATATAACTTTTAGAACTAAACAGTACACAATACAGTTAAGAGCTCAAGAGATGGGTGGGTTATATGAGTATCTAAACAGTATCTTTTATTTTACCCCTTGGCTTGCAAAATCTAAAATATATGCTACCTGGAACCTTAAGACAAAGTTTGCCAGCTCCTGGATTAAACAAGGAATTTTCTCCAACTGTGTCTAATTAAGGTGAGGCTTAGAATTTTAAAAGATATTTTATAGGCCTAAAGTTCAAAAGTAACACTCTGAGATTAATACAGGAGGAATGAAAAAATAGAGTATAAAGGATAAAGATCAGGAATACAAATGACACTGGCGGGCGAGTGGTAGGGGCTGGAAATGACTGGTAAGTATTTCACTGAAGTTCCAGAAGAATAGGAGAGAATAGATATTGAAAAAAAACTATGGCTGAAAATATAACACAGCTCACAAGTGACAGCAATCTTCAAATTCAAAAAGAGCCCACCCAGCAAATTCAAATTCAGATAAATGAAAAAGATATCCACACCTACACAATGTAGTAGAACTTCATTAAAAACTCCATAAATTCAAAGAGAAAAGAAAATCTACACTGTTGGAAAAAAGAAAAATTAATAATTTCCCTTCAAAATATGTGTAATAAATGGTAACTGACTTTGAAATGCAAAAGGTAATGTTATGGACCGAATTGTGTCCACTGCCCTCACATTTATATGTTGAAACCCTGACCGCCAATGTCACTATGTTTTGAAATAGATCCTTTAAAAAGACAATTAAGGTTAAATGAGGTTATAAAAATGAGGCGTTAATTCAACAGGACTGGTGTTTTTCTAGGAAGAGAAAGTGACACCAGAGATTTGCTCCACTCTCCTGGTACCATGTACACACAGAGGAAAGACTATAAAAGGAATCACCAGAAAGGTGGCCATCCAGAAGCCAGGAAGAAAGGTCTTACCAGAAACCAGCCCTGATGGCTTGGACAACCTTGATCTTGGACATCTATCATCCAGAACTATGAGAAAATTAATTCTGTTGTTCAAACTACCCAGCCTATGACATTTTGTACTGGCAATCCTAAGAGACTAATATAGTGACTCAAAGAGTAGAAAAATTAGTCAAGAAATTGAGGAAAAAATCCCAAGCTATATACCTATCACTGGAAAAACTATCCATTAAAGGTAAAGATAGAAATAGAGATTTTTTTTTCACTAGATCTATACTAAAGGGAATTTTAAATGGTTATATAGGAGATAAAATGAGCCAACCAACAAAAAACCACATTCCCCTCTATAGAAAGAGCTATGGCCAGGATGCACCCTCCAAATCAGAGGCTGTATTCCTCAGTCCTCCATTTAGACAGGATGAAATGATAAACGTAAATAATATGAAATGTGAACAGAAATTACGCATATCAAGATCACTAAGAATATGAATCATTTCTGAAATCTTTATTTCTCTTCTTTGGTGACTTTTAGGGTATATTTTGGAGATGCAATTCCGACTATTTGAAAGGAGTCTGGATTCCTGAGTTAACTGTAGGAGTCTTGATTTATATATCCTAATGTTTGGAGTCTCCCAGGATAGTCATGAAAGCAGGAAGATGTTCATATGTACATGAACAAAAAATAAAATTACATTCTGCCAAGAAAAGAATTTGGGATTACTTGCCACATCATTAAACCTATGCAGCCTAATTAAGTTTTTGATTAAGCAAAAAGAAATAATTTTTAATGGAAGATTAAAAAATACAGGAAGGAAGGTTAAAAATGGAGGTAATGAGAATAAAGAAGCAGAATCCAATAGAAATAAAGAAAAGAAACAATAAGGATTTAAAAAAAAAAAGTTTTTTTTTTTCAAAATATATTTAAAATGGAAAAACTCTGAAAAAGATAATCAAGAAGAAAAGAGAGAAAACACCAATTATAAATGCCAAGAAGGAAAATATGACTATCTCTTTTGGATATTTGACTCTGCAAACCTCATACTGAAATTCGATCTCCTATGTTGGAGGTGGCACTTAATGGGAAGTGTTTGGGTCATGGGAGCGACCCCTCATGAATGGATTGGTACCCTCCTTACAGAAATGGGTGAGTTCTTGCTCTTTTAATTCCCTACAGAGCTGGTTGTTGAAAAGATGTTGCCACCTCCCCGCAACCTTGCTTCCACTCTCAGTACGTGATCTGTGATCTCGGCACACCAGCTCTCCTTCTTACACCATCAATGGAAGCAGTGGGAAGCCCTTACCAGAAGCTGAGCAGAAAGCAGTGCCATGTTTCTTGTATAGCCTGCAGAACAATAAGCCAAATAAACTGTATTCTAAAAAATAAATTATTCAATCTCAATTACTTCTTTATAGCAACAGACTAAGAAAATTACTAAAGATCTACAGATGTTAAAAAAGATTAGAGAATTGGGTTATGAATTTCCAAGTTTCAAAGAATCCATCCAAAATTACTGAACTAATATTAATAAGAATTTGGCAAGATGAAAGAATACAATGTCAATATAAAAAATAAATTCTACATCTATGTGTAGCAATAAAAAATTGCAAGGCAAAGTTTAAAGTATTATCATACATAATACTATGTATGATAGCTTCAAGGACATCAGATAACCAGAAATAAATTTAACAAAACCTTGTGCAAAGTATCTACACTAAAATCTATGAAACATAGCTTCCAGAAATTAAGTAAGACTTAACCAATATTACTGAAAAGTTTTTTAAAAGACCTTAAAGACTCAAGGGTTTATAGATTAGACGACTCAAAAATTTTTAAATGTCCATATTTCCTTGTTTCATCTAAAGAATCAATGCAATGTGAACAAGAACTCCTTTGGAATATTTTGTAGCAATTGAAAAGCTCATTCTAAAATATGTTTAAAAGTACAAAGGACCTATAAGAGCCAATAAAATCTTTAACTAAATAATAAGGTGAAGGTTTATTTACTACTCAATTTCAAAAATTACTATAAAGCTATAATAACTAACAGTATGTGATATTGATAAAGATCAACAAGTATATCAATCAGAAAAGAGAGTGCAGAAATTGACCCAAACATATATGTTCAATTGATTTCTGACCAATGAATTCTCTTTTAATTTAAAAAAGAATGTTGTTAAAGCAGCTGATATCTATATGGAAGAGTATGAACTTTAATTCACCAAAAGTAATTCAAATTATACATAAAATCAATATAATACTATACAGAATCCTAAATGTGAAAGCTAAATTTTAAGCATCTTGAAGAAAAATCATACAGATAAACCCATGACTTTTGTCCAAAATTTCTTAAAACTAAGAAGACTATTTTTTAAACAAAGATAAATTAGATTTTATCAAAATTAAAATGTTCTTCTGATCAAAACTAGATTTAAGACAGTAAAACATCACGTCACACAAATGGAGAAAATAATAGCAATACATAATCCCACACAGGATTTATTTCCATAATACATGAAGAAACACTTTCAATTTAATGTTAAAAAGACCATCAACCCAATAATTCAAATACTTTACAAGCAAACATAGGAATGACTTTTAATCACATGAAAGTTATTAGTTGTTAGGGTAATGCAAATTAGAAGCACAGTTGACTAGCACTATATATCACCAGAATAGCTATAATACGTGGACTGACAGAATAAGGTATTGGCAAGAATACAGAGCTAAGGGCATTCTTGTACATCACCAGTGGGAGTACAAAATACACAATCAATTTAGAAAACTATTTGACAATTTCAAAGAGAGTTAAATACACATTACTCTGTGATCCCAAAATTCCACTTTTAAATAACCAACAAAAACTCTAGGAGATAGGTCTCAACACTATAGAGTAAAATCAATGGGAGAAAACCTCCAAGATTTATATGACATAATTAAAAAGAAAAATCTAACATATTAATTGGAGTCATCAAAGAGAATAGAAAGAGAATGAAAACGAAGCAGTATTGACAGATATAATAAAAGATAATTTTCCAAATCTGAGAATGGTTATTAAAACACAAATTCAGTAAGTACTTTTAACCTATAATATAATACACTGAAACATTTACCAGATGCACATCATGGTAAAATTGCTTCAAACAACCCACTGAAAATAATATTACTTTTAAACGAGCCAAAATGAAAGACCCCATTGACTTCTCAACAGGAGACAAATAAATTGCATCCTTAGATTTCCAAAATAAAATAATTTTCAACCTAGATCCTGCACCTGACCAAATATCCCTCCCAAAAAAATGGCTTCTGAACAAACCTCAAGGGGATCAAACAGATTTGCAAGTAACTACACTGTCTTCTAGAACAATGTTTAACATTCTTTAAAGAAATGCCAAAAAGCAAAGCATGAATGAATGTAAAATTTACAATATTTGGCATCTAATCAATCATTACTAATTATACAAGAAGCAAGAAGTTTTGGCTTACAATGTGGAAAAAAAAGTAGAAATAGGATCCAGAAATAAAAGATAAAATAAAATTTGCAGACAATAACATTAAACATTTTTTATAAATATGTGTAATATGCGATTTAAAGTAAAACATGAATACAATTTAAAATGGAAGATATAAAAAAGAATCAAACAGAATTTCTAGAGATTAAAAAATCCAATTACAAATTTTATTGGATGAGAATAAAGCAGATTAGAGACCTCAGATGAAAATAAAAGTGTACTTAAAGGCATGGCAATGTAAATTTTTCAAAATGAAGACAGAGAGGGCAAAGAGGACTGAAAAATAATTCAGTAGGGCCTTGGAAATCTGTAGGAATATAACAGGCAGTCTAATGTGTGTGATTGAAATCCCAGTATAAGAGGGATAAGAATATAGAAAAGCTACACATACAATGTAGAATCTTACAACAGTATACTTCCTTTTGGAAAAAAAAAAAAAAAAGGCGCCAAACTTTCCAAATTTGATAGAAACTGTAACGTAACAGATCTTAGAAACTCAACAAACTCCAATCAGAATAGTTACATGTACAGATACACACAGAGCCTACATCATAACATTGCATACACAAGTGCCTGAACACTAACTACAGAGAGACAATCATAAAAGAAAAAAAAAAGGCATAATATGTACAGAGAAATAAAAAAAGAAACTTCAACAGATTTTTGCATCAAAAGAAGTCATTGTATAATGGAATGACATGCTTAAAGAAAGGTAATGCAAAGACCTTTTGGGACAAGAAAAAGCTGAAAGAATTCATCACAAGCATGTCTTCGTTACAAGAAATGTTAGAGGGCATTTATGAGCTGAAAGGGAAATAATTCCAGTCAGAAACTTGGATATAACCCCCCAAAAAGAAAAAGACCCAGAAACAGTAAATAAATGGGTAAATATATCAGCTATATTAAAATTTCTTTAAAAAGTAACATAATACAGAGCAAAAATCATTATAATGTGTTACATGAATTTAAACATGAAAGAAAAATAAATGATAACAGCAGCACAAAGAATATGAAGGTAGGAAAATGAATATGGTATTGTAAGGTTCTTACACTATAGCTTTAAAAGGTTATTTGAAGATAAACTGTGCTACGTACAGATACATATTTTAAACACTACACAAATATTGAGATACCTAATAAGTCAGCAATGGGGATAAAATAAAAAACTAAAAATAATTTATTAAACCATGAAGAAAAACAAAATCACATTTAAAAAGATGCAATAAAGAAATTTTATAACCGATTTAAACTCAGATATTAATTTTATATTTAATGTATATGGTAAAAAACTCTAAATGACAGATATTGACAAACTGACTAAAACACAAAAACTAACCATATGCTATATATAAAAAATTGGCTTTAAATATCAAGAGTCAGATAGGCTAAAATCAATGGATGGAAGAATGAATAACATGTATATATTCATCATAAGAAAACTGAAGTTACTATATTACTATCAGTCAAAGTAAATTACAGAACAAGAATTACTATCAGGGATAAGAAGAGTTATTTCATAATGACAATGGGTCAAGACACAAAATTGCTAAATGCCCATTTTAAAACTCAAAAAGGAGCTTTAAAATACAGGAGGCAAATACCTGATTTAACTAGAAGGAGAAATAGACAAATCCACAGTTATAGCTGAAGATTTCACCCCTCCTTCCTCAGTAATTGATAGAAGTAGTAAGAAAAATAATAGAGAAATAGAAGACTCCAGCACATTGATATTAATAAGATATGTCCAACAAAAACAGAACGTTCTTTTCAGTTGTATGTGAAACATTCACCAAGGTAGGCCACAAGCTAAGATCTAAAATTAGTATTAATTAATTTCAAAAAATTTAATTTACAGGGAATATTTTTTGACCACTACAGAATTAATTAGAAGCAAATTGCGGAGATATCAGAAAAAGACCCAAATAATTAGAAATTAAGCAAAACACACCTATGTTATCATGGTTCAAGTAAGAAATCACACCTTTGAACTGAATGAAAATCAACGTATAATGTCACAATATTTGTGTAACTTACAGTAAGTACTTGAGAAAATGTCATTTTGGTGAAATGACAACAGAATGATGTTACAGAAGACAGTCTCGTTTATAGACTATACATTTATAGTTGCTTAATTCTTGAAAAAGTTGTCATGGAAATCCAATGAGGAAGAGCTAATACTTTTCTAGAAGTAGTATTACAACACCTGAGCCTGCATATGAAAAAAAACGACCTTTATCTTATGGTATAGACAACATTTAATTCTAAATTGATCAAAAGTGAAAATGTTAAAGCTTTTAAAGATGAAAATTCTAAAACTTCCTAAAGAAAATATGGATAAAAATTCCTGTGACTTTGGAGTAGACAAAAGATTTCTTGGGGCACAAAAGCATGACACATGAAAGAAAAATACTAATAAATTGCACTTTATCAAAGTTAAAACATCTGGTCTTCAAAAGACTCCTTAGAAAATGTCCAGTTTTTAATAGTTTGTTAAGTTTTACTCTTATGTTTTAAGTACTCTTCTATATGTATTATGTATATCTGAAAACTAAAGTTTAATAATAATTTAGTTTAATAAAACTAAGGTTTAAAAGTTTATTATATATATCTAAAAACTAAAGTTTAATAATAATATTTATTTTCAATAGTTATTTAATATTCATCTGAAGCAAATGTTATAAAAATATTAATGTGTGTTAATTCCATATCTTGGGCATGTTTATGTTTACATTATCACTCATCTGTCTGTTATTCTTTAAATTTTCCACTATCAAAATATACATAAATATCATGTAGTAAGATGAATTCCTTGGAATATTATTCATTAAGAAACATAGTATTTAAAGTTATGTCTGTATTGTTATTAGTAGCTGCATTAAAAAGACCTAAAAAGATCTAAAAATGAAAATGCTATCAGTATATTTTTTTTATGTTGGTATAAAACTGGATATTTTTTTCTATGAAAAGTTGTGGGTTTTTTTTCAGCTGTTGTTCATGTTACCAGTATACATTACATTTGGTATTATTCAGAAAAATAATCTAATGAAAAACATAATTACAATATTTCTATTTTATTTAGAGTAGTGGCTCACCTTTAAGAGAAGGAGCCCCTTTGGATTTTAAAGAAAGTTGTCTTAGTATTTGGAAATCATGGCCTTTCTCTGAGGTCTAGACAGACAAGAAACTCCAGTTTGCACAGAAAGACTCAAGCTTTGGAATCACTCTCATCAGCAGATTTGTATGTTGCTAACAGTTGATTAATTCTATGTTTGCTGGTGGCACAGTGTCAGTGTCATTAAACTATTTTTATGCTTCATGCAGATGGCTTTAAATCAACAGCTAGTGGGCCTCATATTTATACTTGAGTGGCAGGTTGTCATTTATTTTTAATACGATTCTCATAATCATTTTTATTAAAGAAGTGTCAACTCATAAAATACAAAGATGAATAAAATCTACCTAAAACTTTCATTAACATATTCACAAATAATTCTAGAGTTAAAAGAAAATCAGCTAAAAAGAAAGGCTGTAATGAAACAAAAATAAGGATGCCCATACATTCAAATATGAATACATTAATTACTACGAAGCACAGTTTTTGGTTACAGAATGATACGTAAAAACTGTTCTAACAGGGAAATTTCATCTAATGTAATACAGGATTTTTCACATACCAGCTATTGAGCAGCCCTCATGGCAGGAGTTGTATGGGGTTATGTGGACTTTCAGAGAGGGAAGAGACATGGGCCTTCCCTTAACACATCAACTGGTACACCTGCATTCTTTGTAATCTGTGATGGGTTCCCACTGAAAATGCCAAATGCAAGCTCAAGTAGGTTGTGACTCCTTTCCAAAATGAAATGAAACTCAGCCCAACTTAGCTTTGGGAGCACACTGATGTAAGCTGTGTTTAGCTTTCTGGGTTCATACAGACAGAACCCCAAAGTCATGCGTCTTTGCTTGAAATCAACAGGCTCTCAGAGGAACAACCAGGGCTGACACCTGTTACCAAAACCAGTTTATTGTATTTATTGAAAAGTTCCATAGCCTTTGAGACAACAGGGCTTTCTAAAAAGAAAGGTGGTAAAAGATGAAATCAGAGTCCTTTCCATTAAGCTATAAATTAAAAATAAACAAGGATGTTGCCCTTCTTGGAAGATGGAGTAGACATACCTTTCCCTGTTCCTTCCACTAAATAACAAACAAAATAAACATAAAGAGGACTCAGAAAGATGAAGAGAAGAGGCAGACTGGCTAGGGCAGAGTGTTGGAATCTAAAGAACAATATGATGGTTAGCTATCTGGGAATTTTTCCTTTCCTTTCTTTCTTCTCTTCTTATTTATTTATTTATTTATTTATTTTTGAGACAGTCTGGCTCTGTCACCCAGGCTGGAGTACAGTGGTACAATCACAGTTCACTGCAGCCTCAACCTCCTAGGCTCAGGCAATTCTTCTGCCTCAGTTCCCTGAGTGGCTGGGATTACAGGTATGTACCACCATGTCTGGCTAATGTTTTTATTTTTTGGAAGGGCAAGGGTCTCACTATGTTGCACAGGCTGGTCTCAAACTCTTGAGTCCAAGGGATCCTCCCGCCTCAACCTACCAGAGTTCTGGGATTATAGGTGTGAGCCATCATACCTGGCCTGGGATTTTCTTCTTGCCTTACATATTCCAAATTGGAGCTAAAGAAGCCAGTAACCAGAATATGGCAACAGGCTCAATCTAATAAAGAAAAGAAAATGAAAAAAACAAACAAACCCACAGAAAAAGCCTGCCTTATCCAGCTTGCAAGTGCAGCATAACAAGACAGAAAACTTTGAGGCAATAACCACTCTACTCCAACCAAACACTGTGGAAAAAAAAATGTGGCCCCACTCCACCTTCACCAGCAAAGTCCAAATCGAGAGCCCAGACTTCTGCCCTCTGGAAACTATAAAGAGGGACCACTATCCCTCCTCCCACACCAGAGTGGTATCAGACAAAGATAGTAAGAGAGTACTTTTGTGCCTAATGAGTGGTAATGAGCCACCCGTTCCCACTGACCTGTCATTGGTGACCACATGGAAAACCTAGACTTTCACCCCCACCTCCAGCAATCAAGAGGCACCCCTTAACTTCTTTACTGGAGTGGGGTTGAAGAAGGCCAAATGGAGAACCAGGGCTTTTGCTATGATCCAGTTATAAGGCAAAGCTATCCGTCACACCCCCCCACCATACCTCATCTCAGAAGGAGACCAAGATACAATCATTAGCAAGGCACCTGTAGCCAGGGATGTATCAGTGAATAACTAGTGGGAACCTAGCATTTCCACTCCCACGCAGCTTCAGTAGGGATCCTCCATGTGGTGTCAACAGAAGAAAATGGGGAACCCAGACTTCTCACCCGGTAGTAACAAAGTAGGACCCTTCCTTTTTCAATTGAGCAGTTTTATAGGTAGTTGCTTAAAACAAGTTTAAATAAAACCCAAAGTCTTTCAACATGGTATCCCAATTTTCAGATTTCAAAAAACAAAAACAACATTCATCATATCATACCGATAACCAGCAAACTCTGAAACTGGACTTAAAAAAAAAACATAATCTGCAAATTCTAACACTGAGATAAAACAGGTGTTAAAATTATCTGATGAAGTTTTTATCACCATTGCAAAACTACTTCAATGAGCAATTACAAATACATAATTGAAAAAATTTTAAAAGAGAAATCTCAGCAAAGAAATAGAAGCTATAAAGAAGCTATAAACAAACACAAAATTTTAGAAGAATGGATGAATTTGAAAGAAAAAAATTAAAAATTTATAATTAGAAATGGAGACTATAACTCCCCTTTCTCAAAAATCAATAGAACTAAATAGGAAACTGCTAACAATATAAAATATTTCAATCCCACCAATCACCAGCATCTAAATATGATTTGTAGATCACTACACCAACAATAGCAGAAAATACATTATTCTCAATTTCCCATGTAACATGTACCAAGATAGACCACATCCTAAAACATCATAAAAGGTAATAAAACAAACTTCAACACGTTTAAAAGAACTGAAATCATGCAGAGTATAATCTCTAATGACAATGGAATCAAACTAGAAATCAGCAACAAGAAACAAAAAATATGCAAACACTTGACAACTAAACAGCATACTTTTTAATAATCCATGGGTTAATGCAGAAATATCAGGAGAAAACAAAAAATACATGGAACTTGATGAAAATTAAAATGCAAACTATGCTGAGAAAGAAACTTGTAGTACTAGGAGCATTCATTCAAAAAGAGGAAGAGTCTCACATTAAGAATCTATGATCTCAGGTTAAGAAGTTAGAATAAAATAAAATCAAGTCAAGGAGAAGAAAACAGTAAACAAAGGAATAGAAATAATATAAACTGATAATAGAAAAACTAGGGAAAATACATCAAGGGACTGGTTTATTTAAATAAATCAATATGTCCAACTGGTTTTTTAATAAAAAGGATAAAAAGACAAACTAAAGACTGAAAGAGAATGTCACCAAATAGCATATACAAAATGTTATCCAGAACATGTAAAGAACTCTCAAATTAAAATAGTAAAAGAAAAGAAATCCAGTTAGAAAATGGAAAAAATCATTAACATACATTCCATAAAAGATACAGAGATAACAAATAAGCACATACAAAAATATTCATCATTATTAACAATGAAGAAAATGCTAATTAAAACCACAATGAGTTATCACTCAATAGCTATCAGAATGGCTAACATAATAAATAATAACACCAAATGCTGATGAGGATGTGAAAAATTGGATCACTAATACATTGCTGGTGAGAATGAAAAATAGTACAGCCACTGTGAAAAACAGTTCAGCAGTCTCTTACATTAAATATGCAACTACCATATGACCCAGCAATTGCACTCCTTGACATTTACTCCAGAGAAATGAAAACTATTTATGCAAAAACTGTATGTTAATATAGCAATTGTATTCATAACAGCCCCCAAATGGAAAGAACCTAGATGTCCTTCAGTGAGTGAATGCTCAGTGAAAAGAAAATTAAAACCACAAAAACAAGTAAGAAAATTATACAGAGTATGAATGCACTCATATAACATTCTTGAAATGACAATATTATCAACATGGAGAACAGATGAGTGGTTGCCAGAGTTAAGGAGGAGTGAAAGGTAAGAAGTAAGTGACTGAGGCTACACAAGGGCAGCATAAGGTATCCTTGCAGTAATAGAAATATTTTGCATCTTGACTGTACCTATTTCAGTATCTTGATTATGATATTGTACAGGTTGTACATCCCTAATCTGATAATTTGATCTCCAAAATGCTCCAACGAATTTGGAACAACAAATGCTTCAAAAATATTCAAAACATGTTGATTGCTGACAAGATATCACAAGTAGGAATTTCTGTACCTGGCTTCACGTGACAGGTCACAGTTAAAATGCATGTGTACAACATACTATTTATTCAGTGTCCCCAAGAAAAATGCACTTCTCCCCGCACCTCAGCTGTGATATGTCTTTTCTGGACATACCCAGACTCCCCAACATAGGCAGGGCCACAGGGGTAATAAAATGACACATGTATAGTCCCGATACACCAATGGCATGTTCCTCACAATGCCCCACATGGGGCCAAGACCTATATCCATTACTTACCATGAGTTGTTGCTTATTCTCTGCTCTATAGCATAAAAATATTGTTGAAAGTGTCAAAAAGGTTTATAGATACCCCTGTAGCTACCAGTAATGAAAAAAAAGAGGAAGCATTTTTGTTTATCTAAAGCACAGAAAGTCAAACTGTTGGAGAAACTGGGCAGCGATGTAAGTGTGAAACATCTAACAGAAAAGTACGGTGTTGGAATGATTATCATATATGACTTGAAGAAACAGAAGAATAAACTTAGACTTTCTGTGCTAAAAATGATGATGAGCAGTTAGTGGAAAATCAAAAAACACTGCACAAAGCTAAAAGGGAAGATTTTGATTGTGCATTGAAAATGCAGTTGCATTACTATTTCAGTAAACATATGCCCTTTAATGGTGAGATGATCATGATACAAACCAAGGTCAGCCAGGAGCAGTGGCTCATGCCTGCAATCCCATCACTTTGGGAGGCCAAGGCAGGCAGATCACTTGAGGTCAGGAGTTTGAGACCAGCCTGGCCAACATGGTGAAACCCTATCTCTACTAAAAACACAAATATTAGCCAGGTATAATGGCCTGCACCTGCAATCCCAGCTACTTGGGAGGCTGAGGCATGAGAATCGCTTGAACTGTGGAGGCAGAGGTTGCAGTAAGACAAGATAGTGTCACTGCGCTCCGGCCTGGGCAACAGAGCAAAACTGTGTCTCACACAAAACAAAACAAACAAAAAACCTGAAGACCCATTATAATGAGTTAAAAATTAAAGAGAACTGTGAACATTAAACATGCTGATTACAGAAATTTAAGAAAAGACACAGCATTATTTTATTTTAAATTTGTAGTGATAAACTATTTGCTGATTTTGAAGCAGTGGAGAAATTCATTGGCAAGGTTGCCGAGGTCATTGTTGACGAAAATCTGACGCAAGAGTAAGTCTATTATGTTGATGAAACATCGCTCTTTTGGTGTTCCTGCCCCCAGAAAGGCACTGTCTTCAGCTGATGAGACAGCCCCTACAAAAATTAAGGATTCTCAGAACAGAGTAACTGCTAGGCTGTGCTAATGCAGCAGGCAGTCACAAGTGTTACCTCTCTGTGCTAGCCAAAACCATGCATCCTCACTGTTTTCAAGGAGAGCATTTCTTACCAGTTTATTACTATGCTTTTTTCTTGGCATGGATAATAAGGGACGTCTCTTCTGATTGGTTTCACAAACATTTTGTACCCAGTGCGCTCACTGCAGGGAAGCTGAGCTAGATGATGACTACAAGATTTTGTTTTTCCTTGACAAATGTTCTGCTCATCATTCAGCGAAAATTTTCATCAAAACTAATGTTCATGCCATGTACTTTTCCGCAAGTGTGACTTTATTAATCTAGCTATGTGACCAGGCTATCTTTAGCTCAATGAAGAATAAATGATTAAAAAACACACACTTTCTTGAACAGCATGCTACCAGTAGTGAACAGAGGCTAGGTGTGGAAGATTTATGAAAGAAGTTTAGCATGAAGAATGCAATATATGCTGTTGCCAATGCTTGAAACCTAGTGACTAAAGACACAGATACTGTTTACGACCTCTGCCCTGTGACTATGATCAGTGATGTTGATGAACAAAGTGGTGACTTTGGAGAATTTTATATGTCAATTTAGAAATGAACAATACCTGACCTCCTTACATATGTAAAAAATACATCTTCAGAGTCCTTTAGTAGGTGAAGAAGAGTGACTATTTAAGAGGTTTTTTAACATTTATAATGATGCTCTAGTGGTTCATTTATGGACAAATGGTGAAATAATAGAGAAAACGATTCTGAATCAAGAACATTGTGATACTTGTGATAATGATGATGACATTAACGCTGCAGAAAATGTGCCTTTAGATGACATGGTGAAATGTACGATGAGCTTACTGAAGGACTGGAACAGCATGCATTCAGAGCAGAACAAGAAAGCATGTTAGTTTATACATCAAAGAGAGACTTTTAAGACAAAAAAAATAAGTATTTTGTTCTCTCAAAAAAGTGGACAGGTCACAAAGATTTTAAAAAATGTTAATAACGCAGATGACTCTGGAGGAAATATTTTTAAAAGCCATCCAGTAGGTCAGGCGCAGTGGCTCACACCTGTAATCCCAGCATTTCGGGAGCCTGAGGCAAGCAGATCATTTGAGGTCAGGAGTTCGAGACACATCTGACCAAAACAGTGAAACCCTGTCTCTATTAAAAATACAAATAAATTAGCCAGGCATGGTGGCATTCGCCTGTAGTCGTAGCTACTCTGGAGGCTGAGGCAGGAGAATGGCTTGAAGCTGGAGGGCAGAGGTTGCAGTAAGCTGACTTTGCACCACTGCACTCTAGCATGGGCAACAGAGCAAGACTCCAGCCCCACAAAAAAGAAAAAGCTATCCAGTAGAATGCTTCATCATGCCTCATCACTTTCTGGTCCCTCAACTGCTTCTTATCTAAAAAAAATAGAACAGTTTACAGTATTCTTTCAATCACGACCCAGCATTGTAGGTGGATACTGAAAACCTGCCATTGTTGGTTGTTACTGCTGTTTAACAGCAGATACAGGTATTCTGGAAATGCTACTGTGATGCTTAGTTACTCTGGACACATTACTTTTTCACTGTATTAATGGTATGTCACTTTTTTACTTTAATATTAAATATTTATTTGTGAATAAGTATAAGAAAATGATTATTTATTGGTAGCATATAAATTCAGAGTCAGGAATGAGAGTGATGGCAAACAACCACAGATTGTCAACACGGATTACTGAGAAAGTGACACTTTTGTTTTCTAATGGTTCAGTGTACATAAAGTTTTTTTCAAGCAAACAATTATTAGAATATTATATATAAGTGCCTTAAAACTATGTGTATAAATTGCATATGAAACATTAATTTAGTGTTTAGACTTGGGTCCCATTCCCAAGAAATATCAGTATGTACATGCAAATATTCCAAAATCAGAAAATTTATAAAATCTAAAACACTCTGGTCCCAAGCATTTTTTTTTTGTTTGTTTTTGTTTTTTTGAGATTGAATCTTGCTCTGTCACCCAGGCTGGAGTTCAGTGGTGTGATCTCAGCTCACTGCAACCTCTGCTTCCCGGCTTTAAGTCATTCTCCTGCTTCAGCCTCCCGAGTATCTGAGACTACAGATGTGGACCATCACACGTGACTAATTTTTGTATTTTTAGTAGAGATGGGGTTTTACTATGCTGGCCAAGCTGGTCTTGAACTCCTGACCTCAAGTGATCCGCCCACCTCAGCCTCCCAAAGTGCCGGGATTATAGGCGTGAGCCACCACACCCAGCCTTCTGGTCCCAAGCATTTGGATAAGGGATACTGAGCCCGTACTACAGTTTTGGAAGGCTTTACTATTGAAGAAAACAGAGTAAAGAATACATCAGAATTCTATGCATCATTCCTTACAACAGTATGGAAATCTACAATTGTTTAAAAATAAAAAATTTAATTAAATAAATAGAAGACTGCAGACATAACAAATCAGAAGATAGTGTATGGTGTGAAACATTAACCATATAGTAAAACTTTATGGAACTGAGGAATCTAATGAAACTTAATTGACAAGGTTTAGATAAGGCATCACAGAAGACTTGGCTTAGAACTAGATCTGAAGATCTAATGGGATCCTGAAAAACAGAGGTTGATGGCCAGATGAAACCAAAAACAGCATCAGAGGAACATGAAGACAGGTGGAACAATTAACAGCAGGGATTTACTAAGGGTACAGTAGAGGCAGTATGATGTGGAGGAGGAATGGCAAAGGGATTTCTGTGAGGCAGCATCCACAGGGTTAGAAGAGACACAAAAACTGGAAATACTACAGGTTTAGAAGAATGTGTTCAGTGCTGAAAGGTCTATCAGAACTATGATTTGTGACTGCCTTGAGAATAAAGACATTTCTTATTCAATATTGCGTCACCAAATTGCAGTCTAATATCTGGTACATAACAAACGATTCATTAAATGCTGTTGCTGATTTCACTGAAAACAATTTTAGTGCAGTGATGGTCAGTAGAGATTTCAGCAGGTCAAAAAGTAAAAGAGAAGTGAAAACATAAATGATTCTTTTTAAAAGGCTTGGTTCTTAAGAGTCAAAAAAAAAAAAACAAGAGGCAAGAACACATTTTATATTATGTTCTTTTTGTCATTTTAAGATGTGAGAAACTTGCATATACATCTTTGTTAGAAAAGGAGATTGAAAATCCAGGAGAAAAGATAAAGGTACCTATGGAAATGAACCTTAAGGAGGTAAATGGATGCAGATGTTTGTAGGTGGAGTGGTAGGAGTGCATGCCAGATGGCCTCTATTTTTCAATTAAGTGGGAGGTGGTTCGTGCTCTGCTAAGAGAGAGGAGAAAGAATGGGGGCCAGAAGTCAGTCTCAAGTCTGGCATAGACGGAAAATGGGAATTGAAACTGAGCTATCAGCTTAAGCCCATTCCTTTTAGATATCTGTCACCATGTGGGCAACACCTTTATTCATTGAAGTGTTCTTCCTCACTTTAATGCTGATATTTTCAACCTCAAATTATGCACTTATCTTCTGAGCCAGGCTTTCTGCTAACAATAACTAAAACTATGTATAAATGTGTCTATAACCCAAATCATATTTAATCAGCATAGTATATTTTTGAACTTATATACACGTTAATTTTTTTAGAGACATTTAAGCGTTATGCCTTCGTCATGGACACAATAAATGAAAGAACCTAGAGATGTATTTTCTCATTTGCCTTTTGCATGCAGTCTGTTGAACACAGAATATCATGTAAGTCATAGGAGGGTGTTATCTATTTTTAGACAAGTGCTTTTGTAAATTTCATACACAACGGTAGAAGAATATTTTAAACCCTAATTGAACTAAACCATCTCATCACCTGGTTCTACTGACCAAAGAGCGTTGCCATGGTGATGAGGGAATCAAGTCAGCAGGTCCTACTGTGAGAATTTTCCAGATGCTTCATCGGTTCCATCTTGCTCATCTCCAAACACGTTGTTATCAATTTAATGGCACAGAAACAGGCTCCATGAGGGGAACAAAAGGAGTGTTTTTAACAAACCTTGTGCCAAAATATGTTGACATATAATTTACAAAATAATCACTTTCTAAATGCAATAACACTTTAGGTTTTTCAAGAATAAAAGAAAACCTTTAAAGATCTCTGTATTAATTTAACAGTTTATGAATTTTTATACATATCCAGGTAAAAATCAAAGCTCAAGCAATAAAATATTTCACTGCCTGCATAACTGGTCTTAAATACAATTAAAGGTTTTTTTCATAAAAGTTTGGAGCCCAAATAAGACTTACAGATTGGTGGAATTAAGGTTTTGGCTAAGGATAGGTAATTTTTATACTCAAAGATAAAATCTAAGAGCAAAAATTCAAAGTTTCCATTTACATCTTGAAATGGAACTTGGAACAAAGCAACGTTTTAGACTATAAAAAACGTTAAAATTTTGTTACTTCTACATGTTTGCTATTATTGCTGTTTGCTTAGCCTAAGTGGCATTACAAAGTCTTGAATCCTAAGGCGTTATGAAATTGTGTTTGAGAGCAGAAAGAAGGGACAGAACTAGAAAAACTGCCTCCCCCTTTTTTTATCATTTGCAGTAGGGAAGGAAAACTGCATGGAACAAAATGCTTGTGACAGGATTTAAGAAGAAAAACTCTGGATAAAGATGGCAAGAGGCTAACCAAACCAATATGTGTCTTTCAAATTTCTTATAAAAATGTTCATGAAGATATACTGAAACACAATACAAAAATGAACCATATTCTAAACCAGAAATAACACAGAACAGTATCACAGAATCTGGAATTAATTTATACTTGCTGAAT
Source organism: Sapajus apella (assembly GCF_009761245.1). NCBI lineage: Eukaryota > Metazoa > Chordata > Mammalia > Primates > Cebidae > Sapajus > Sapajus apella. Next base: position 5,875,949 of record NW_022437047.1, read on the forward strand.
TTTATCTGTCATAGAGTTAGATGTCTTCTCTGTTTTATTTTACTAGTCTGTGGTATTCCTTGGAGTTTATCAGGTGCTCAAAAACATTTGTTATTCTCATCGTTAACTGTACAATTTTGGGAAACTGAGAAGAACCTTTTTGGACTACATACCATGTTTGGCATTTCGGAAAATAACATAATGTGACAGTGGGTAGCTGGTCAGACACGAATAGTGCAGGAGAGGGCCCCCACACCCCACCAGGAAAGTCAGGCGACCATCAAGTCAGGCAGTTGCCACACTATCTCTCTGAAATAACTGGCCACACCAGTGCCAGGAAAAGTGGTTTCCCTAAAAGAGAAACCTGAAAATGGTGATCGGCAGTTTCCTGTAAGGTCTCGGGAGCTGGGCGAGTGGGCACACACATGTGCACAAAGAGGCGAAATGGCAGAATTCAACTCATATATGACCGTCCAGCGGCATTCTGTCGGAAAATGAGAAAAAAACCTCAGGTGAGCATGCGTACAACTCCAGTAAACACAGTGCACGTGCTCCCCGCCCAGGCACTAGCAGCTACCGCGCATGCGGACAGCCCACCCCAGCGGAAGAAGCAGGGAAAAGGTCGCAAGACCCTGGAAATATGCCAACAGATAAAACCCCACGTCAAAATGTCAAACCTGGCACTTCCCCTTCAAGTCACCCACTTGGCCCTCTCCCAAATGTACTTTCCTTCCTCTTGTTCTTGCTCTAAAGCTTTTTAATAAACTTTCACTCTTGCTCTAAAACGTGCCTCTGTCTCCTCTTCTGACGTCTTATGCCCGTCAGTTAAATTCTTTCTTCTGAGGAGGTAAGAACTGAGGTTGCTGGAGACCCATATGGATTTACTGCTGCTAACAATAAGCTTCCAAAGAGAGTAGGCAAATACAATGCCTCATCTCAGGGTACACTTGTGACACAGGGATACACTAAGGAAAACCTACCACATTAGTGCCATCATCTGGGCCAGTCAGGACAAGAATCATCTCCCTATTTCCTTTTCATATTTTTTCTCATCTATATTTGTCTCCACACCTACCAAGATTCCACACAGCAGGAATGAGAGAGAGAGAGAGAGAGGTAAGGCAGTATATTGTTGCAACTTGCTAAGCAGAAGGAAAGTTTGAGGTAAAATTTAGGAGCAATCTATTATGGGTTATTTAAGTTTTCATATCCTGGGTGATAACAAAGGGGATTATAAACAACATTTGCTTCTTTGGATTACTCATAGAATTTGACTATTAAAGCAAAATAGGCTCAACTAAAATTAATTCAACACATGAACTCAAAAATAATATCCACTGACATGCAAACTAAAATGGGGGTGAAATACTCATGCATATAATCTAAAAACCAGGAGCTAAGCAGGAAAAGGTGGCCGCATCTATGAGCACAGTAAGCACTGAAACTAGGGTCACTCTTCAAACGCTTTCTAAGGGCCAACATCAGAATCAAAAAG